>NC_044580.1:4008647-4311677 GCF_901933205.1 Camarhynchus parvulus
TGTGCTAGAGCAGAACATCCCAATGAGAAACTCTGCCACTGAGAGGAGGAAAGGCTGAAATGGCTGCTGTGAACAGTGAAGTGGAACAGAAGTCCCAGGATACAGATGGGAGGGTTGAAGTCTCCCTAAAGACAGACTGTACGTAACCCATCACTAAGCTTCCTACCAGCACATGTACAAAGCACTTTCCTGTCACTGGGAGATCTCAGATATCTTTAAATGAATGCCAGAGCAGCCGCAAATTAAACCCTAATCAGGGAGGGTCATTCCCCAGCACCTGCATTGCACGTGCAGTGATCCACAGCCCTGATCCATAGCCCTGATCCACAGCCCTGATCCCACAAGCCCTGATCCCACAAGGCCTATCCACAGCCCTGTCTCTCACTGCTGGCTGCAGCCACAGCCTCTCCCGCTCCCCCACGTTCCAGGTGACCTCTGCCTGATCTCCTCTTGCAATGCTCCATCTCCAGCCCCTGTGTCTTTCCTGGTGGCACATCCAGCCTCTGCCACAGAGCTATGAATCATGATAGAATAATAAGCTCGTTGATGAGCTGCACACAAGCCCAAAGGACCAGAATAAATCGCCACAAAGCTGTCTAAGCCGATTTATTCATTCAACAGTTTTTTGCTTTGACTGCAGCCTCCTCCAACCGGTGTCCAAACATTGTGGCAGTACAACAGCAAAAACAGCAACTTTCTTTCAAGAGGTTCATTACTTTTGTCTTTTGGAGATCAAGAGATGAACTTGTAGAGGATTTGCAGCCGGCCTGCCAGCTGAATGCATCGCTGCCCTGGCTGACTGCCAGCTTGCAGGGAGCCGTGGTAACATGTAAATGAACTGCTAGCATGGGCTTGCAGCACACAGCTGGCCAGGGAAAGATACTGCCTCAACTCCAGGGCCCTCCTGCCCCCAGGGCAGTGGGTGAGGATTTAATCCTGGGCCTCTCTTGGGGCAGAAGGATTTGCAAAGGTGAACACGGCCGTTTGCTGACTGCTGGTGCAGTACAGTGTCAATAAAGGGGACTTTGCCCTTTCTTCACACCAAGCATCACTACACTCAGCACATACCAGTCCCCCAGGCAGAGCTGCAGCCATGTGACAGCTGGGAATCACTCACCATGTATCCAAACAGGAGCCAGAGGCAAGGCAGGCTGAACACACTCCAAGTCTGACTTTCTATGTAGGTACAGAGCTGGGACAAGAATCTTCAGATTCCTCCTAACTGTCCCTCACCATCTTAGCTCCCCTCTCACCTTTCACCCAAACCCTCATGCCAATAGCTCAAGTCAGCTTTGTTGTTTTTTGCCTGTCTGTCCTTCAGGCTTACCCATTCCTGGGCTTTCTCCCCCTAGGCTCCCCAGGATGCTGGTTGTAGAAGTTGTGCTTCTGTAGCTTTTCAACTTTGTCACAGCTCAGGTACAGAGAATAAACAGAGCATGTGGTCACACAGGGTTTTCCCTTTCAGCAGCCACGCACAGAAATCCAGGTGAGTATCCAAGCCTAGAGTTGCCCCTTCTTAACCTCTCACACAAGGAGTGTGATCTACTATGACACACATGACACAGCAACTGGAGATCCCTGACCTGTTTCTCTATCTGCCCTTGAATTACCTGAATGGCTCAGGTAAAAAAGTGTTTTTTTTTTTTTTTTTTTTTGAGGTGAGAAAAACTGTGCAATGACTCAATAGTTCAGCCCAGTGGAACATTCACCTGGGATACAGAAAAGGGCCAGGGTCCCATGGCAGACTCCACTGCTGCTCCCTAAGCCTGCCTGTGACTGCCAGGTGCTACATGAATGCAGAATATTGCTCTCTTACAGATGATTTGGACAGGAACTATGAGGGGAGAAGCAGCAGGGCACAGCTATAAGAGAAGTGAGCACAAGATTAGCAAGCAGCCAATTTAGTGACTACCATAAACCAGGCTGTATGAATAAGAGACATTAATGGAGCTCTCACAGGCCTTTGCTATCACTTTTTCACATGAGCATCACAGCAAAAAGGAAGTCTTGTAAGTTGAGTCCCTTGATTCATTACTCCCTCCAAAGTCCTAAAAGCCCCACAGTGAGATAGAAAGCACCAAAACAAACTGCAAGCAGCTTTCCCCTGATCCAGAGGAGTTTTACCCTTTAGGAGGTAGTTGGCCATTTGTACTGATGTCCTCCCTGCCAAACCCACAAGATTTTCTGAAATCCCTCTGCAGAACAGTTGGCTTTCCAACTGTGTTGCCTTCATGCTGAGAGTATCCCTAATTTATCTCCATGGGAATGAGAGGAGCCAAGAGAAAGGAATCCAGGTCTTGTTCAAAGGAATCCACCTTTGCTTTCAAAAAAATCCCAGGATCTCTCAGTTGGCATTTTTGTCCATGACTAAACTCTGGTGGAAGGTGTAATGTGTGGCTTAAAGGAGCAGCTCACTATCAGTACAAAAAACTGCCAGGCCCACATTGCCTCTGCTTTGCAGGACTCTGGGCTTTGAAAGGCTTTTCCAGCTCCCTCTCTTCTACATAATTAAAAGGTGATTAGTTTTGCAGTGCAGGATGGAATCACATTCAACATCCTGTGGGCAGCAAGAAGCTAAAGCAGGGGAGAGAGAGGCACATTCTGCAACCAGAGGATAAATGGCCTTCAACAAATTGTGGAGGAGGAACAGAAATTGCAAGGAAAGGAGAGGCTGGAAGTGAGAGGAGGAGCTATTCAAGTCCTGTAGGGTGCAAATTTTGGCAAAGTACTTGCTTCAAGATCAGGGTTGAGGTCCATTGAGCAGAGCAGTGGGGGAGAATGAAAACTAAATTAGCAAAGCCAAGGAATTCTCCCCTGTGTGCTCAGTGCAGGCTCAGCTCAGCACCCACTGCAGCCACTGGAAATCTTCAAAGGACTGCACTGACCCTCCAGGCCAGGCCTGGGCTGGGAATCACAAACAGGAGCTGTCCAGGGCCCAGGCAAACCTGGAGTATCCCACACACACAGGAATGTCTCAGCCCTGTGGGGGACAGGTCAAAGCCTCCTGCAGAGCAGGTGAAGCTCTGATCAGGACAGGAGAAGTGGCTGACCCCTGTGACTGCATGCTCAGTGTCCTTAGGAAGGGCAGTACCACGTCTTTCTTGCACAGAGGGAGAGCAGCGTGCCTGGCAGCTCAGGGAGCAGCAGGGGAGGCTGGCAGGGCACAGCACAAGGCACAGCTCAGTCTGTCCTGTGCTGCCACCCAGCCAGGCTCACCTTACCCCAGCATGGTGCTGGTGGAGGCTCAGCAGTGCCTGAGCTGCCCACAGAGCAGGCAGAGCCCACTTGTGCTGCCTGGGAGAGCTCCTGCAGCAAGGCCACTCCTTGCATGTGAAACAGCCAATTTAAATTGGGCCCTTGCCTGTTTTCAAGAACAGCAGCCTCAGAGTGATCACACTGTACATACAGAAAGTTTTCTTCCTTTTTTTTTTTTTATCTTTAAAGCAGCTCTGGCACTGATTTCAAAGGCATGCAGGCAGTGTGGTGCTTTCAAGAATCCCTTGGATTCAAGAATCAAGAACCTGACTGTTTTGGGACACTTACTAAGAGCCCACAAAGTGCTTTTGAACCAGGGACTTGGCTCCTTGAAGGCATTTTGCTGCTGTGGATTTTACAGCTGGATGGCTTCAAACTGGTTCCATAACAGAGATTGATCCAACACCTCATGGTATTCAGTTCAGACTTTTTTTCTCTCATTTTCACAGGCAAAATAACCACTTAAATTTGACTTTGCATCAATAAATTGCCTGAGATAATGGGATAGATGAAAAGAAAAGCTGACTAGCAGGAAAACACAATAAAAAGGTGCTTGACTGCATGAGTCAGTGCTGGCCTGTGTGTCAGCAGCACAATTAGTCCTCCCCTTGCAGGCCACATGGTTTCATGTTGTATTTGACAGACAAATCAATCGTCCCCTTCTTCTAAGCACTGTCTGATGAATAAATCAACAAGGTCACTGGTGCTGCTGCTTCGCCCTTTCGCTGCCAGGCAGCTGGGGCTGGACCTGCTGCCTGGCTCTATCTGCTGTGCTTCCAACAGGATCCAGGTGTCCTCCTGGGGAGCAAGAGGAGCAGGTAAAACACACAGCTGGGCAGCAAAAGTCCCTGGGTTTACTCCTGACTGCTGCGTTGTCTTGGACAAGTCACAGCAACCCTTAGGGCAAACAATGCATTCACTCCACAGACCTGGGCAGGGGAGCCAGTGGGAGGAGAGGGGGAAATCAAGGAACAAAAACCAAAGGACATGGCAGGGAGGGCAGGAGGACACACTGCACCCCAGCCCACCTCAGCCCAGAGCCCTCCTGCCTGGCACAGCCCCTGCAGAGCAGGCCCAGGGCTTTGCTGGAGAGCCCTCAATGTGCCATAAAGCAATTGCTGAGATGATCAGGGGCCCTGAGCTATTGATGCAATAACAACAATGGTGGCAGTCATTTACTCAGCACCAAGTCTGCTTCAAGTGCTTGCAAAACACACTGGCAGATGAGGCTGCTGTCCCAAAGCACTCCCTGTGAATGGAGAAGAGGGAGAGATTGGAAAGCACACACAGGGGGATGGCTGAGAATGGCAGCGCATCTGAGACCAGCAAGTGAAGCTTCTGGCAAACCTGTTACAAACCCAGCTGTGCTTGCTTTTTTTGTTTCACCCAAGGCTGTTCCCATGATGAATTTACCTCAGAACTCCATACAAGACCAGCATCCTCTCCACTGCTCCCCCAAGTAAAGCATTCACACTTCTGACCTTGTGGAGAGGATTCCCTGAGAGAAGAGCACATATCCCCTGCCCAGGCATGGGCAGCAGTGCCATACATAGGAGAAGCATGTCTGAGCTGGAAAATGGCTGAGGGCTCCATGTGACAAGACCCCCACCCTCAGAGGGAGGCATTTTCTCATTCATACTCTCTCCCTCATGGCCCCTGACACTGCCAGTCCATTCCCCAGCCCACCATGCCCAACACTGGCTGTCCTCCTTCCCAACCTGCTTCTACCCACCCTCCCTTTTCCCTGCCAAGTTGACAGGCTGCTTCCAGCACCCAGGGAGCTCCTCCCCTTTCCTAGGCAGTGAAGTCCCTGGAGAAAGGCCCTTCCCTTCCCTTCCCTCTGCTAGCTCTGAGGGCCTGTGATGCCATGGGAGCCAGTGGCTGCTCCATCCCTGCTTCTCACCCACACATCCATATGATTTGTGGATGGGCTGGCACACAAACACTTAGGAGAGCTGTAGGAAACTCATGCAGGGCTAACCCAGCAGCCTGGCACAGCAGGAGAGCCCTGAATACAAACAGCTGTGAGGGAAAAAAACCCATTAAGCAGAACAGAATGGAGAGCAGAGGCAGGAGGAAGAGACAATGTGGACTTGCAGGAGGAACAGAGCAGTCAAGCAGTGCACCTCAGTGCAAGGCAAAGGATCCAGCAGGAGAAAAGTAAGAGCCTGATGAAGTCCTTGGGGAAATGATCTGTAAATCAGTCCCTTTTCCTTGATATTAAAATGAGAATGACACCTCAAAGTTTGGGGCACCTACCACTAACTCTGTCTCCTGGAATGGGCCAAGAAACCCTGCTCCTGAGGGAACTTTGTGGCTTGGAGAAGTGTTTGTGTGTTCTCCATACCAAGGGGCCACCAAAGGGATAGGAGTTACTCCCAGGAGCAGCAGCAGGACAAACCCTGTGCCTGAGATGGGCCAGCCAGAGCAGATCTCTGACATCCTCCCTGAGGCATCCACAGAACGCTCCATTTAGATACAAAGCAAGAAGAGGAATGCTGCAATGCCTTCTGTGTCATGCAGCAACTGAAACCACTTCTGCTGGAGCCCAAGAGCTCTCAGAACAGCTGGCTGCCCTCACTGGCTGTTAGCCACAACATCAAAGAAAGGCCCTGCCAGCTGCTGAAGAGAGAATGCCCATCCAGTAATGAAAGATGACTAACTGTTAGGCCATTGGTACAGATATTAATTACAAATACAGCTTTCTGCCATGCAGGCATTCTAGTAATCATGTAAACAACAAGTTCAACTGCCTCTTTCCATCAAATTGATGGAATAAGAAGGCAGTCCTCTGGGCTAGCATGAATCACCAAAATGCAGCCACCCCCAGGGTGGGATGCAACTGTGTGCAGTGACAGCCCCTAATCTATAAAGGCAGAAACAAGCATGACTGTACCAGCCACAACAGGAGACAGAAGTGAAAAAGGCAGCGAGCACCAAAATTCCTCCCTGCCACAACCTTCCTAACATGAGAGGAGAGAAACCAAAAGCAGGGCTCTTGTTACTAACCCTGCCCCTGGCCTTGATGCACAGTGACCCTTGCTGGTGACTCCAAGGGCTGAAGGCACCTCAAAGGCTCACACTCCATCTTGAAGACATCCCCATTCCCAACCCTTTGCACCTTCCTCACAGGTGTAAGTGTGCCAGGGGCTGAGGATGTTGTAAGGACAGAGCAAAGCACCAGGAAGATGAGGAGCCTGTTGGACGTGGCACGAGGCTTTGCTCCACACCCTGCACTTGTACCATCCCTCCCCACACAAGCCAGGAGCTCTGTGGGAGCAGAGATGTCTGCCTGCTGCTGCCTTGTTCTGGGCTCCCTGCACTGCCTCCCTGCTCACCCAGCACTGAGGAGCCTCCTGTGTGTCAGCTTCAGCACACCAAGGGGCACAAAAGCTGCTGCCTTCTCTCCTGTGGGTCTGCTTGAACCCTGAACACCTCCCCCTCTCCTCTCTTTTACAGTCTGGGTGTAGAGGTACTCAGCAGATGCTGAGCTGTAAATCCAGTTCCAAGACAATAAAGTCAGCTTGCTGAAAACACACACTCATTGTCAGTGAGCACAGGAACCCAGGGTTTTGCAGACAGCAAGGCTATTAAATGCTGCTGTCACAACAGGTTTATTTGACTGCATCAGCTTCTGTAGATATAAGCAAAATGGGATTTAGTCCTACTTGGGATCACCCCCAGCACAGCAGCCTGGGAGTACAGGCAGTGGCCACTGCCTGCCAGCTCACAGCTGCCTGCTCAGGGGCAGAACACACAGCACACTCATCAAGCCATCAACAGAAGAGTAAAACCAGGCCCCAGGTCCATGAGCAAGACTAAGCTTTACAGCTGGTTTTTGTCCATATCAAACTTGAGAGGCAGAACTACTCCAAGTTGAAGCTCTCAAAGGAGTGTCAGGAAACAGCAAGGTCCTGCTCTCCCATAAATGCAGGCAAGCCTGCAGGCAGAGGTGTGGACAACAACCTCCCCAGCAGGAGGATATGGTCCCACAGCACTTGAGTCAGGCAGTTAAAAACACCTCTATTAATAAATCATCAGGCAAGAGTAAGATAACAAATCAGGTCTGAGGTCAGTCCAGGAAATCCAAACAAGGCTCAGTTCAGGAAAGGGCTGGAAGCAGATACTGTGGAGCTCAGGAAAGGGCTGAGGCCCAGGCCTGAAATGGTGCTCCAGGGCTGATGAGGGCGATCAGGGCAATTAAAGCCTGTTAGAGCACACTGCCCTGCCAGGGAAACACTGTGTTCTAGGGCACAGCTCTGCTGCCCTGTTCCTCAGGAAGAGTTTTCTGAAGGGAACAGAGCTGCTTGAACTTGTTCCCTCCTTCCAGAGTTGCTGTCAAAGAATATTGAGCTGAACATGATGAGGAAGCTGCAAGAGATGGCAGACTCTGAAGGAGGAAGGGAAGATGAGAGAAGGGAAGGGAAATTAAGAGCCAGAGAAGGCAGAGGACAGATCATAGCCAGTGGACAGAAGCAGGAAATCCTTGCTGCTCACACATCCCTTTCTCCAGGCCCCACTGAAGTCCCCAGTCAGCCCTGCCATGCCACAATAGCAGCTTCCTCTCCAGGGTAGACAGGACAGGCAGGCAGCTGGGGCAGCCCCTCTGTGACCCACTGATCCCATTTCCCACTTCACTCTTGGGATTAAGAAAGGGACAGCTTTAAGCAGGCAGCATACTGGGAGCCTCTATCTTGGGACCACAGAGGCAACATCTCCTCTGCTGAGAATCCCAGGAAGAAATTTTGCTGCAGGACATTTAGAGAGGTGACCCAGATCCCACAAGGATGCCGAGCAGATGCCCTGTTACAGTGACCAGCTCTTGCTGCAGATAGCTGAAGTTTATTCCTAGCAACTTCCAGGGGAATTTGAAGGAGATTTTCTTGTTTCACACAGCTTACTTCACTAAACTAGAAATAAATTGGTCCTTGTTTTCCTGGAGCATTCAAAACAAAGTCAAATTCCCCATGTGCCCAATGACCATCGCTTCACCTGCTGATCCCCATTCTTAGAGTGAAATCTGGGCTCTCTCTGGATAAAGGATTTACCTTGCAGGAGAAGCCCAGGATCAGTTTCTATCCCAGTGGAAGCCCTACAAAGCCACATCACTGCTTAGTTACACAGTGATGCAGCCCCATGAGACTCACTGCCAGGTCCTCCCAAGCTGGAAAAGCCAAGAAGTTATATCAGATCTGAGTGCAAGAGGACAATGAGAGCAGCATGAAGCACTGGACTGAAACGAGTGACAGGTGAATCAGGCCTTGCATGTGGAGGCATCACAATTTTTAGAATCTCTGCAGAGCTACAGGCAATAGAGCTGGGCCCACAGGTGGGGGGCACAAAGAAGAAAAACACTAAGCAACATGGGCAACACTTCTGACTTCAGCCAGGTGCCCACTAGACAGATACCTGGCTAAGCAGAGCACATCATCCAGCAAAACTCCTCATTTCTGCTTTTATGAGATTTCCAAAGTTGCTGGGAGGGGATTTCTAAATTCCACTTTAAATTAATGTGAATGAAGTATTGAAACCCCTATGGTAACTTGGCAAATCTCTGCTTTAATATAGAGTCTGCCTGTAATTAATATCTGATTGTGGAGCTCTGGGAGGTACTGCAAGGAGGTCACTGGAGCGTCTCTGGCATTTTCCTGAAGGCCTCAATTCAGGCTGAACAATAAGGAAATCCCATGGGGCAAGCACAGCAGTTTGTGCTTTCTAAAGGACACAGCCTCCCTCCATACCAGCTTACACAAGGAGGGCTCAGCCAATGCTCCTCATGCCCCTGGGAGCCCAGGAATTACTTTTGAATTGTATTAGCAAGCCCAGTGTCAGGGTGCAGAAGTCATTTTGCAGCATTCAACACCTCCCTTAGGAAAGCTGACAAGGTGTGCCAATCAAAATTGAGTAGGAAGACATTCTCAGTGCATGCTCCTGCTGCAGCAGCTCTGTTATTAGCCAGGCCAAGGGCCCAGCCACTGCTGTCCAGCAGAGCTGGCTTCATTTCAGTGTCTCCACACACAGCTACCACAGGATTGAAGTGCCCCATTGCCCTGCCAAAGCAGAACTGGCAGGGCACAGTGAGCCTGGCTCCTCCCCACAGCAGAGCAGCTCTCTGAGCTCCCTCCCCAGCCAGGGCTCCTGCAGAGAGCAAGGTCCCCCCAGAACTGCACGTGGGCCACCCCACAAGTACCAGGCCACAGATCTGGGATATTCCCAGGGGAAATGGTGTGAGCAAGCCACTGTCAGGTGTGCTGTGCAACTGCAGGTTACACTCACCCTAAACAATGGCTGCCTTAAATCAACAGCAAATAAGATGCTGAGAAGCAGACAACAAAACAATGAGGAGTGGATGAGGAGAGAGCAGGAAGGAGTACTTGGAGCTTCTAAATAAATCTGACAGGGAATATTCGTCTTAAATCAGGGCTGCCACAAGCTAGCTGGAAATCTGCCTGGCCAATTTTCCTGTCATCTTGCCAGTTGCTGGGGAGATAGATGAATTTGCCAAGAGTGGGTTTTTTAATATCCAAGACCAGGATTTGTTGCACAAGCCCAGACACACTGTACATGCCCAACTGCAGTGACAGCCTTGGTTCTGCTCATCTCAAACTGCTCTCCCAACAGAGCCACACAGGTGTTACATCAATTCCCAAGATAGGCCCAAACTTAAGTGGAGTCAGGAGAGCTGTGCAACTAAAGCATGGACACAGTGCGTGCTGCACCCCCTCTGACCCAGGATTTAGCATAAAATCACCACAGACAGCTCTCAGCCCCAGCCTGGACACATTTTTGTTGTGGGTGTGAGCCGAGGTGAGATGCCATCTATGCCAAATCACTCCCATCCTGGTAGCCTTCCAAAGCCTTTTCATGGTTTCCTTTCAAGAGCCACACTGGCCCACAATTGGCCACAAAGCTCCCACAGCATCTCAGCACAGAGAACCATGCAAAAACCCTGAATACACCATACAGCAAGGGAGAGCAATCAGGAAAGACTCAGGATTGCAGGTGGAATTTCCAGGATGGACACTTTTAGCAGACAGACAGCGTGACCCAGCCTAGGTACCAAGCAGGCTGTGTCTCCCCTCAGACAACTTTTAACACATGTCAATTAAATTTTGGCAATCATGCATAACCTTGTGAAGCTAAGGCAGCAGATGCTTTAAGCTCAGAGAATGGGGCCACCAGCACTGACAGCTGACCTCAGACAGCTAATCTGGGAAGAAAAGGATTTTAACTGGTCAGAAACTGATCTTTTTCAGGGAGGAATGAGATTTTTCCAAGGCGTTCTGCTCCAGCTTTATTTAGCCACTGGGAAGCCAAGATTATAAACCAGCCTCAGTAGGACCAAATCCAGATAACCTTAACATATCCAGAAATCCAAGTCCTCCCCAAAAACATGCCCAGCTCATGGAGAACAAGGGTTAAGAAGAAAACAGCAATTTTCTGCCGGGCATTTGCATAGTTGGATTCTAGCCTGGAAATAAAGGAATATAGAAAAACACTTGTAAAAATACAAACATGATGTGTTCAAATCATGCTTCCATTGACTTTGAACAGTGTTATGCCTGGAGTGAAATGGCTCTGCTGAGCTTAAGCTTGTCCTCAGAAATGCATTCTGAGTTCTCAGCAATGCCATGGGAACCACACGGGCATCTCCAAGGGAAGAATTTGGCCAACTCCATTTAACTATTTAAAATTCCAGGGTTATTTGCAGAATACAGGCCAGAGTCCCATAAAAGCAAAACAATTTGAAGAGAAAGATATTGCAGAATGACTGTGAAATGGCAAACTGCACCCTCTCCTCTCATCAAAAGGCATCCGTTTACAAAGTGATCAGCACGGGTATTGATTCAGGCAAGGAAGAGGCAATATTTACCTAAGCACCTGCACTTACGATGTGTCAACCCACCAAACAGCCTGCAAGCCCAGCAATCATTTACCATGGGAGAGGAGGCTCTACCATTTCAGCCTTAAAAGAGTCATGAAGCAGCAGATAGTGTACTCCAAAGTGTGCGTTTTGGCAACGTGGGAATAAGTCATTCTGTGCTGGAGCCAGAGCCTTCTGTTCTGAGTCACGTGGACTCCAATGAGCTGCTAACATCCATTCTCATGTGCTCTTCTCCCTCTTGTCACTGTAGTCATCTCTTAAAAATCCCTGTGCCTGGGACTTGAGCAGGAATTTCTCTCCCAACTTTCTCACAGGCAATAAAAAGCAAGCGCAGAGCTCAGCAGAGAAAGCACAAAAACCATTTATGCCTCTTCCCACACTCTTGTCATGTTTCTCCCACAGCCCCCACCTGCTGAAGCCAGCCTGGGTGTTGTGAACAGCAGAAGAGGATGAGCAGGGGTTTAAGCTCATCCTGGAAAGTCCCCAGCCCTGCACTCATGTGCTACTCAGTTCAATCCACCATTGCTAACTGAATCCTCCTATTCCCACATGCCAACCTTACAACCAGTTGTTTAACAGCTAACTCCAGGCATAAAAGAATTGGACATGTAAGGAATGAGACTGGGCCTCTCAGCAGAGAAATCTGCAATATCAGGGATCAGTTTAAAGGGCCTGAACCACCTCCCAGAGCAGATATTGATGTTTCCAGAACACGGTTTCCTGGGCTGTCTTTAATAGCATTTTCCAGAATAACATCACTCCTCTCACATGTGTTCATCAACCCCAGCATCCTACACTCCCTGCAAAGGTAAAGAGGGGTGCTGGATTTCAAACACCATTAACCCAGAACAGGGCTCACTTTGAACCTATTTTTTTGGAAATGCTTTTGTGGTGAATGGCATCTCCTCACCACTAAGAAAGCCAATCTAAACCCCAAAGAATTCTCAGCACAAGGCAAGCAGGTTCCAAAAAGCACACACTGCCTAATGGTGATTATTAGGACATTTTATGTGCCACTAGGTAGTGTTTGGAGGTTGATACCAGATAATGCACACAAACAATCCACAACCAGCACCTCCAGCCTCTGTGCTGGCAGCAGGGAAACCCAGGAATGAAGATAGCAAATGCAGATGTAAAATGTTCTATTAGTTCCCTCTTGACAGTGACTGGAGCAGAAAGGACCTCATCCTGAGAGACAAGCAGAACATTTTCCTGCTCGGCTTACACAGAACCTTTTGGATTCAGTCCCACCTCAGTTTTGTCACCATAGCAGGACTCACACAGACACACTGCAGGACATCCCCAATTTACCATTCTGCTATGCCAGGGCTGGCTCCTTGACAAGCACAGCCCAGCAGAACAGGACAGAACCAGGGCACAGCTTGTACTCCTTGACAGGCAGAGAAAGCATTTCAAGGCCCCCCAGAAGAGTCTTACACTTCATCCCCTCTCTCAGCACAAGCACTTTTCAGGGGAAAGACTGGGTGCTTCTTTCCTGCCAGCCCTGGAATGCCCAGGCTCCATCAGGCAGTGGGACAGCTGGGTCACACACAGTGGCACACAGCTGGCACCACAACAATAAAGACAGAGTCACCTCCGTGGCACTTGGTGGCAGGGATGTGTGGGATGGCAGCACAGCTGTGGCAGAGCAGGGTGCCCGTGGCTCTCAGCAGATTTGCAGCAGAGTGCAGTGGCCAGTGTGCCAGGCAGGAGCTGGCACACCCTCAGCAGGCATGGCCACGAGACACTTCTCATTCCCAGGCCATTCCAGCACACTCTTCAACAGCTCGTTCACAATTTCATGTGTTCCCAGAGCTGCAGAGTTTTGAATCATCTCTGAAAAACCTCTTCAGCTGCTTGTGAGTTACAGAATGATGAAAAGCACACTTTGTGGTGGGAAAAAACCCCCAACAAATCTCAAAAGCCTTGCAGCCAGAAAGTGTGGCTGGTGCTTGAGACCTGACACATGGAACCCCAATGAGGAGCCTCTGCTTCCCTAAATTGGAAAAGGTTGGGCTTTGATTTAACCAAGTTATGAGTGGATGAAAATTGCATACTTGGTATGCAATGTAGTAGAAGCCTTTGTGCAGTCTTAACTCTGCATTAGCATATTCTAAGTCATTTAATTAAGTGTTGCAAATTGTTTTTCTGTTAATTATTTTGGTATTGGACATTATTATTTTCCCTTTTGGAAGACAGAATCTATTTCATGAGGGTTAATAATCCTGCTAACTCTCTTTCCCTTAACTGTTCATTGCTGCTGATAAGGTTCCACATGCTTTTGTCAGACTGTAGGCTTCTAGCTCATTTATAATTGGATACATCCTGTACCCAGTATCTCTAGAAGTGCTGATATGATATCCCAGATGGTAATATTCCCTCTTTTCTCTGTGTGTAATTTCACAAAAAGGCCTACTGACAGCTAGTGTTTAAAGGAAATTCATGTAAGCAGACATGGTAGGTGATCTGATCTGCTTTCTATTAGGGATGGGTAAATCCATTCCGATGAGGAAGAAGCAAAGAAGAGTGAATCAGAGCCAGGGAGAGGCACCTGGGAGTCCTGGGCTTTATTCCCAGCACTGCCACTGATCTGTTACAGAACCATTAAACTGCTCCACCTCAGACTTCCTCATCTAAAATGGGCTTATTATTGACTGTACCTACCTGGTAGGTGCCTAGTGGGGATTAACTAATATTTGGAAACACTTTGAGAACCTCTGAGGGAAGGTACAATATAAATGCAAAGCAGTTGCACTGCTGCTCTATTAACTGTTGACAGCCTGCCCTGCTCCTTTTTAACTGCCTGCCCACAGACCTGAATCAACAATGAGTGCCAAGAATTAAGATGAGGAACAGCCCCAATCAAAAAGTCATCCAGAGGGGAGTCCCCATGTCTTTTCCAAGGAGTGTGTCTCCCATCTGCCTTGCTATTAGTACACAAAAGCAAAGCTCTTCATGCAATAAGGGGCTGCTCAGCAAACCATAAAGAGCTGAAGGCATTGTCAGGACTAAATACACATTAAATTCTTCTCCCATAACTTATTCAAACATTACACATCTGCAAAACTGAGCTGGGAATCTCAGAAGAAGGATCTTGCTCTCTGTCCCATGGTACTCTCATCTACATCTTCTCACAAAAATTTATTTGTGACCTTTTAGCTGGTTTCATTCCTGCAACCTGAGACCATTCTAAACCTCTGCAGGAATAAAAAGAACAAAAGAACAAAAACCCAGTGAGCACAATAGTTCTCAACCTTCAGACAGCAGCTGGTCCCTTCCTTCTGCAAAATCATCCACATTCCCCATACAAGAGCAACAAAGCACAGGACAGTAAGGCAGTAATTTTTCAGAAGGCCTATAGGCTGGCCCTGCCCTGAGAAAGAATAACAGACATTGGACTAGAAAAACTAATGTATTTTAACCTCAAAGCATCACATAAACATTAACCTCATCAGCTTGAGCTCTAAGATGCAATATTATTCTTTCCATTCTGTAGAACAGTCTAAAAGATTGAGGAGCACCTTGCTCTGAGCTGCACTCCAAGCAGCCAGGAAAGGCACTGCCCCTCTTCAGCCTCCTTCCCTCTCTCTTCACCCAAAGGTGTTTATCTTTCTCTTAAACTCACACACGTCCCAAAGTAAATTAGAAGGGCAGGGCAGCAGGCAGGGCCAAAGGCTAGCACATGAATTACTGCGCTGTCTCCAGTCTCCCAGCAGCCTTTCCTGAGTCCTAATAAAGATATCTGAAACAAGATGCTAATGCTGGATTATCCAGGTAATCTCCCAGAGTTACTTCCCTGGTTTGCCTGGTTATAAATAATGAATTAGGCCTTCACTTATTATTTCTCCTGCCCTTTGGGGTCGCTGTGAGGCTAGGGAAGGAATGCAAATTTAAGAATATTAGATCCATTTATTAATATCAATTTCTGCCAATCCTGCACGAGAGATGTCCCTCGCCCTGTGCGTGCTGCTGATACTCTGAAGGGGCTGGGATGTTAATGGCATGGATCTAATAGCTATGAACTGGCCCAGCCTTACTCACCATGCCCAGAAATTGAATTTTAAAAAGGCAGATGGGTGCTTCATAAGTGGAAACAGAATCATGTGCCAGTTTTCATTTCTTTTCCATTCCTGAGCACTGGGGAAATGAAGTCTCCCCACTAGCTTTGTCCACATAAGCCTGTTGGACCAATTTAGTGCCCATCTTTAGAGCCCCTGTTATTCCCACACTGGATTTCTAAAGCACCACCTTAACCCCTTCTCTGCTGAAGAGAATTCAGCAGCACCCATTCAGCTGAACACAGCCACAGCAACCACCCAGGCTTCCAGGGATCCTTAGTGTGAGAGAACAAGATCTGTCCCACAGCCCCTTCACTTTCTCCCTCTTGCCTTATTCCATCTGCTCTTTGATAGAAATGTAATTAATTCCAGCCATAACTATGAGCATGCCTGCAGCACTCACTGTGCTGGAAGTCCCAAGCTGAGCCTGTCTCAAGGGACTGGGATTAATTTCACTACAGCCTGAATGCTGCTGGGCTCCTTAGTGCACACAGCTTTTACCTCAGCCTGCCCACGGGTCCTTTGGCAGCACCAGCAATCACCAAGAGCTACAGCAGTGAGCTCACAGGTGTCAGCATTCCCCACAAACCCAGCAAAATGCTGCTCTTCCCTTCGTGCACCAGTGGGAACATGAGCACTCCTGATAGGCTCCAACCATTTAATTACCTTAATGAGTCTCTTAATAACTTCAAAGGCCTCTCACTAAAGGGATCAGTCACCAACCATCAGCTGAAGGGAGTAGAAGCCATGGAATGAAGAGTGTTAAGTTTCTATAATTTGAATGTAGATACATTTTTGAGAGCCCAGAACTGCTCAGAGCTGGGCTGGGCAGGACATGGTGGGATCACTGCTGAGCAGTCTGCATGAGCTCTCCTGCCAGACACAAACTGAGGCTTCAGCAGGGCCCTCCCCAGCGTGCATCTCTTTAGCAAGAGGCTCAAAGAGCAGGCCAGGAGCTTCAGGCACAGAGATCACTTCTGTGCTGAGATTTTGGGACAGAATTCGAGTCTTCATTCCAGTCTTCAGGGTTTGTTTCAGCCAACTCTTGAACTCCAGGCACATCCTCAGAGAGGCCAGGCCAGGAGCAGTCACTGTCCCTAGCTGTGCAGGGAGGGCACCCTTGTGAACACAATTTCCTCTGGAAGCCTCCCCTGCATCTCCCTCCTGCAACACCTGAGGCTTGCCCAGTGAATGCAGCAGCACACTCCACCACATTCTCTCTTCAGACTCCAGATTGTGCTCATGTTGCAAAAATAATTAGAAATCTCAGCCAAAATATATGAGGAAAGCAGATTTTGCAGTGCAGAGTTTCTCTAGGTTTCAAAATACTTCTGAAATCTTTGTAGAGTCAAGAAATGTGCTGTTTTCTTCCTTTCCCACTTTAATGTCGTTTCATCTATGCCTTTGAAACATGGATCTCCTTTCTTAAGTATACACACAGCTCCTCAAAGCCCTCTTATGCTTAAAATGCACTTTTCAATATCAGCCACACATTTGAAACCAAACAGAGAGTGCTGAATGGCTGCACTGGAGGTTGTTAGCATAGCTAAAGGGAACAGGCCTGAGTGATGATGCCCAAGCAATGGGCAATTGTTACTGGAGATGTTTCCCTGGAGCACATTTCACGGCCCTCAACATTTGCAGCTGTTTCCCATTTGCTCATGGACCCTCTGGAAGTCAATGGCAGAAATCAGAGACTTCCTCTCCTACAGAGTGCAAGGCTGGCTCATGAGGAAAGAGCAGGCTGCCACAGCCCTTGAATTAGGACTTGACATTGCCTTTGAAGCACAGACCATTTGTTCCCCTTCTCTCTCAGGTGGCACACCTGAGCCCCTTGGGGAGGGCTGCTAAAGGGAAGTGAGGCTGTGAGCAAACAGAAAGGCAGATGGCTACAACTGAGGGCCAAGCCAGATGCACTTCTGAATTCTGCTGCCAACTGAAAGCCCATCCCTTGGAGCCTGGGGGATTTCAGCCATGGCCTCAGTGTGAGGTCTTAACAGTGGATATCCTCTCTTTTCCAGGCCTAGGTGATGGCCACAGAGGAGCTGTCTGATCACCACACCTGAGGCATAACCCCCTAGGACTGTCTGGAGACATGCTCACCACCCATCCTGAAGGTTTCCTTGCAATGTTGATGTATTTGGGATTCCTTGAATTTGCTATGAAATTGTTACCTTGTAGCCTTCAGAATCCCACAGGAAGCTTGGGGAAGATCAGAGGGAAGTGTGGGAAACATGGAGGGCTGAACACTGTGGTGTTCATATCTTGTAGCCCAGAAGAAAGGAAAGTCTCCAGACCAGTTCTACATCTCACTGACAGCCAATATGAACGTTTTAAACCTGATGTTGATCAGCCAGAGCTGGAAAACAGTGAGAATACACATAAATTGCTGCTGCTTCTGGTGAATTTTGTATGAAATGGGGTGATCTCAGAGGCCTATGAATGATGTATTCAAAGGGCCAGTCCCAGACCCCAGAAATTCAGGAGCAAGCAGTGAGATGCCCGTGCACTTGGGAAAACAAGAGCAGGCTGAGCCTTGCCATGTTTCTGAGGCAACTAAAACAAAACAGGCAAAGGGAGAGAGATATTGAGAGAGAGGGGGCAGGAATTTCCTCACTGCACATTAGAAATACTACAGAAAGGTTCAATTTTAAACCCACACACCACAGTGTTTGCCATCATTCTTTGTGGATCACTTGATACCATCCCACCAGCCACGGCATCTGAGATCAGCCTCTGCAGAGCAGCCTGCAGCAACACCAGGCTTCCACCTTTTCACAGCCCCAGAGGTAAGGATGTGCAAGATCCCTGTCCAGTCCTGGTGGGATCCTGGTGGGAAAGGTGGCAGCTGATTATGCCCCTCGTATCACTCATCTGGAGACATTTCTCATGCAGAGGAAAACCCAAAATACAAAATACATTTAACTGCATGTTGTCTGCTCCAACTGCTCCTGGAGTAGCTACACTCAGCTCACAGCCACCCTTGTCACCTCAAACTGGCTGCAACCACTGTTGGCATGGTGTGAGAGCAGGGCAGGCCCACAGCAGGGCCAGCTCCCAGCTCCCCCTGCCAGCTGAAGCTAGTGGCATGAGGGGGAGGATTTTCTCCCTTCTGTGCCCTTCAGCCACATCATTCGTTCTCTGCCCAAAAGTGGCAATAGTGCAGATTTTCAGGCATGGCCAGTTTATCAGTGGCTGCATATGGCTGATGGAGTGATCCTTGCAGTGTAAGGTCTCTGTTCACTTCTGTAATATTGTGTCACACACTCCTCTCCTGAGCACAGGTCAGCTTTTAAACAAGGACAGAGGAAAAGCAAGTTTAGATGCAGAGGATAAGACTGAGGCAGTAGAGATTAGAGCAGGCAGAGGAAAGCTGAAAGTCATTCTGTGGCATCCCATTGCCTTCTATCTGACAGACTTGGCTTTTAAACACCCCTCCCATGTGTCACTTTGGGCAGTGACTGCTCCATGAAGTTATTTACCAAGGCAATCCAAGAAGAAAACAAAGGGAAAAAAGAAAACCAACAGGAAGTTACTCCGATTACAAGTCTGCACAATTAGAACCTTGATATTTCTGGCACTGTAAGACAGAGGCACATTAATAAATAATACTTTGCTCTTTTACAGCACTTTTCCTCTAATGATCTCCAAGCAATTTACAAGTTTTTGCTAGCTGAGCTTCACCAAACCCCTGCAAGGCAAAGCATAGATAAATTGAGTCCCTTTGCTCCCAGCCAAAGTTAAGATCTCTGGGAGGGAAACAATGTGATCCACCAAAGCAGCTCTGCCAAATGCATACAAGTACAAAAATAAGCCAAGTGCAGCATTTTTAACTGTTCAGCAATACCTAAAATACCAGCTCAAGCTGTGCTTCACCATGCTGGGCACTGCCTGACGCAGTAATGATATTTCTTGAGCCAAGGACACAAGACATGCAAAGAATAAAAGAATGTGGGGTCAGGACAGATAGGAAACCACCCAAGCAATGTGTTGCATGCATTGCAGTGCTCTAATCAACACACAGCATGCCCTGGCTGCTGGGGCTGGCATTCTGTGCAGGAAGGATATTTTCTGAACACCTGAGCTACCAGGGCCTGGGCTTCCCTCAGGAAGGAGCTATGGCAGCATCTCTGGCATCCAGGGCCCAGACACAACAGAGGCCCAGGGCAGCAGATGGCAGCAGGGCTGGGTGGCAGCCAGCTGGCTGGGTTACATGGAGCTCTTTGGGCAGCTGACCAAAGCCTCCAGATGACAGGAATGTCACCCAGGTGAGGACTGCAGAGCTGAGCAGATTCACAACTACCCAGAGGAGCCTGGAGCTGAAGTGGCTGTAGGCTTCAGTCCCTGTATCACTCTGGAGTCCTTCCTTCCACTCTTTTATCCTTGTAAAGTGTGAGATTGTCTCATGCACTCTGACAAAGGAAAGCCCTTCCTCCTGGAAGCAGAAAAAGCTGCTGGGTTGGACAGGGGGACCCCAAAGGCTGGAATGCCTTCAGGCACAACCCCTGGCTGATCCCTGTGGCCCTCACACTAACACCATGATCTCCCTGAGCTCCTGGGAGCTGCAGGAACCTTCTCTGCCTGTTTTGCCCTTAAAGTTCAAGAGATTAACCTTTGCTTATTCTTTCCCAAGCTTGTTAGAGCCAGGTCCTGAGAGTTCTGACTAATGATGGCCGGGTTTAGTGCAGACTAGGCTGTGCTGCAGTCAGAACAAAGCCTGATGCTTGTCCTATGCGAGGAGGGGTGCAAAGGCAGAGAGATCCCCATGGTTTTTTGCACAGGTTGGCTTCTCCAAGTCCAAAACTGCAGGGCAAGCACAGCAGAGGGGCACTGCACGACTGCTGGGTGGGCTTGCTGCTCACTCTCTGGCCTACTGCCAAAACCAGCTGATTTACCACCCTGTCAAGAAGAGAAATTAGATGCCCTGCTTAGAGGTTTATATTTATTGGAATAGAAAAAAAAATTCAACAAGAACCTACTTGGTGACTGCTAGAAATATGTGTAAGCCAGTTAAACACACTTTATAAAACCTTACAACAATAATACACTTTTACTGAAACAATCACAGGAGCAATTTCACCTGTACTTACTGTCCAGTCATCTGAGCACAAACAGCCCTGAGATTTATGTGCAAGTGGAAACATAATTTCTATTATCTCCCACATTAAACTTGGCAATGGAAAATCCCATGCCTGGAGTGCAAAATCAATTTCAATAACCAGAATAGCAAGAAGTCAAAGGCAGGACTTGGAAAGGACATGAGTTTTTCAAAAAGCCAGCCAGCTTTCTTTATAATGGGAATGCCACTGGGATAGGATAGGATGGGCAGTTGGACATTTTGGCTGGATTTTCTCTCTCAGCATGAAATATTGCTGTAGTTACATGAGGCAGGTTCTGGACCACAGTGGTGGCTCTCAAACTTTGTTTTTGCTGTCAAACCCCACACTTGGGGCCTACAAGACAGGAGAGCAATGACTGGGCTGCAGGATTTAAGGCTGCTTTTCACTGGACCCAGGCCTGAAATGCAGCTAGTCCACAATGCTGGCTCTGAGGCAGGGCCAGGTGTGTCAGAACAAGATGTGCTCATTCCTACAGGAGGTGATCTGCCCCCATCCCAATCCCCACTGCAGCAAAGGCTGGTGTGAGAGGTTTCCCGGCTGACAAGGGTGGGGCTGGTCCTGCCTGGGAGAGGGCAGATGAGTCAGGGAGCCTGCCAAGATCCAGGCCAAGCTGATTTGCTTCAGTCACAAGACATCGCCTTCACCCTGACACACAAACTTTATATCTCTTCCACTGTTGAGGGTGACAGAAGGGAGTTGCTGTAAGTGTAACAACTCTGCCCTCCCTCCTGCCAGTGAAGTACCAGCACACTCTGCAAGCTGGGGGCTTGTAATATTCTGCCTTAGAGGCAAAATGCTCAAAGCTCTCTGAGCCCTGAAGCTACAGACACCTGAATTCAGGGTTTGCACCAGCTCAGAAGCAATGGCAGCAGCTCCAGAGGTTTCTGAAGCCATCGTGCCATTCCTAGAAGTACCAGCTACAGATGGGGAAAGCTGCAAGTATGGGCTTAGAAGTGATGCCTTCACACACTCACGTTTATGCATTCTCTTTTAGGACCTCTTCACTGGGGACTGCTTTACAGAAAGCTGGAGTGACAGTACTGCTAAACCAAGCACTCAGACCCTCACTGCACCCTTGTGCAGACAGCACTTCAGCTGCCCCTTGCCTCACTGCCTGTGCTTTCCAGGCAGTCATGGCAGATTTTAATCCATTTCTCCACCCTCTGGGGACCAGGACAGGCTTGTACTAGGACACCTTTGCCTTGCAAAGGCAAATCTTTTTCCCTCACGTTGCAAACACTGTAGGTCCCCCTCTGCAGTAAATTCAAGATTCAAGCACAAAACCAGCATTTCAAGTTTATCAGAAGACATACAGACACAAATACCTTCTAAAAGAGGCAGTAAAAAATTAAATGCCATCTTCAGTACAAGAATATTCACAAGTCACAAAGAGCTGAGCCTCTGCCATGAGCTACAATCAAGAAATGAACCCAAGGTATGAACCTCCCTCCCAGCTCCCCTCACTCATGTCTGCGTGATAACCAACAGCCAGCGCTGCAGAAAAGGAGAGAGACTCCTGAGTGATCCTCCCTAATAGATTCGTCTTTTATCATGTTTTCATGACCTTTGTAAAAGGCAATTTAAATTCTAATTGTCCTGTGAGCGCCACAGGAATCAATTAGTGACAAGAGATGTTAATTGTGCAGACTGGGAGGAGGCATTGCTGGGCTGCTCAGCCCCAACACGGGGTTAAGAGCCCAGGGGAATGCTGGGATGGCTGGGGCTTTAATCAGCCCTCCCTTTCTAATAGTTTCCATGTTGTGCTGCAGTTGTCAAGGTCCATTAGTCTTCTGGAGCACTGAAGGAAGCAGTGGCATCGCCTCCACTCCTGCACTCCCCAAGCACATGCACAAAGGATCAGAAGGAACTGCCACTGAGAAAGCAAATCCTAAAACCTCACTCTCCTTTTGTTCTTGCTTCCCCTCTCTACAGACCTGCACAGAAATCAGGTTTTGGGCACTGGCAATCACAAAGCAAATGCTTAGTGTTGGTGGGTTGTCAGGGAGGTGAGTCTGGTCCTGTCACCTCAAGATCCCGCTTGAGCTGTGTGTGAAAAGGAAACTCTCCTGGTTTTGTACTAGGGCACAGTGCTTCTCCATGGGGACCCTGGCACTGGTCACACTGACCCCTGAAATGCCAGACAAAGGGCAGGCTGGATGCCCAGTATTTAGACTACACAAGCGTGGACAGTGAAAATTTGTCTGAGCCAGAATGAGAACATGCAGCTCAACAGATGCCCAGGCCATCCTGGCACAGGTACCTCTCAGAAAAGAGGACCTGGCACAAGGACTCAGGTGCACCCTGAGATACAGCATTTGTTACCTGCTCCTCCTCAGGGCACAGCAGCACCACCCTCACCTGTCCCCCCTGGCTGGCACAGTCACCCAGTGGCTCAGGAGTCCTCAGCATCTCCAAGACGTGTAGCATGACTTCATGCCAGGAAAGCTTGTGCTGCGCCAAGTCTGGGATGGTTAAATCCCCCAGAAATAACAACCCAACCCCTGTTTTCTATTAAACACCATCACAGGCCACTCTCACCACCTAAATCCTTCTACATTACCCACTTGGCCAGCCAGCAACCCTGGGAGCTGCCTTGGGTAGGTGCTGTGCCTTAATTGCTTCTGCTCTGCCTGAAACAGAGTAAATGCTCTTTCTTTCTCAGCAAATGTTGCTCTTGGGAATGCCCTCCCCAGGGACACAGATTGATTTGGGTTTTAATTCTATTTTATTTTTTAAATGTATCACTTTCTCTGGCCTCTGGAATAGGTGTTGGGAACCATTTTCTAAGGAGCACTAAACACAATGGGAATGTCCCATATGACACTCCATCACATATCCTGTGACATGATTGCCACTTTCTAAACTGAGCTTTAGGCACCCCACCCAGAAGAAACGAGAAGAGAGAAGACCTCAGAGTCTGTGAAAGTCTTGGTTCTGCTCCTTGGTGGTGGCATCAGAACCTTCCCTTAATATATGAGCATAAAGCTGAGCATAGCTTTAGCTCCCTGTAATTTGGAAGAAATAGTTAACCTGCTTACCAGGGATCTTACATTTTTATTGCAAATCCCACATGCAGGAAGTTTCCTGAGGGCGCAAGGCTTGAGAACACTGGGAAGATACTGGCCTAGGTCAGAAAGGTTGCTTAGGGACTAAGTAAGGCAGAGGGAGCATGTGGTGTGGCCAGGTTTGATGTGCAAGCCAGAGGGGCAGGAAGGAGCCTGGAATTAGTGTCACACTGAAATTTCTGAGACATATCCTCTGCAGGGGACCCAGAGCTTCACACCAGCACAATGGGCTCCTGTGGTGCAAACAGGAAGAAAACCTGGCAGGTGTGAAGCGCAATCCTCACATGAGGTTCCTCCCATCCCTTGCCAGAAAGTCCTTTCCAGCTGCCACATCCATTTGCCTGAGCAGTGGAACAAAGCCGGTTTCACTTCCAACAGTACAGAATTAGCAATTTCTGTACTCAGCCTCTGCCCAGCACATCTACAGAGCCTTTTCTGAATTTCCATTAAAAATAATAATGCATTTCGTTCTGCTTCACCAGGCCCATTGGTCACCTGCCTGTATCTCTTTCAGACTCCACTAGTTCCTCCTTTCTTTCACCAGCATAATCATTTTATGCTCTCATCTTTTCCTTCCATTATTTGGGTGATTGTAGACACGTTTTTATTGCTGAGATTTACAAAACAACTCAGTCAACCCTTGCACAGCAGAGCTGTCCCTGCTCTAGCAGAGGGAAGCAGTGATTGTGGGAGTTGATCCCCAGGCTCGTGAGGTGCAGCTGCTCAGTCTCACATCTGGGCTTACCTGAGCCCCCCTTGGCAGAGCCCAGGGCTGGCAGGCACAGTGCTGCACTCATGGGAGGGGGTTTGTTTGCTTCCTCTGCAAGCTTTGATGCCCTCACACAAAATTAGCAGACAGTGAACCCAATCTTTTAAAACCAAACAGGAAATAAGTGCCTTCTGAAGGGCCATGACAGAGCTAAGTAAAACAGGCTCATCCATCACAAGATTCCCTGAGGCACCACTTGCCCGTGCCTAGGGACCAGCTGAGCAGTGAAACTCCCTCTGGAGGCTGCTAATGCCTTCCTCTGCTCTCTGAAAGGGATGACAGAGGCAGGCTCACTCCTTCCTTTCCCACTTTATTCATTCCCCAGCATCTGCATTGCGTGCTAACACAGCCTGCATTATCCCTGAGCATTCAGGGAGGGCAGGAGAGCTCCAGCCAAACCCAGGGCCTCAGCGAGGGCTGCATTCACAGCCCAGCGCTCAGCTCGACAGGGAAGCCTCGTGTGGAAGCTGCTCCTGGACAGGAGCTGATATAAAGAGCTGCCAGAGGAAACATTTTCTTGGCACAGCAACCTCTAACACTTCCATAAATCCAAGGAATTAGTCTGCATAACATCTAATCTGCTAATAACATGGATATTGTATATTATATGTGCACATGCCATAGATATTAAATACAGAGGTGTTAATATTAAAAATGATGAAGTGTATCTTACACACCTAATTACCAGTCCTTGCTCCAGACAGAGCCAGTTTTGCCTCTGCCTTTATCTTCAGCATGAATTGAGTGTGCCCTAGGGGTCCCAATTTTCCTAATCCTAATCCTAAATGTAATCTTTAACCTTCCTTTTAACCCTCCAAAATTGCTGCCCTGAATGCATCCTGTGATGCTGTTACTTATTCACAGTTAAAGGCACCATTATTTCAGCAGCCCATCTACCTCTTGCTCTCCTGATTCTCTCTATTCACAGGCAGCTTTGCTTCTTTCTTTTTTCTGTTCACCTGGAATAGCCTGTAATGGCTCCCCCATGGATGCTCACTACCCACCTGCCTCAGCCCAGGCAGGACAGCTGGAATCAGGGGCCTTGCTGAGAGCAGGCACTGGTGGTTTTCATGAGCTGAACTGTGCCCAAGGTAGGTGTTAAAGCTTCACCAACTTTTGCTTTTTTTTTTCCCTCTGGTCCTGCAAGACTGGTCCTATACAAAAGGAGAGAGGCCCAAGCACAGGCACCTTCAAAACCACACCAGATCCTACACCTCAGCAACCAAACATTTCTTCAACCACACACTAAAAGGAAAGAAAGGGAGTGAAAAACAAGTAGCATGAGAACTATGCTACAGTAGCTGGGCTACTATGAGAACTGGGCTACAGAGAGTGGCCATCAAGACTGAAATTTCATTTGCCAAGTAGGAATTTTAACTTATTGGCTTCTAGTACCATGGAGTGAATGTTGACACTAATTTGACTTAAAAGCCACTATTATTTTTCAAAGCCATTTTCCCCAGCTGCCGGAAAATACAGCCACATCCAAAAGCTACAAGAAAACATATCAAGTTTCACCAACTGAATTGCAGCCAAGGTCTCATGATGGCACCTGGCATTAAAGTCAAGCCACTGAGTCCAGCAGCAAAAATGCTTCTTGTTTACTTTACTTATTTTATCTTTGTAGCACCAGCCATGCCTGTACCAAGTCCATATAGCCCTGAGGCTACAGATATAACTCAGCCTCCTGCTGCCAAAAGAAGAAGAAAATTTGGGTCTCTCAGCACCAACTCAGACCATTTGTGTCTGGGCAGGGACTGCTGATGGAGCCTGGCACAAAGTCTTTGTCTGGCTCTAATACACTCATTCCTGTGTCTGGCCATCAGGATGCTTTGGTGGAGCTGTGTCTGCCTTGCTGGGAAACATTAACATCTCCTCCAGAGCTCTGCTAGAAACTCCTGCCCTTTTGTGTTCACTACAGTCTGATGCAGAAGAGAAAGCCAATGTGTTCCCTCATTCCTGGGTGTCTTATTTCTTCCCAATCATAGAATTGTGTAGGTTGGAAAAGACCCCTACAATCATCAAGTCCATCCATTTGCCCAGCACAGCCAAGGCCACCACTAAGCCATATCCCCAAGTGCCACATCCACACAGCTTTTAAATCCTTCCAGGGATGGTGACTCCATCTCTGCTCTGGGCAGCCTGGGCCAGGACTTAACAACCCTTTTGATGAAAAAAATTCCCTAATATCCAATATAAAGCTCCCTTAGTGCATCCTGAAGCTTTTTCCTCTTCCCTTGTTGCTTGTCACCTGGGACAAACACTGACCCCCATCTGGCTACAAGCTCTCCTCAGGTTCTATCTGATGCAGGGATATTGTAGTAACTGGTCACTTGCTTTTCCCTGTTTCCTGAAACAGAATTTTCACAAGGAAAACATAACATTGTGGGCAGCAAACAGTACCTCATGGGACCTGTCCCAGCTCTGTATTATACAAACTGATGGTCTCTGGACAGCATCTGAAACAGCTTCTCCACAGCTGAAACACCCAACCTTTTTCTGGAATCCAAACTGCAAGGAAATGAAAGCACTGGGAGTTGACACAACCACAAACAGCAGCTGGCTTTAAAGGTTCCTTTACTTACATTTGCACAAATACAAGAGCAGAGGGGCTTTCTGTGTTGCTGCTGGTGGTACACCCTGCTAATGTTCCTAAAACTGGCATTCTCTATCAGTTTGAGAGTCCCACGTTTTGCCAGGCATTGCTGAGCTGGGGAAGAGTGCTGGGGCACACGAGCCCTGGCTGCAGCAGCTCCTTGGGGGGGCACGGGGGTGTCTGTCCCACCAGCTCCATGGGGAGGCACGGGGGTGTCTGTCCCACCAGCTCCATGGGGAGGCACGGGGGTGTCTGTCCCACCAGCTCCATGGGGAGGCACGGGGGTGTCTGTCCCACCAGCTCCATGGGGGGGCACGGGGGTGTCTGTCCCACCAGCTCCATGGGGAGGCACGGGGGTGTCTGTCCCACCAGCTCCATGGGGGGGGCACGGGGGTGTCTGTCCCATGGCAGGGAACAGAGCAGGCCCTTCTGTGAGTGAGCCTGCACTGCACTGCCAGGGGCAGGAATCTGTCATTGCAGCCCTGGCTGCTCTCAAAGTCTCCTGTGTCCGTGGGAAGGGGGGGACAATGTGCTGGCAGAGCAGGAACGTGGGAAAACTGGATGCGAGCTGAAGCTAATGGGAGGAAACAAGATTGTTTTAACAGCGGCAGCCACTGGGTGGTAGAGTCTGCCACCGAGAGAGGTGGCCAAGGAGGTGCTGCTGCCAGGGGCCACGGTGGCCCGCGGAGAGCAGGAATTACTAATTCAGGGGTGCCCTAAAAATCCTGGGTCAGCTCCAGCCCAGTGGTCCTGCCAGCCCTGCTCTCCCAGATCACAGCAAATCAAAGCAGAAGGAGCATGTCCTTGGGCAAAAGGAGGGCACAGGGTTACACTGAACCCCCCAATTAAACTGAGGCAAGATGGATAACACAAAAGTCAGCTCCAAGATCAATATTTCTATTCATTTACAAGCATAACAAGGTTAGAGAGGTGAGCAGAGTAAATAATTAACTCATTTACAGGATTTTGATTTTTTTTCAAACAGAGTCACTTTATTCTCCTGAGAGATTAGCTATGCAGTTGACATTAATCACAACTGCAGCAATTATTTGAAGTATTTGATTAATCAATCCAGGGAAAAAGAGAGCTAGGCCAAACTAGCCTTGCTGCACAGCCCTGCTGGTCAATCAGTCAATACACAGGTGCTGGCTCTCACAAAGGTGTCACATTTCCTGCAGGCTGTAAGGAGCCCTCTGGCTGGCTGGATCCAGCAGTAAGATGGATATCAGACTTCACATGGGGAAGATGCAGACCAAGATGCTTTCCAGCTGAATTAAAGAGTATTTATTAATGCTAGACTTGCTGCATTGGGAATCTCAACTTGGGGCCCCTCCAGCTACTCAAAGACAAATACAATGCAATGCTTGCCCAAACCTGATGATACATGTGAAAAATACCATCACAGAGCAGTGTGTGTCAGCCAACACTGGCAAGGGGCTGAAATTCCTAACTCTTTCCTTCTCACCTATAATCTGAGAAGTGATTTTAATTAAGGAATAACAAGAAGCCTAGAAGGTGGTATATATAGGTGGTATTTATAATAATGAGCATTATTATTAAAAGATCAGGTTGGAAAAGATCAGGTGTATACTTTCTTTTTCTTGCTATTTTTCCTTCTAATAAAACATTCCTGGAATTTCTGTTTACAACACCTACTCCTGGTGGCAGTGATCTTCAAACTGAATTGGAAGAAACTGCAGACTTGGAAAACCACTGAAATCAAGTTTCAGCACCTTTCTGACAATTCTCACACCTACTGACAGACAGCTGGTAATGTGCTATATTATAATACATTCTCATCTGCCTTTGCTCTGGATTAGGCTGCTGCTTTCAAAAATGCAAATGTTAACTCCCAGAACAAACTTTGCTTGATGATGTTAAGCTTATGTGTAAACTGAAATGCAGCAGACTTTCATTACAAGAGCTCAACCATTTAAAAAGATGAAAATTACAAGATGGGGCACATTTTTAAAACAAATATTAGAACATTCAACCTGTATTTTATTGATTATGTTTCCCCATCTAACACTGCTGCATATAAATGAAACTAATGTTTCTTTAACACAAATACTATAAAGGATCAAAAATCTTTTGGACTGCTACAGCTCCTGGAGGGAATTTGCCTCATGATCATGGCAATGTGAAGCTCTGCTGTGTGGCTGCTGGTTGCACTCTCTTCTGGGCACAACCCAGGTGGAAGAGAAGCTCTCCTGTGTGCAAACAGGACACCAGAGTGCCAAACTCCCAAAGCTTCTGCACACAGATCCTTCATGCACCAAGGCAGGAGGTTCCCACTCCAGGAGAGGACACACTGCAGGAGGAGAGGCAGGGTCAAGAATAAGGCACTACAGACATACATGCTTTTGGTAAGATCAACCACTCCAAGTTTTTTGTCTGCTCCTCAAGCAGCATATTCCTTACATCTGGCGTGCAAAATACTGTAATAGTGAAGAACATCCCATTTTGATTTAAATGAATGCATTTCTTTCCAAAAGGGAGACCATAAGTTAAACAAACACATTTCTCTCTTTGCACATGAAAGCATTGTTTTGTCACAGATGTACAGTATAATACATTTATTTTCTCAATTGTTTTGTATTTGTAAGGCACTGCCAGTTATTTGGATGGGTTTGTAAGGATGAAGCAAATTGCTCTGTGGGGCTCTATTCAGGGAACATAACATTCCCACAAAAGCACCATAATTCTGCATGCAGCAACACAAACTGCCACGACACTGCAGCAGCTGGCAGGGTGGATAGAGTTAGCATTATCAAAACCAGCATGACAACTCCACTCCAAAAGCCCCTTATATGCATAAATTAATGATGAATGTACATTGATTAGCCCCCACCCAGACTCCAAGGAGCCCTGCCTTCCTGCAATATAATTTGGAGCCTCACCACGGTTGCTTTGTCCACTCATGAGGCCTGGGGAGCACTGTAGCTTGTCCTTGGGTGGCACTGGCCTTGGCCAAAGCTCTGGAGCCCTGCTCACAGGTGAGCACTGGGGCACATCAGGGGCTGTGCTGCAGCCCTGAGCCACAGGGAACAGCCAAGAGCACAGAACAGCACCAGCACCGTGCCAGGAGGGGCATTTTGGGAGCTCTGCCACACACAAAGCTGAGAGCAAGAACATCCTGCCAGGGATCACGTCTGTGTTCCAGAAGCCGGGTATGAATTCAGCTGCACCTCCCCTTCTGAGAGAGCACCTCCCTTCTCCAGACATGCAGGATGGCAAACAAGCTGTCACACAAACACTTTCTGAGACTACATTTTTCATCACAACTACAGCAAGCTGGAAATGTGCACAGGCCCAGTGGACATTGCTGCCCCCAAACTCTCAAGCTTCTCCAGCTATTTGCCAGCTTCCTCCACAGGCCTAACCAGTTCCCACTTGGCACACTCTGGCTTCCTGAAATTTGACCACAGAGGCCTTCCTATCCATCTCTAAGTCCTTCTGGTTACACAAAAATGGCTTTTAAAAACCAAGAAAATATGTGTTCTAAATACAGGCTGACTATCCCACATTACTTAACTCAGGATAAAGCAGGACTAAGGCAAGGCAGGTTGACCTGGAGGCTCAAGTAAAACAATGTAGGAATTCACATTTCAAGTCAAATTGTCTTGTTTGATATTGAACCTGAATGCAAAGCTTTTAGCATGCACAGGTACATAGGTTTGTACTGAGTATATAAGACAATAATAATGATATATAGTCAGAGTAAATACCTAGATCCAATAGGGAAGCCTCCTGTTCTGCTACTACCTCTCTAAAATATCCCTGCATTTGCCTATGCCAGGTGACTAGACCTTTAGTTAAAGGCACTTCCCTCACTTCCTGGCTAGTTTCTGTGGGGCTGCTGAAGCCAGGCTGCTCCTTGCATACTGATGGCTCCTCTCAGCCCAGGAATGTGCTTTTGGGTGCTGCTGCTGTTCCCATACACAAGCTCAGCTTGAGAGAACCCAGTGCAGCCTAGTTTATATGAGCAGGTGCACTGAAATTGAGCAAGAGAGGAAAGTCTGTGTCAGCAGGAAAACTGAGAGAGGAGCAGTGCAGGGGGGCCTTAAAGAAACAACCACCCCTGGCTTTATACTCATTGTCTCCTACAAACAGCAGAGCTGGAAGTTTCATGAAGAGGTCCAATGGTGATTGAGACATTAACTTCAAGGTCCAGTCTCTACTGGAATCCTTTATCCAGAAGTTGTCTGAGATCCCATGGTTCTTCTAAGCCAATCTTTCCATCAGCTCTTTGCATACAGCATCATTAGCAGCTTGTAACAGCTCATGACCTCAGAAAATTTACTACTTAGAGCACTGACAGATAATAATAACAATGCAGAAGGGAATTTGGGCAGAAAAGAAATCTCAGCTTTCTAGTTTTTTTGCAGGATAGTGTTAGTTTTGATCAGTCAGCTCTAATGTGGAAGCCAGGAAAGAGCTGACTCAGTGAACACACAAAGTGGTGATTTCACACAGCATCCTAATGATGACAATGATGATGTTGTGGTAACTTGTGCACAGCTACTGAGCAGCACTGGGACAGGAAGAAGAGCCCTGCAATATATTGCTGTGATTCCTAATAGACCAGTAGAATTCCTGCTGTCTGAGTCCTAAGGGAGGTCTTGAACCACTGCTGGAGCTGGGAGGTGACAATAAAAAACAGTGTCAGCAAAAACCAGTGTCAGCTGAGTTCTCTAAGCTCTCTGCAAAGGTGAGTCAGACCATTATCCCTGTTTTGCACACCTCTGTTATTAGCTCTAAGTGACTTACCCCAAATGAGCACCCCCCGAGATGTCCAGCCCATCTTTTCCAATTCCCAGCCTGTCATTCATCAAGCTACAACAGATCCTTGGAAGACCACAGTCCCTGACTTTTGAAGTGGCAGTGGCTAAATCTCATAAAGAGCATGAGAGCTGAGATGATTTTCCTGCTACTGGTTGGTACCTAGGAACATTCTGGAGAACACTGTTCTCACAAACAGGACGGGAAGGCAGTGCTGTTGCAGAGCCAGGACGTATGCATTGCATGGGTGGGTTGGTCCCTCTGCCAGCCACAGCAAGGGGAATAATTACACAGAAATAACTCTGATAGGAGCAAGCAAATTATCTGTGCATTTGCTAGTAGGTTGGATAAGGGTGTTGCAGCATCACAGAAGGGTTTGGGTTGGAAGGAACCTCAAACACCAACTCATTCCAAGCCCCTGCCATGGGCAAGGACACCTTCCACTAGAGCAGGACAGTCCATGGCCTCAAACACTACCAGGGGTGGGGCATCCACAGCTTCACAGGGTCTGCCAGGCCCCAGTGCCAGAGCCTCAGCACCCCCTCAGGGAAGAATCAGGTTCATTAATGGCCTTCACCAAATTGAACTACACTGGGCCGGTGGGGAGCAAGGGAGAAGAGGAAGCCACTGTGGCTGGATGGAAGCACAAGGACAGGTCAAATACATTTACAAAGAGTTTGAAGTAGGAACTTGTCAGCATAAGGCAGCAGTTGCAACAAAATACACCAATATCACACAGCAATCAATACAGCAATTGAAAATTGTCTCAGCTTTACAAAGCACCTCCCTATTTCCAAGAGGATCATTAAGAAACAAAAAAAAAATGCAATTATTCAATGCCGTTAACGCAGCTGAATCTGTGTTTTATGTCTAGAGCTGAAGTCATGGCATGACTTCATGTCTGAAATGAGCGAATGGAAAAGCACACGTGGAAAGATGGCTGGGCTCGGGGCTGGGCGCGCTGCTTGCCCGCTGCCCGCCAGGGGTCCCCCGCGCTCAGTCCCACCCTTTGCGGGGAATTCTGTCCTGCAGGATGTTTGTCAGCCCAGCCATCCCTTCCCCCGTGCTGCCCAACCAGCCCACAGCACCCTGACAGCAGGCCACCGACACCTCCCAGCTCCTCACCAGGCTGAAAGCAGCGGATAATGACACCTCTGGGGTTTGTGCACGTAATCCCACAGCAGCCATTCCCGGGCAGGAGCCACAGCAATGAATCCACAATTTGTCTGCATGGGTACAACACCTGTACACGCCTGAGATGTGTTCACATGGGCCAAACACGCCTCACCTAGAAGCATACACATCCTTGCTTCTCAGAGGCTGCAGGCACTGCTGTGATATCAGATTTCCCGGGATGGATTTGAGCCTTACAAATCCACATGTGAGAATGCCAGTGGTTACAAAGCATGGACTGTAAGTAACTGCTGGGTAATTATGAAGGGATGTGTCCGTGTGGCTCAGGTCCAACATCAACAGAGGGAAGAGCTCTGCCTATTTAGTCACCAACAGCATTTCCTTCCAGCCCCTGGGTTTCCCGACAGGTCCCCTCTGAGCTACTGCCAGACCCAGAGTGGCTAGGCTCATAAAAGCTGCTGAGCTCACAGGGAACAGGGCTCCAGGCCCCCACAGCCAGGAGAGCTCTCCCGGCCACCACTGTGCTTCAAGGACATGGTGTCTCACCAGCCTCTTTATTACAGCAACTGAACTGAATAGCAGCAACATCCCAGTCCCAGCCAGCATAGAAGCTCCATAGATGCCTGCAAACAAGGGCTACAGGAACCACACCAGAGTTTTAGTGCCCCATCCCTTTGGTTATCCATGAGTCCCAAACTGTCCACAGCCCAAGGGCCCCCACACAGAAATGAAGTCAGCATTTCCTCTGTATTGTCATCTTATTGCAAAAGTTCCACACCTTCTCAGTGATTTCTCATGGGTAGCTCCTCACAGCGCTGACTCCTTCTTCTTCACAGCACAGCCAACAAACTCCAACTCCCTCCTCACCCAGCTACCCCACTCTTCTGTAGCACTTGTCTTCTTACAGGACACAGCTGTGGCCTATTAAGGGCAGGCCTGTTCCTAATCTTTGGTGATTAGTACAGCTGCAACTCCTCAGGTGTGAGACTACCTTCTGCACTATCTTTATTTTCTTACATTCTATCCCTCCACACCTCTGCAGGAAAATAATTTGGCTAATGAGAGATTGTTAAATTAGAGGAAGATGTTTCTTAATCAGAGACCAGATCCCATCAAAGACAGCAGAAGTGTGCCAGACCCTCACATGATCACAAGGGCAATGAATACACAGGCATTTTTATTTTACCTTTGCGGTGTGCAAGGTTACCTGAATTCTTCTACACTTAGTTATTTTCTGCTCTTTGGTGTAGACTTTTCATTCACTTTCTAGTTTGTCCTACTGCTTACTTCTGGTTTTCTTCTTTTTCTATTCCTTTCTCAGTTTGACATTTTAGGTTCTGTTTCTTCTATTGTCCCCATCCCTTCCAACAGAGCTGAGCAGTGAACATATGCTGATGTGTCTGCTCCATGTCATTCCCCACTATAACTTTCACTTAACAGATTTGTTAGCCCCATAAAATAGCCACTGAAAAGTTTCCAACAATAAGAAGGACGTAGGACTCTAAAAACCTCATCTCAGTGGATCAGGTGCCAGACCACATGAACAAGCTAAAGCAACTGGTTTGATGGAGACCAGAGGGTGTCTGCCAGGCTTCTGCAGTAAAGCATCTGCTCTGCTGCCTGTGGGCTTTCCTGTGCTACTGCAGCAGCACCTTCACATCTCTACCAGAGCAGAGTGACTCCCCAGGTCTGCAGGACATCTGAAGACATTTCTGAAGACCAGATAAGAGAAAGCTGAACAATTCAGCTTCAGAACTGCATGTATCTCTGGAACAATAAATGTTTTGAGTGATCAGCATTTCTAGGCAGTGAAACAAACGAGCGTTTCCATTCCCGGGGGAAGTGGGAAGCAAGCAAACTCCATTCCCCTGTTCTGTAGCGTGCAGGAAATCACAGTGATTGATGGCAGCAGTAGGGAAATGCACATTCAGCTCATATTTCCAATGTAAATGACTTGCCACCTCACCCTCTGCTTCCTGTTCCTTCATGTAGCCCCCACACTCCGGCTGGTGGTTGAAGCATGTGTGAATCAGGGAGGAAAAAGGAAACAGGACTTGTTAGACTGCTTCCCCCCAGCCCAATTGAAATGAGAAAGATGACATGGTAAATCAAGGGGCAAACAGCTGTTCAAGCCTGAGCTCTTCTTGCCCACAGGCCCAGGGTGGTGACATAGGGCTGGACTAAGGAATCCTGCAGCATTGTTGGCACACCCCATCTGTGCCAGGTGCAGAAGGCCCCTGCTTAGAGAACATCTCCTTGCACTACAAAGGTGAAAGCAGAAGGCAAAGAGGCTTTTTAGGATGCTGCACACCATCTGTGGGATCTGCCTGGCTGGCAGGGATGCTGAGACACAGGAAGGCCAGGGCAGGAGAAGGAGCCACAGGAACATCGCTGCGGGAGGCGTGGCCCTGCTCTTTCCCAGGCAGCTCACTGAGAGGTGCTTATTTGTACAAAGCAGCCTCTGACATCCTAAAGAACCAATGCTGTCCTGGTGCCCTAAACCAATGAGTATGTGACCTACTCATTCCCACTCTGTCCCTTGACCTTTTCCCATAGCATTCTCCAAAAGCATCACATGAAAAATAGCCCTTCTCAGCTCTCCAGAGGCTTTGGAGACAGCATCAAAGCTCTGTGCTTATAAACAATTCCAGCTAGGCCAAAATGCCATTCCAGCATCAGGGGTCCCAGGATTTCTAAGCCTGTCACAAGGAACTGGAGGCAGAGGGGGCAGGGCAGAGGCAGCATGTGTTCCAAGGGAAGGGGGAAGCGAGGGCCAAGCAGCTGCAGTGTGAGCTGAGCTCCAGGAAAGCCCCTGGGCAGGGACAGGATCTGCACACACACCTGAGGCCACACAGGATCCTTCTGCCTCCTTGCTTATTACAAACAGCTCTCTTAGCATAGGCAGAAGGATCATTTACCTCACTGATCCTTCAACCTGATCTTCTTTTCCCCCTTCTCTCACCTTGCTCATCCACTAACACTGCAGCGTCCATTCTGGAGAGGAATTCACAGCCCAGGTGAAGACACAGAACTCAACAGACTGCAGAGGGGCAGTCCTTGAGCATCAAGACCAGTTATTTGTTAACTCCTCAGGCTTTGAATAGCAGCTGTCCAACAGATACTTACAGGAATCCCTGTCAGCTCCCTCTGCTGTCTCACACCATCCTTGGCACACTCCTACCTTTAGCTGAAGAAACTTCAACTCCCAGTTTTTGTGTTTCCTGATTGTCACTCTAGTTTTTTGAAATTTTCTAAGCTTTCTGATGTTGACATTCTTGTAGTGAACTTTCTCACACACTTTCTGTAAATAAGTCATTGTTTTGCATTCCTTTCGGGAGGAGGAGAAAGTTGATAGACCGATGAGTTGACCAGTGTCATTGGAGAGGTGGCACTGTCACCCTCCAATCCGCTGTCACTTTTGTAAAACTATAAATATCAGAGTCAGAAATAAAACTTCCCTTTTTTCCTTCACCTTAAGAGCAGTGTAGTGTGTGTGTTCTTTCGTGTCCTATAGCGACACCTGATAGCTCCAGATCTAACTTCCCCTGGCAAGAGCTGCACACATTCCTTGAACACCCTCTAAAAAGCAAATGCCATAGAAGATGCTCCATAATTGAGTGAGACTTTTTCCTCAACCATCATCCTCTTCCTGTACTTTCCATTTTTTCCTGTATTTGTTCCTCCACAGAATAATAAGAGCTACAAGGGAGCCACAAGGATCCTCAGGTCAAACTGTTCAGTGAACAGCCCAGCCAGGGTGCAAACCCACAACCTTGGTGTTATTAGCATGCTCTAACCAGCTGAGCTGATGATCTCAGGGGTTTTGTCCTCCTGTTCCTGCCACAGATTACAGGCAAGGCCTTCAGTTGGGCAATCCACAGCAAAGGTTGTTTGAGGACTAATTACAGCTCCCTGTCCCTTGTTTCAGTGCACTACTTTTTGTCAGGAAAAGGGAGACAAAAAAGGGGTAAGTTTTTGTAACCATCTACCAGAACATCACTACCTCAGCCAACTGGAGCTTCACCAGTTGAGTCTGGGTCCCACACTCCCAGTGCAACCCAGCAGCTAAGGAAAACCTTTTTATGTCTGGATACGTGGAGTGCTGCTGGTGGCAGCCAAGCAGGTTTGTGTTTGGGTAGCTCTTACGTGGCAATAGGGACACTGCCCTCTTACAGGGCAATAATTTCAGTCCCAACAAGGAAACTGGGTAATTACAGAGAAAAGCAGCAGGCACTTCAATCACTCCTACTGTGCCAGGTCTTTTAAAATGTCATTGAAAAGAAATGGTGGGATAATGAATGCCTTAACTCACTTTGAAAGCACCTGGCAGGACAGACAGGAGGAAGCAACAAGGTTAGGAGGGCTCCATCATCCTTCCTGGTTCCTGGGGACTGACCCTAGAGGGTGGGAGATCTGGGACAGGATGGTGTGACCATAGGATGGCATAAAAACAGCAATACAGTCACGTGAGTTCTATTGCTGTAGACGTCTCCAGTGTAAGAGCAAACTGCCTGACTTTATTCTGGTTGATCTTGTTCATTCTGTATTTTAGTTGTGGCCCTTCTTCACCATTTCCCCTTTTATATAGCATCAGAAAAGCATTAACTCATGACTTTGTTTCATTCCACTGACATAACTGCTTAAATATCCTTCCTGATGTTTTGACATACATCACTTGGACAGACATTTAGAAATTTAAACCATGGAAGCTCCAGGACATTTTAAAAAATTAGAAAATATGTGGACAATTCTTCTGTTATTTTAACAATATGAAGACTCAACACTTGGGTAAGTCTGCCAGCAAATGCAGGGAAATATGTGCTTACCTGGCACAAATATTAAACTGAGCACATAGATTTTTAGAGCTATGCATTTACTACACACATACTCTAACCCCCACATTCACAAAAACAAATTTACAGCACATAAGGCAGGCACAGATGATTTTCAGTGCAAAGCACCTTTTTCTACAGGCAACAGGAGCATGTGTACCAAGGGAGCACACATACACTGAGCATGCAGACAAAACATCCATTCATTCCATGTAGCAAAGATTTACGTCTACCAAATGAAGAATTGCACCTGTATATCCATTTAGAATAAATTTAACATTAGCAAATGTACAATTGCTGTGAAAGGAAATAATACATCTGATGCACTCAAAAAACCACCCTTAATTGTTCAGCCTAGAAAACAGGAAAACAGAACAATCAAATGAAATGCCACACACACAGGCACTGTGTGTACACCGGGGAAAGCACTCCCCACCATAAACAAACACAGGATTCCCAGAGGACTCCTCCATACACTTCTGTTGTGCTCAAGTGCACATAGGCAGATCCTTAACCATACACTCACCTGCACAAATATGGATCAGAAGAACAAAAGCCCATTACACATAATAAGGAGTCAAAAATGCACACTTTAGAAATGAGGAACACGCTACACAAATACCCAGTTCATGCATATAAGTGTTATATATGTGCTGCACAGAAAATAATTCCTAAGTCTCAAAAGCAGGCTGCAGTTAATAATCCTCACACACTGGGGGCTGCATGTCACCCTGCAGCTCAGAGCACAGCACTCAGAGCAGTGGGGTGAGGTCACAGCTGGCCCCACACAGCTTCAGTGCCTGCAGTTCATGTGCAGAATTTCATCTTCTCCCAGAGTAAGCACCTGCACTGCTGCTGTAATTCCCCAGAGCCATCTTACAACTACATAAGCTACTGTGTCTGGACTGCCAAAATCCATTTGGAGATTCATTGGCAATTCTCCCATTTCTCCCCCTGTCTAGGGGGCCCAAGAATTCGATTTTATGGAGGGTAAACTAATGCAGCCCTCACATGGGCATCTCAATCAGCCCTGTGTCCTCTCACCTTACTACCTCTACAGCTGCAGTGGAGGGCAGCCACTGGTTCCACTACAGCACCAATCATGACCTGAGCAACAAAGCAACTGCTGGAGGTGGAGGATAAAGGCATTTTACTCCCTTTTATTGCCCAGATAAGACCTCTGATAATTTTACAGTCAGACTGTGGAGTACCTAAACAGGAACAAATGCACCTAATCAAACACACCAGCAGGCACTGCCAGAGCAGCCAGCCAGGCAGGACTGGGGCAGGAATCAAAAGCAGGAAGCAGAACAGTCTGAACAGTCTGCTGCCTGCTGAGGCCTGCAGCCAGCCTTCCACTGCAGAGAGCCTTGCACACAGACAAACACTCCTGTTCCACAGCTTCTGTCCACCACAGGCTGCATGGGAAACCCCAGGGACCCACTGGGAGACACATTCTGCCTTGCAGCTTCAACACCAGACTCTGCTCCAGCTGCTCCACATTCCAAACCTACCCCAGCTATGGACACACAAAGAAATCCTGTGGCAGGTGATTCATTTAATCTATGGCACATCATTTAAAAGTGCCCAACCTAACCCCATCATAAAGGCTTAGAAACAGCAAGGCACATGCACAGCATGTTTGTTTCTGCTTCCAGAAATGCACATTTCTCTCTGCTGTGATGAAATCTAGACTTAGATACAGCTGTCCACGTTAAGTGAAACAAAATGCCTTCCACATCTCTCCTTTGGTCCTTTCTCAGGGAAATGGGAAACAGCACTGCTCCCTTAGCTCTGCTGAAAGCTGCAGTATCTCTAAATGCTATAAACTTGCACAGTACCCCACATGCAGAAGGATCTCACCCTGCTATCACAACCTGATGGCACAGCCACAGACACAACCCGGGGTCTGCCTTGTCCCTCCCATCAACTCTGGCCAAGTAAAGGTTGGGGAAACCCAGAAAAATGGGGAGTATCTTTTCCTCCAGGTGCTCTATGTGGTAAGCAGAACAAAACAAAAGAAAAACAAAACAAATCAGGAGAGACTAATGAATAAAAATAACAGACTCTCCGCTTTTCTCCTTGTAATTTCCCCACCCCAGACAGCTGTAATGTGAAAAGTATTGAAATTTAAATCACACCTCAGCCTAACCTCAGCTGACAGGCTGCCAATGCAATAATCTCAGCCTGGCTATCTTCTCTCAGGGAGAACGACAAACCAACTACAGCAAAGTGATAAATTTTCAATTTTATTTTAAAATATACCAGATGGGAGATTTTATTGGAGTCATAAATATGTCAAAAGCAATGTTGGCATATGATTGGAGATTGCCCCCTCCAAGGGAGCAGCTCTCCTTGTTTAGAAGTGCCATCAGATTGTTAATAAGAGGCTCCAGTTCCACCGCAGCAAAACAGTCCCTATATTAAGCCAATTGAATGTCTATTTGCCAGACGTCTTTCTTCTCTTCTCAGCCAGCTCCAGCTTCTTAAACAGGAGAAATGAGGGTGCTGAGGTCAGACCCAAGCATCACCAGTTTGAGTTCTCATTTTGTTGTTGGAAAATGGCTGAAAAGTATTTGATTTCTCACCAGTATTTGAAAGCAGAATTTCATGTCAGTCAGTGAAGCTCCCTTTGATTTCCTAGAATCCCAACCAGCAGGTGTCAACCAAGTTCAGCCTCAGATTTAAAGCAAATCGAATTCAAACCCTTAATCCTAACCATGGGTCAACCTCAAATTACAGAAATAGCACTTGGCCTCAGTCCCAAAATTTCATGTGAGCTAAAACCAGTTCTAAATCCCACCAGCCACTTCCAGAAATATGAGCTGCCTTTTGTAGCCTCTGCACCTCTCCTCCTTCTACCACTGGTGCTGTGACAGATCACAGTAGTCTAACAGGAAGAAGTCTGATATTTATGCCTTTTCATCATTTCAAAGGTTTTACAGACTGGCTGTACCAGCTATGTCTCTGAGCATGATTCCCACCTTCCAGCTTACTCAGGAAATCCTCATATTCTCAATCAACTCTACCACCACTGATTCCCATCACCACAGAATCTGCCTCACTGAAACTCTGACACTGAAAACTTAATGCAAAGCAAGTGAAAAACAACAATAATCTGTTATTTTATGGTTTTTTCATGTAAATGCTTTGCAGATTTAATCTTTTAGCCACAAAGCTGTAAAAAGGGGATAGAGAATTAGTAAGAGAGCCAATACACAAAATATTACAAAATAATATCCTGCAGTTATAGCTAATCTGGCAGTAACAGCACCAAAGAGGGTAAAGAAAGAAGGAAACATAAGCCAAAAGTGCCATAACTTTGCACAGGTTAGAGGTCTGGGGTCTTTTAGACATCACTGATTCCTCACAGTCAAAGGAGTGCTAGATGCTCTTTCAGTATTCTCTCTAACAGATTGATCATTTGCTGTAGAAGGCTTTTAAAAAACTTTGTGAACATAAAACACCATCAGGTACATTTATCACAAAATATCATCCTCCTACCCACAGCCTCCAGTCCTGGACATGCCATTCATTGGTCTTGAAGCAGCAGATGCAGCAAGACAAGCTGAAGCTTTTAGCAGCTTTTTAATCTGAAGGAGCAGATTGAAATAGAAGAATCATACCCATCAGTCTCAGGCTTAAAATATTTTGACTTAATGTACTACACAGTGAGGCTGGCATTCCTCTGACTTCTGCAGTGTTTTCGATGGGGACTTGTACAATTCATCACTGATTGGCACAAGGTCAGGGAAACCTGGTGAAGTACAAACCAGCCAGGAAAGAATTCAGCTCACATTGTAATGCTTTTGACAAAACAGAAACCATGCTGGGGACATGAAAAAGGGTGGCCTGGCTCTACTCTTCTACCCTCAAGAGGACTCACTGAGAAAGCAGAATTGGCCTGTTCCAACCACATTTGAAACTATCATTTCCCAAGATTCTGTCTAACAAGCAGTGATAATGATGGAAGAGCACGGACAAAGCTGAATTCAGGAGCACTGCTGCCTTCACAGGTTAAAAGGTCTGCAAGGCCATTTCCATTACAGAACCTGTGGCACTATTTGGGGCACTAATGCCTCTCAGGGTGCTCTAATGGGCTGATGCACAATAGTACAGCCAAGCTGTGAGTCCTCCAGGACAGAGACTGCAGCTCTATGTCTGTGCAATATTTAGCACAATTGAGCTTCAGCTCTAATAGCAGCCTCCAAGTGTAACCATGCTACAACAATGGGCAGTGTTAACTTAGATAATAAAAATAACATAATGCATCAGGAGTATCTATGGCATAATTACAAGGTTTATTCAAAGCACCTAATCAAATTGTTCAGCAACTTAGCATAAACAGGGACATGGAGGCAGGTACTCCTAGATTAAGGAGCAAATTATGATTAGTGCAGGTATAATTGCCTTGGAACTCCCCACACTTTCAGTCAGGCCAAGGACTGAGTAACAGCACGTTCAGGCAAGCACACATTTTTCCTTGTGGAAGATAAACCCCAAACACCTGTTTAAGAGCAGTCTGAAAATGCAGGGATCCTTGAGTTCTGCACCTCTGAGCCCAGGAAGAACCGACCTCAGGCAGCTTGGTTAGCTTCAGACTTACTTAAGATGTCTTCAGGGCATTCTCTAGTTAAGATGGTGCACTAGTAAAGCCTATTTAATGATTTGAATAAACTTTACTATTTAATAAATCACTTAACAAAGGAGTGAACTCATTTAGGTATTGACTGGTTAACCTACCTGGCAAACAAGTAATATCCAGGCAAGTAGGAATGTTACTTCACCAGGTTCCTCAGTTTCCAGTCCTTCCAGTAATGGGCAAAGCTGCTGTCTCACTGGAAAGCTGTCCCATTAAATCACTGCAGCACACAGAATTACAAAGGTCTCAGGAGATTTTACTGTACTCTCACATTTGGCAGCCACGTGACACCAGTCCATACAGAAGGCCCTAATAGAATCTCAAGAATATAAAATGCTGACATCCAGCATCACAGGATCCCATCTAGCACAGGATACCCTCCTGTCCAACACACCACTGAACATCCCTCCGGTGCTGTCAGATGTCACACAAACTCACTTGTGCTCCTGCTGCTACGTGTCCTTCCTTTTACCTTCAGGAAAAATCCAAGCATCAATTCACATGTAGAGCTGGAGGCCACCTTTAAATGAGGCAGCAGCACCAGGAACAACCCACAGGGATGGGAAATCAGAAAAAAAAAAAAAAACATCTGCAACCAGGTCAGCTCCCATAGTCCTGCCAGGACCCCTCCTTTTTGTTTCTCTGATTCTCTTCCCATCCCAGCATCACATCAGGACCTGGACACATGAGCAGATACAGGCTTCCCTCTGGTGCAGCAGCTACCTTATAAATTATATAACAAATTAAAATGACTTTACAGTGATAACACCATCATCTGTGGTGTTCAGGGGTTAATAAATTGTGCCCATGAACGACTATGTGCTGACTCACTAACTAAGCTGCAAACAAGAGCTGTTCATCTCCTCTGCAGTACCCTGAAAACCAGCATCCCCCCTCTGCCAGGGAATTCATTTTCCTTGCTTTGGAGAGGGGAGAAGGAGGGAATTGCTTCCTCTTGCTACCTTCCCGCATTAGGAGAGCCCTGGAGGTTATTTAAATGGGAACTTCAAAGGAGGTGTATGATGGGCTGTTTACTGCTGGAGGAGGCTCATTTTACACAGATTTAAAAGCCTCTCTGACTCAGAGGCAAAGAGCATCACTTGCAGGCTTCGAGCCCCTCAGATACAGGCAGCTCAGGTGCAGGGGGCCAGCAGGAATGGGACAGACAAACAAAGGATTTTTAAAAAAATGTTCAGGAAGGACTTTCAGGCTCGTAGGGAGTGATAGGGAATGGTTCTCCGTGAATAGAGAGCCTAAATGCTCCAAATGGGGAGTAAGAGGTTGTTTGGTCTTTAGGACAGTATGGGAAGGGAATTATGGAAAGTGGTTCTGAAGCACACAGGCAGTTATAGAGGGGAAAAAAATCAGAGATTCTCATGTACTGAGCCTCCTGCACACTTACCCACCATGTCTTTTCATCAGGTCTTGAGGCTACCGTGTAAGAGCTGCAATTGGTTCCTTCCATCACTCTTTCCTCCTGGGAATGGCTGGGGGTCAGGCAATGACTTACCTTGGGAAGCCTTATTAAGCAGATTCACTAGTACAGAAGGAAGATTAAAAAAAAAAAAAAAAAACCAACCCTGCTCCTGGCACTTGGAGTGGAAGTGCATTTGTGATGTGTCTTTGTTCTCCTGAGCACTGATTTCTCAGTCTGACATTAGGGTGGATTTGGAAGGGAGATGAGGTTTGGAGATAAGGTAATTCCCCCAGCACCAGATTAGATCCAACCAGCACAATGAGCAGTCCATGTCACATCAAGGCAGCTTAACTCCACCCTTCCACAGTTCCACTTAGCTTCGGCCACTGAGAACCTACCCCACACGTGGAATTTAACTGGATAATTTTAATCATGTTTGTAGGTGTGGAGTTTGGGGTTTTATTCCTGGAAGCAGAGAAAATCTCCTCACCTCCATCTGTTTAGGCAACCAAGCACATAGAAGAAGCAGGCAAGAACAAAGAAACCATCTCCCTGGAGAGCCTGTAAGTAGAATTTGTAAATTCAGGAGCTTCTGCAGCTGGGCATAAGGACTTGTCCCTAAAACTCATGCTGGCCAAACCACAGAACTATGAATTTTCAACTAAACCTATACTTTTTTCCTCCCCACGGGCATAACTAAAATGGAATCTTCTGAGAAAAAGCCATTTAGACAAATTTTCCGACACATTCTCCCTAATACTGCCTACAGCAGGAAGCAGTAAGATTAGCATGGTAGAAATACCACCTTGTGGGAGAAATAAGCTCCAGGTAATGCCAGCACTTACATATGGTTGGCTATAACTGCTCCAAGCATATTTCAACTTCTGTCTCCATCAGGCTGGGAAATTATTGCATATATATTCATTTGATACAAAGAAAGTGGGCCCTTGGAAGGATTTTTTTTTTTTGCCCTGTGAAAAATAAAAAAGGGTTGCTTTAATTAGAATCTACTAGCTAAAAGCCTGGTTTTGGAGCAATTGCATCAATTTTGTTCCATTAGCCACCATATGGAGCCGGATCAGGAAAGAACTTGATATGTAGTTGGAAAAAGAAAGTAAATGAGAACAGAACAACAAAAGCCACAGCCTAGAAGCAATCAAGCACCCAAGAGTATTGGAGGGGATGAGGAATGCATCCCCTTATTGATGTATTTCATGCCTTTTCCCATGACTGCAGTGCAGAGGAAAGCAGAGGAATGACAGCCAGAGATGGTGGGCTCAGATGAAGCACAGGTGCAGCTCTGGTGAAAGGCTCCATCCCAGTGATCCCTGCAGCTCCCAAGCAGCCACTCCAGATCCCCACAGGTGTGTGACAGATGTGTTTGCTCTCTCCCAGCTTTACCAAAACTGTCTGTACTGAGAGCACTGCCTGGACTGCTTCAGTCTCTTGAGGCAAAACTGTTATCGTTCCACCTGCACCTCCATCAATTGCAACGTATTCAAGGGTGCACAGATCAAACTTTTCCTCAAGTTTTAGATTATTCAGGCTTGCATGTGACAATGGCTGTGTCTTCAAAGTGTTCTGAAAGAAACTAGCTGGAGGGCATGGACATGTTAAACAAGGGATTGTTTTTGCAAAAACTTTCTGTCAGTTTATTCAGACAGATGGGAAGGCTGTCCTCTGTGAAAGGCCCTGTTCTAGGAGCTCAGAGATGAAAAACAAAATGTAAATTCAACAAGTGAATATGCATAAGATGAAAACTTCACAAGACTATTTTATATTTAGAAGCCTTTGCTTGAGAACATACCTCCCAACACCAGACATTTAAACTAATGAACTATCCAGACTGACACTACCTCTGAACCTCCTCATCACACCAGCTCAGCAAATTATGTCTCTTGGGAGATCTGGAGTTGACAGGAACCCTTCCCTCTAGGGCAACAACCTAGCCAGCTCTAGATCTACCAGTGAAGCCCAAATCTGATCTGTTCTCTTCTTCAAACGTCAGACTGGGCTAATAAAACAAGATTTCTTTAGCTGAGCAGCACTCAGTGTTCTTCCCTCTCCAGTCAAACCCCTTGGGTCAGCCTGTCATTTGTTCTAAATCTTAAAAAAAAAACAGTAGAAACACATTTCACACTGACTCAAGTGAGGAACAAGACTGAAATTCAGGAGAAATTAAGTAGCACACGAAGAGAAAATATAGATTGTGGAGACTGGTAAATTTAGGACCCTGAGAAACAAATTTTTTGCAATGGTTATTATTTACTATGCACAGTCTTGTCTGTAGACATCAAACCCAGACAGGGCTCATTAGTATGCTAAATAAATAGGTTTTAAACTGATACAGTTAAATTATGTAGTCTATATAGCTACTGATTTTTATATTGGATCATTTTATTAATGTATCCACAGCAAAATTAAGAATTTTGACATAAATGTATGTCCACACAGACTACACTCTTATGGTTAAAGATGGTGTAAAATCCCACTTCCATTATACTGATAATTTCTGGTGAGGTGAACAAGCCCAGGCAGGAGGTTATTTCTGGCTGCTGCACTCAGTCATGTCATTCATTTTCTCTTATCCACTATTCTTTCCTGATACATTTTCTGACTACTCTGTCATGCAGACAAAACAGGACTGTTTTCAGAAGGCTACACAAGACCTTTGCCACCTCCTTGTATAGATACCAGTTCCACTTGTGTTCTTAAAGGTCAGAGCTTGAGAAAGAATAATGAAAATAAGATTCAACTGCAAGAGTTGCACTATTTCAGGCAGTACAGCTCAAGCAGAAAAAAGACATCACAAGGCTACTTTAAATAATAATTAAAAAGCCTATAAGAAATTACTATTTCCAACCCCAAATCCTCTTAATCATATCCAAAACTATCACTGGAGGTAGATGAATTAACAGAACAAAGCCTATAGACTCCTATTCAGTGGTAGTTCCCGGATACATAGGCTAAGACACAGCCCCCTTTTCAGGCAGCTCTGTCTGGAAGGATGATGTTTACTCTTTTCATTTGGACAATGAAGAACTGAAGCAGACCAAAACCAGCCCACTGTCCAAAAACTCTAGTCTCCATCAGTTTTTCTAACATGATCATCACTGAACTGAGTATCTTTCAGCAATTTGTTGACTGGACCATGAAGCAGAAATAGAATCTGTCACAGAGAGAGCCTGGAAAACAAACCCAGAACCTCTGGATCCAGGCTGAGTACTCCCACCTCACTCTGAGAACACCTTAATTGCATTTGCCCATGGTAGTGAAATACTGGATTCAGTGAAATTGCTAATGGAGAATTGCTTGGGAATCCAACTGAAATTTCCCATCATAAAAGCAAAAGTAGCAGCAGTGACAGAAAGTAACAGAAGTGTTTCTTTAAGTGACAGGACTGACATTTTGGTGATGTGAAGCCCTCCCACTGCTAGGATTTTGAAGTGCTGATATTTTATCATCAAATTGGAGCCCAGCTAGTAAGTATCAATAACATGAGAAACTCAGCAGAGAAACAGTGACCCCATTATATGTGAAAGAGCAGTGCTATTTTAGCTGAAGAAACATATGCTTTGTCAGCCTGGTAATACATTGCAGGAGTTCCTCCTGGATTTTCCTTAGGAAGAACCCCCACACAGACTCCTCTGTGAAGCTGCAGGATTACAGACACTGGATGAGTCTAGGAAAAGCTGGAGACACAGTTTCAGCTTCCATATGGACTGATAATCCATAACCACACATATAACTGCTGAAGACTGCAGATGAAATCCTGGCTCCAGCAATGTCAATAATTAAATTTTCATTAATTTCATAGGGGCCAAAAACTTTCCACTGAAGCTTTGGCTTTAGAAAACAGTTGATCTGATTGTGAAGTGTTTCCTACTAGACAAGTATGACAACAAACTGAACTGAGACCTGATATTTCATATTAGTTCAGGCAAAGTTGTGCTTTAGAAGTCTGCTGAAGTTACTGCAGTCTGTTCTCCAAAACACCAGGCACAAGTGACATTGTGTCTCTTTTCACACTAAACACATTCTGCCCAGTAATTTAACATCCAAATGCTTTTTAATGTTCATGAAACTGTTGTCTGTGCTTTTACCATAGGAGTTGTAAGACCACCTGTGTAAGAGGACTGAACAATTGAGCTTTGTGTCCTGAGGCATCAATGCTGATCTACACCATCCTCCCTCACCAAACAGCTGCATCTGACAGAAGTCTTTATAAAAGTCTGTCATCCTGCACAGTTTGTCCACTTTAAGATGATATTTTATCTTTGTCTTTGATTTTTCCTCTTTGTTCTGTTAGTGCTTCAGCATTAGAGGAACCCATTTCTTTAACATTATAAATGTCTTAGACTGTAATTCACTTTAGGTTCTGCTGCAGTACCACTGAACTCAACTACCAAACAGCCTCGTTTGTAAAATCTGACTTCAGAATCCATTCCTCTTATGCTTGCCTGTACTGCCAAGAACATTTGACACAGACTTGGGAACAGACCAGATGCACTGCCTATGGATCTATTTCCTCAAAGAAGGGAGATAACCCTCAAACTCAAAGCAGGACTACCAGGAAAATGCATGCAAGAGATGTGATGAAGAAAACAGAAACCCCAGAATAAGGTAAGCGTGTCCAGGCATCACTGCCAAGCTCAGCAGGTATGGTACAGAGCATACCTTCACTTCATCTGGCTTCAAATTGCTCCTTTTGCAGGCAATAAAATTACTGCAGAAATCCCAGGGAATAAACTGAGTTAACACTCCATTAAATAGAACAGACTTCCAATCCAAGGTAAGGACGTGCCCAGATTAAGCTAGCCCTGTACAAACTGGCCCATGGGTAACATACATCACTTCTACTGACTTATGGTCTGAAAGAAAGAAAGAAAAGAAAAAGCTGAGATGAATTTCTACAAGGTAAGAAAAGATTTGTTCTTTGAAGCATGCTTAAACAGCACAATGTATTCTTCCATAAACATTCTTTCTACAGCTGAATGCACACCCCAAGGGAGAAAGCCTGGAATTTGTTATTTTACATATTTTCTTTTATCAGTAATGTGATCTTGCCCCTCATCCCCCTCCCCCAGATTAGGCAGTCTTGATTTTATCCCTTCAGTTTCTTTTGTCAGTATCTGGCTTGGAAACTGGTACCAGAGAGACAAGCACTGTTGCTGGGTTGATTTGTTGCCCCTGTTTCCCAAAAGACAATTTAAAATACTTATTTCTATAATTTTGCCTTTTCTAAATACTTCAATTACAGTACTTGTGAGCCCCTCCTAAGTCCACTGGAAAGTGACATTCCAGTGACATTCATAAAAAAGACTTTATAAAAAAATCTTTCTTGGCAGAGCCACCTAAGTCAATTTTTAGATGGTTTTAAGCTGAACAGCTCAGCACAAAGGAAGAGGGGAAGAGAGAGAAAGAAAGGCAAGACATACAGAAAAACATACAGATAAGGGCAACAGCATGAAGCCAGGAGTTATATTTTGATTGTCATGTATTTACTGACAGCCCTAGGTGCTGAAAAGGAGGTAATTCTCTACAGTCTGTGCTCCCACATCAATTCAGAGTGCAGTCTCATGAAACTAGGAGCCAAAATGCAAGCAGGATACCTCCAGCAAGGAGCTCCTGCTTCCTTTCCTCTCCTCTCTGATCCTCTTGCTCACTTCACAAAAACCCTAGTGCTTGCCAGACTTCTACAGCAGCTCAGCCAGTGCACAAACCACAGACAACGTTTTACAACAACCAAAAGCTGTGTAGTTTTTTAGTATTTTGAGGCACTAGTGAAGCTCAGGGTTGGACAGGGGCGCTCCTGGCTGGAGTAAGGCCATAGAGAAGCAGCTGCCACCTTGCTGTACACCTGAGAGCTGGTGGGGCTGATGAAGTGTGAAGCTGCTGCAGGCTTCCAGAACAAAAACCAGCTCTGCAAAGACACAGTACTGTGTAAATACCAACAGCTGCAAAGCTTCCATTCCACGGATTTATGTATTCATAGCTCCTGCTAGCTCCAAGTCAGGCAGGCTGATTTTGCCAAGACACAGAGACAGCTTTAGCCAACCAGAAATCTTTATCACAGCCATCCTTGCAGTCAGAATGATGACCTCAAAGACAAGCTAACTCAGGTCACATTTTCTATGCTGCTGTCCTTGTAACACAGGAATACTTGCTAAACCACTTTCACCCTGACAAGCTCTCAAAGAGTAGTAGGAAAAGAATAATGTATCTGCATGAAACAAAGACATGAATCCATTAAAAAAAAAAAAAACAGATGCCAAAACCCTGAGAAACTGCCATATGCCTAGAACAAAACCAGGGAACTTACTTAAATTTTCACATTCAGAAGCTCTGGCCTTCACTGCCAGGCTTTCTCACTCTCATTCAGAGATACCAAGATGGATCATCAGAGGGCACTGCTCCCCCCAGGAGGAAATTGGTTAAGTGGATAGAGATTTCAGAGATTTGGAAATGCACATTTACCATATAACTGTGAAGTCCTGAAACGACAGTGCAGCTGGAATTTCATTTTACATTTGCTACTCTTCTCCTCAGAACCACTTCAAGAATGTATGGAATTTGCAGGTCTGAATTCAAATTTACTGAGGCTGAAAACTCAACCATTTCTGTACTGGCAGTAAGTGAACATTAACCTCAAGAATAAAGGCAAATTCTGTTCTTGTATCCTCTTCTTCTGTCCTTATCCTACCACGCCCCTTCACAGATTTTTAACAGGGTGAAGATAGAAGGCAATTCTTGCCACCTTCATCACAAAAGAGAAAAAAAAAAGACGGTAAACAGAATTTGTCTCTGTGCATTTACATATGTCTGAGCCACTCATCATTAATAAAGAAAATTTAACCCCTTCCTCCTGCACATCAAGTTCATACATATGCCTAAAAGCCACTACACAGAATTACTCCTACAGGAGCAGATGCTTTGCTTGGGGAAAAGCAATTTCAGAGAACTGAAATAATTGGATGACCATGTCAACACTCTCCATAACCAGCTGTTAAACACAAGGAATGCAGCCTTTGTTTTGCTGCATGTACAACATTCATCCTAAAAGCACTGCAGTCCTTTCTGGGAAAGGTGTTAGATTAATTTTCCAGAGCTTTTCACTCTCCTAGACTCAGCCAGCCTGCTGGTCCGCACTTTTGATACATTTCCTGCTAATCTGCCCCCAGTCCAAACAGTTTACTTCTCTTCCTTCAATATTCAAGGCACAAAACCAGGAATCTGAAGTGTTATTGAGAAAAAGGAACTTCCTCTGAGAAGAATCCAAATACTGATACAGTTGTTAACACCCACTTTGAAGGGGGAGGTGTTGAAACAGTGTTTGTAGGCCGTGAATTTCAGCTGGGGATTTCTTTGCAAGTGTCTTGGGCTTAAGCAGTATTTCAAATAAATTAGATGAGGGAATTCTCTCTTGATTAACACTAGAACAGATTTAATAAAACTAGAACTGCTGATATGAGATAGAAAGAGAAATCCCACAGGGCTATTGCTTCAAAACAAAAACTAGAACTCTCTCTCTCTGATTTCCAGCAAGTCAGGTATTCAGTGGGAGTAACACTGTTCCACTCAATTCAAGGAAACCAGATGGTATCTAGCAGCCCAGGAGTTGGACAGATAGAACTCTTTTTCATTAAGGTTTTAGAGTCCAAATTTATAAACAAAAAGATCACACGGACTTCAGTGCACAGACATATTTCTAGGGGAAAATGAGAATGCCTTTTGCCTTCCAGAGCATGCATGACCATTCAAGTAAACAGAACATTTAACAGCTTTAGGGGAAGAGCCATTTCATCAACAGGAAGAGACAGCAGAGACCCTTACAATTACATCTTAGAATAACTTGCATTTTTACATCTTCAGACACACAAACCATTAGTGTTTGCACAGTAAATAGCAAAAACACTCAAACTTCCACAGCACAAGAATTATAGGTTAATTAATAAAATCCATAAATCAGTTAAGTATAAATGCTATGCCTTGTATTACATAATGGATGTGGATACTTCACCACACACAGAATGGTACAGTTAATACAAAAGCCAGAGATTTTACAATTAAGATAGCAAATCATTAATATATTAACGTTTTAAAAACCTCAGTACTATCAGCAATGAAGGAGAAAGAAGCAGCAAAACTCTTGATGGTTCCCAAGCAGAAAGATTCTATGGTAAAGGAGAGGCATCAATGTACTCCTGACTCAGAAGAATTCAAGTGAAATGAAACAGAAGGTTAAAAAGACCCAATTTCAGATTCCAAATGAATCCACATTCCACATTATCAACAGGAACCTGCCTGAGCAGACAGGAAGTGATCTCTTCCTCTAAGGAGCCCGAAGGCCTCAGATCCCCCCACTTCCCTTAGATGATAATTAATCATCAGTCCAATTGCCCAGCTGCAGAGTAAACAGGGGGAACAAACAGGAACAAACAGAGGAAGTATTACACCACATTGCTCAAATTGAGCATGATTTACCACCATCTGCTCCTGGTGCCACAAACAGGAGCACAGGTTACAGAGGAATGAGGTTTTTCTCTCGTCATGAACTCACTGCTGTTCTGCTCTTACTCTTTCCTCTGGGTGTGCACCTGTCTTGCTGTTCCTGTCTCCAGCTCCAAACCAGCCAGTGTCACATGGCAGCTGATTCTCCTGTGCAGGTTTTCCCTACATTCCTTCTACTTTTCCATCTTTACCATTACACAATTAGTGGTTTAAAAAATCTCAAAAGCATTCTAAATCTCAAGATAGTCTGTCCCAGGAAGAGGACAGTACCAAGCCTGTTGGTATAGACAGACCAGGCATTAATCTGTCAACCAAAATAATGAGATGTGACCACAAAAGTAGCATAAAGACATGGCTGCTCACAGCACTGTGACCTCAGAAAGAGCATCAGCAGAGGTAGAAGTCATCCAAACTCCTCCACAGAGTACCTACACCAAGTACAAATGTCATGAAGCTACAGTTCACTTCATTCTCAGCCAGCAGGTGGGTAAAGAGAGGATAAAAATCTAGTAGGGTAAAAGAAAATCAAGTGGGGAGTTATGAATAGTTATCAATAGTTATGATACAGAAGGTTCTTAAAATCACTATGATGGTGGGAAATTAGGGAGGATAAAGGAAGACAAGGATGTAAAAAAAGGGCTGAGTGAGAGATATGACATTTTTAAAGTTAGTCAAGTTGGGGAAAGACCCTGGCAACCATTAGCTATAACCAAAAACTCTGATGCTTTCACCACTGTAAGTAATTACCTAAATTCCTTCAGCTTTTCCACAGGAAGGCACTTAGGATGGAGAGGTGGAAGAGGCACATTTCTGTTCAAAGGTTAACGTGGAATTGCCACAATCTCTGATGAGAGATCAATGTAGTAACTGTTTTTTCATGAAAATGCAGTTAAAATTGAATCAGATTGGATTCAGCGTTGAACAATTTTAATGAAGCAGTGTCAAACAAGCACATCAACTTCTTAGAAACCAAGGGGCTCCAAAGTTTAATTACAAAAACATTGTACAGAAAACTTGGCATTTAAACAGTTCCAAACACGTTAATCCAGCAAATGGATTCTGCTTTCATATATTTCTCTTAACATTTCTGCAAGTGACAAAAGCATTTTATTCCTCTCTTCTCCTTGACACCCACTTCATTTTTTTTTAATCCGTCAACACTGAAAACTGTAAACTGAAGTGACACTCTGAAAACACTGGAAAGACAAAATCCATTTTTATGGGGTTAATAAACATAAATAAGAAGCTTCTTAATGAGACAAAACATCATCTGTCACATCATCAGTGAGCAAGAACTCAGTCTTCTCCCAGCTGCTTCAAGATGGATAATCCACCCCACCTCCTTCCTTGTGGGAAAAGGCAAGAGATTTGTCAGCCCCCAGCTAATAATATCACCTTAAATTTCCTATCCCACAACACTTGCATGCTTCTCAGCTGAGATGGATGAGCAGTATCCATGAGCAGATTTCTGTAAGCAGGCAGCCTGAAGCCATCTGACCCTACTGATGGATTGGATGTGTTACAGCCTGGAACTGCATCCTACATTACATGGAATTTCTGGAGTCTTTATAGGATACAACTCCAGGTATTAGCTAGGATGCCACAGACAGAACTTCAGGATTTTGTAAATCAGTTTTTGGCTATGCAGCGCATTTTGGCCACTTCAACAGAGAGTCAAACATCACCAGTTCTAAAAAACCAAGACACATACATGAGATGAAGGTGTAGGTGCTTCTACTGGAGGCATTAACAACCTCTAGGATTTACAACATTCTTTACAGAACACACTAAAAAAGTTCATGGCAGCATCAGCTATTCTCATCCATGCTAAGGAGAGTGGAAGTCAATGCAGCAAACTGAGGTTCCTTTTTGTGAAGTCTTGAAAGCAAAACAGATAACAAGAGAAAGGAGTTTCCTCCCTGAAGGAAGACTTGATTTACATGGAAATCCTTGCTTCTTGGCTACAGCAATAACCCCAGGAGTAAGCTGAGACCTGGCATAAAGGTGCTGACCTGAAGATGGCTCCAGGCCAGCATGACGTCCATGTGTACAGTGCAGGAAAAGAAGAAACTGGTTTTTAATCTTCAAAATATTCGTGTCCAGGTACACGAATGTGATGCTGACAGCAACACAAACAACCTCCACATCACAACAGGGAATCTTAACACATGTCATGAGCAGGAGCAAAGAGATTGTCATGTGGGAGCAAGAGCATTTCAACCACTCCCATAAAGCCTAGAGATGCCCAACAAGTGCTGAGCCAAAGTCAGAACCAACAATTGGACAGGAACCAAAGGGCAGGGAAAGTTTTGCATAAGCCAGTGCAGGCAGTGGGTGCCCCAGCTCTGCCAGGAGGTGCGGTGTAGCTCTGCAAGATCAGACTCAAACATGCAGAGCTCTATTCAATGCAAGTGAAAGGCCATTTAGGTCAGCTGGAACATAAAATTCTGAATGCCATGGGCAGTACTGGACTGTACAAAAGGTGAGAGCAGAAACAAGCTGCAATGCTGAGTTCTGTGGGCTATGTGGACCTAGTTGCTAATAACCTTCTCTGCTCTAATAATTCATGCAAAAATATATGTGCTGCTTCCAGACACACTGATTCCCAGCACAGCAATTTCAGGAGGGCAGGGAGGGAAAAAAATGCAATCCCTGTGCCCATTTCTCTTTTTATAGAAAACTGCTTTCCCCATGAGATCATTCTCTCAAAAACAAAGCAATAACATTAAATTAGACTGAACAATGTATCAGATGAAGGGCAAGCTTTGTGGGTTTAGTCTAAACTGAAGAATCCCATCTTCCCTGCTGGGAAGAACTAATGTTTCACTTTCTATCTTGATTTCCACTGATCTTTGTGATAGTAAAATGCTCCAGCAAACGTTTTCAAGAGATGACAGGAGACCTTCACAGAAGAGCAGGATGCAATGTGCAAGAGAGGTGCTTGAAGAGAGGGGAGAGAAGTCTGTCTCATAGTCTGTCTCATAGTAGACTCAAGTCACAAAGCATCAACCACAGCCAGTCTCTAGCAGGGGCAAACTCACATTGTAGGAATTGCAGGCTAACACAAAAGAACCCCAGGATTTTGCCTAAGAAAAGTTCCTATAAATACAGCAGGAGGACAAGACAGTGCACCAAGAAAAACTCCCAGTTAGAGCAGAGAACACAAGCACTGCTATCCAGTACTGCAAGAATTAGGGAACAAGATCAAAAGAAGAGAACTGAAGTGAAGGAAGGTAACCCCTCTTAACAGGATAAACATGAAAACAAAATAAAAGACACTAGAAGACATTAGGCAATATAACACATCAAAGTTATTACTACAACATATACGCTGACTCCATTTCACAAGCTGAGATTTCATCTCCACAGCCAGCCAGTCCACAGAATGCAGGCACCCTCACACCCAGCAAAATCCATTAAAAAAATGTAGATTGCACAGAAGTTGCATGCTCTTAAATGGTCACACAGAGGACAGTTCCAAATGCTTAGTGGGTGATGTCCGTGGCTTCTTAACATCTCTTAATGCATTGATCTGTTTGTCTCCCTGACAAATCAACACAGGCAGGGCCCAGCACAACCCTGCCATCCTGCCTCCCACCCCAGGCTTTCCCCCATGGCTTCTTATTCCACACTGGCCAAAAAATTTTGTAAAGCTTCCCCGGGTCACGAGACCTGCAGACGAAACAGAAAAATAAGGGTTAGAAGGCTACGATCTGCCAGGACCAAACAGGCACTGTGACAGGGTTTTTGGGTGTTTGATCTGAAAACACAACACTCAGGATAGTAAAGCAGCCTCTAGAGACACAACCAAACTGAGTTGCTGTTTCCATCCAGTGCTAAATAACAAAACCCCTCCTCTTCTCCCCATATACTGTTTGCACAAAAAAGTTTTTACCATGCAGTACAGAAAAACCAAAATATTGACCAGTATAATCAAATATCCCTAAATACAATGTACAAAGCCACTGAAACCCACCTCAGATCTGTGAAAGAGTTGTTTTCAGGAGCATTATGGCACAGTTGTCTGTGGTATTGATTTGTGATGTGTCCCAACCTCAAACAGACCACTTGGCTGACAGAGATTACATTCAGCATTAATATACACATATGCACATTAACAAAGGAACACTGGTGATGACAGTTTGTTGATACAGTTTATCATGTGCCAGGTGAACCTTTTATCCAAAGCTTCATTGTTTTCCAGGGAATCTCTACCATTTTCTAGGTTTGCATCCAACAAAACCCAACCTTCTTCCTTCCAAAATTTAGACACAAAATATAATCAATGCTAAGTGAAAGTCAGTGTAATTAACAGTCCCATTAATTATTTGATCATTATATTCCATTACATGCATGTCATTATCCAGTGAAACTATGTGATTATTAATCCCATTTTTGACTGCCTCACACTGTTTTGCTGCTGAAAAAGGGAAGGCATTGGTAGGAAAAGAAAGGAAAGAAGTACTATTTTTCAAGTAGAGGTTAGAAGGAAGAATTTTAAAGCAAGAATTACTTTTTCTAATTCAATTACAGCTAAATCTAGCCTGTCCAGGAAAATTGTATCCACATATTCAGGAACACAGGAATTGTCCATCCTTTAGGAAAGATAAAGCCACCTGGCAAGAGAATGAAAGTCTAGATTTTAGTAGCTTTGTGATATGATTTTTCTAGCAAGGTGCTTAAAGGACAAATATCCATTTCTGGGCCTGGCATACCCTTCTAATAACTGATGGATGAGAAACTGCTCTCCCTGTTAGCCATTCTGTAAAACCTCCCCTCCCCATTCTCTCTCTGAGCCTGAGAACTAACTGAAAACAGTATACAAAAAGGAGGAGGTTGATGAGCTGCTGAAAAATCCCAGACCTGGATCCACAAGCTGTTCCCTTCACAAATAGCAGCAGTAAAGGCACTTCTTTATTCTGCTGGGAGCTCAGTCATCTCTTAGAACTACAGTCCGTTCCATCTGGCTACCCTCCTGAAGGACAATGATCTCCCAGCTAAAGCCACTCTATAATGGGAAATGTGTAATTAACTGTTCTACACAGCACCACAAAAGGTCAGAACCAGAAAGGATGAAAAGCCCTGTCTTCATATTTGCAGATGGCACAAGGCAGCTTTATTTGCATTTCTAAACACTATTCAAGACATGTACAGTAGATCTCTACATAATAAATGCCTGAAGAATGAAGGTATGCACTTTGTTAAAATAGAAATAGGCAAACTCCTCATGGCTGCCTAGTGCTGTGCATCATGGGGAAGTGGGGGAGTGAGAGGTGTGGGAAATGCAAAGCAGCACAGTAATGCAGAAAGACTGGTATTTACTTCTTTGTTAATTTGTTTTTCTACTCTGTTCTCTATCACAATTTTCCAAGCTGTTAAACAGCAGCAAAAATACAGAATCATGAGCTCAATAATAATCTACGCACATGCCACATAAACATTAGTCTCAGCAAATGCTATGTACAGCTTAAACCATACCTCAGTGTTCCATTTGCATCTAAGCCCTCCTCATTCCAACAGCTTGACTACAGGTGCCACTGAGTGGAGGTAAAGCATTTTCAATTTATAACAGAATTGAGTTCACCTGTAACCTCTTGAGACAAACAGAATTTCCCCATGGCCATCAGTTTCTACAATTACTACTAAAATCTTCAGATTTACTTCACTCAAGAAAGGAACCTTCTTCTAAATTAGTCACCCTGTTACCATTCTGTCAGAACTCTTACTCACCTTATACAAATACATAAAGATCTTGGAGTTAAAGGGAATTTCAGAGCCCTTTAATGCCATGGAATCCTTTCAACCCAATTTGACTTTCATTAAGACAACCTGCTCCTGCAGCTTTGAGGAAGAAACCTTTTTGATTGTACAATATGGTGATCAGCAGAGGCATCAGCAGCAGAACAGGTGCCAAAGGCAGGGAGCAGGCACCAGGAGCAGCCTGGGAGAGAGCACTCACCCTGTGACTAACGCTCCAGCCTGTTGACCACGTCCCGCACGGTGGCGATGAGGTTCTCGTTCTCCTGTGGGTTGGCCAGGATGATGCTGTGCAGTCTGTTCATGTAGGAATCGATCGTTTCCATCGTGGGGGTTTCCCCGCTGCCTACGGTCAACACAGTGCAATGAGCCACAAGGTGCTTTGGTGACCACAGCAATTCAAAAAAGTTAACACTATGCTAAGGGTAATTTGTGCCAACACACAAACTGCTATAGGAGGTGATTTTGCTATGCACCACCTCTTGTGACAGATTCTGCTAAACAATGTCCTCCTAACTCCACAAAGTGAGTAGTTCCAAGGATATCAGGACTAATGAAGCATGGCTCTCTTTTATTTGGGTCTCATAGTTGATTATAACAAACTCTTTCAGCTGGGCATTCATAGAATCTAAGTGGGTTCCCTGGCAGCTGACAATACAGACACAGCCTTTATTTTAATCAAGGAACTTGCACGTCCTGTCTATTCTATTCAGTAACATTTTCATAAAACAAGTGAAGGAGAGCCAGGACTGGATATGTGTCTCACTTTATTAGGAAGAGTAGGAGCAATAAGAAAATAAATGTCATGTTGAAATAAAGCACTGACTCTACACTTCCCCCTGCATGCGTTTTAGTATTTCATTATCCCATGCAACAAAAGCTTAGAAATGGCCAAGAGTACAGAAGTACAAAAGCAGCCTGTGGTGGTGTTCACAGGGGTCTCAGGACAAGGGAAGAGATGAGAATCTTGACTCCATGTTTCAGAAGGCTGATTTTTTATTTTATTATATATATTATATTAAAAGAAAATTATATATTGAAACTCTACTAAAAGAATAGAAGAAAGGATTCATCAGAAGGCTAGCAAGAAATAGAAAGGAATGCAATGATAATAAAATCTTGTGACTGACCAGAGAGTCCGAGACAGCCGGACTGTGATTGGCCATTAATTAAAAACAACCACATGAGACTAATCAAAGATACACCTGTTGCATTCCACAGCAGCAGATAATTAGTGTTTACATTTTGTTCTGGCTGGTTCCCTCATGGTGTGATGAGGATGAGGGTGGGGATTAGGGTGGCTTCAAATGCGATGCAGAAGAGCAATAATTCTGAGGCCGAGAAGGCTAGAAGGATGAACAGTTGAGCTAGGATTACTGTTGTGGCAAAGATTCGTTTGCGGGCGATGGGTTCTTGTTCTAGGTGGTTTTGGCTAGCTATGATTATGAGGGGGAGGAGTCAGCATGAAAGGACTAGCAGGGGGGAGGAGATTTGGTCAATAGATGTTCAGGGGGTTAAGCCTTTGTTTGTGTAATATGTTCTCAGCTTCTCACGAGAAAAAATCCTAACAAAAGGATTTTTCATAAAATATGTCTGTGACAGCAGCCCACATGTTCTCAGCCCAGAACATGACATAAAAACGAGCAGTTCCATGTCCCAGACCTACCTGGCAGCGGGACTGCAGCGAAGCTGCTGGTGAGGGCCTGCCTCAGGCTCTCCAGGTGCTGCTGCAGCACCGTGTTGCGGCTCCGTTCCTGGATCACGTCCACCTCCAGCTTCTCCACGGCCGTGCGCATGCTCTCCACGTGCTTCTGCAGCGCCGCGTTCCTCTCCTCAAACTCCATGTTGGATTTGCGCAGCTGCCGCAGCTCCGCCTCACGGGCTGCCAACATCAACCCATCCCAGAGAGTCAAAAAACTGCTACAAACATCTCTAGGACCAGCAGGCAATGAGACAGAATGTTCTGGAGTGCTCAGCTGATAACTACAAATGGTGCCGCTGTGGTTTATAGATAAAGAGCATCACATCATGGAGTGACAACAGCACCTACAGTGGCACTTTACAGGAATCATTCCTAGAGAGAGACAACTAAGAAAACATTCAAAGCATCAGAATGGAAATGAATGGGGGAATTGATCAGGGAGGAAGACTGCAAGACTGATTTCAAATGCAATCAGCATGACAAAGTTTAGCAGCTGTGCTAAGAATCCTGCAATCAAGATACCAGTTACAAAAATAATCTTCTGTTGCCCATAGAAAGTATCTGAATCTAAATTCTGTTCAGTCAAGAAAATCTTCAAGAAATCTGGCAAAAAATACTCAACTCTTGAGACACACAGATATGAAAACTAAACAGAGTAACAGAAAATATATCAGTGTAATCTTCCACATATGGGGGGAAATAAAATACTGCTAACCAGCCTGAATCACTATCAGGACACATTTTAGATATTTCTTAGTTCTATAGAACAGTAGACAAACCTTGAACTGGCTGGAATAAACACCAGAAACATTCTCAAAAAAGGTTAATTTGGGAAGACAATGCCAGGAAAAACTGCTTTTCAGCCATTGTGTATATACAGAGGTAAGGTAATAGCAGAAACTATACCGAAGTCATTATGTGAGCTGAGATGGGAGGGGTGCAAGGATTCTTCAGCTGGACAGCATTTGCCAAGAATTTTGGAAAAGCAAGGAGGAAAGTATCCTGGAAAAGTTAAAATTACCTTTACTATGATTCAGGAACTCTTCTGTGAAGATTGGGATATCAAAGACAGATCTCTCCTTGGTATCTGCTTCTTTCTACAACAGAACAAGTAATAATGTAGCTAAACGGTTTGTTTTCAGGAATTCATTTAACTGTTTTGAGCATGAGAACAAAAGGCCAAGGAGACCAAAACCTGAGGCAGCTAAAAGCTGTATGGATTAAAGACACTTCCAGCTCCTAGAAGGCCAAAGGAAGTGTCTTAGATTTTTAAGATATAGGTTTAATCAAACCATCATTAAGAAAGAACATACAACATACTAAAATACACTCTTTCATCCTAGTGGCATTATACCTGAGGATTATTCATTATTATTTTAAATTATTATTAGAATTATTAATATATTATTAGAATTATTAATACTTTTTAAAAAAGACTATCTGAATGCATTCATATTTTCCACCATCAACCAAATGACACATTCTGAAATAGTCTTTACAGGAATATCAACAAACAGGAGACAGAGTGAGCAAAATGCACAATAGGTTTCAAGGCTCTTGGCCTTTCAACACCAAAGCGAAAAAACAATAAACACTTTTAAATCAGGAAATGCTCTATAACTTAGTCAAAAAACTGTAAATAATGTCATTTAACTCAAGGCAAAAACCCCTGCTATAACATACTTCAGTCACCACTTCTAAATCAACAGGAATTAATGCTTATTGTAGCACCTGAATCATTATGAACAAAGGTAACATAAATCTGGTTTGATAAATTGCAGCAACTATGATCAACCTGTAACTTAACACAGAAATAAAGTTCAGCAGGAAAGAGTGTCTGTGGAGAACAAAAGCTTTTCACAACTCTCAAACACCATGGCTGATAATGTATCACAAACTCATCATCCAGAATTGCAGTGTTACACGTGACTGGTGTCCTCCAGCAGACAACCCCAATGTCTGACAGCTGATAAGGGAATTCTGGTCCCTGAGTTCAGATCACCACGGTGCTGTCTGCCACAGAGGGGTACCTGAATGGCAGCTGACAGCCAACCAAGACAGACAGGACTAGATGGAACTACAGTTACTCTGTTTTCTCCCTGAGGAGACAGACTGTCCATTGACTGCCTTTAAAGATAAGCTAGCTTTTATTGTGTGGCACAATTACAGCTGAGGAGCTCTGTATTTACTGAGTGAGAATTCAAACCTCACTTGGCCTGAATCAGCTGGAGACACGTGAGAAACAGGGAAGACTGGAGGGAAGGGTAACCCTTCCCAGCTCTGTGAGGCACAGTAGGATTTATTTAGGGTTTATGATCACACGTGCTTTTCACTGAAGTTTTTGTACATGCTGCTACAGGGCAAATGTCTCAAGAGTATATTTAGAAAGAGAAGACATACACAGAGGTGTGAATAATGCATTTGTTTTGTCTGAACACTGCCTAGATGGCTAAGAATTAATTTCACCCCAGAATCCAGGATCTCAACACTAATGTGCACTAAGAAATGTTGGCAGTCATGAAGCTTGGTTAGAACACTTATAAAACATCAATTTTAAACATTCTAATTCATGCTCACTGTTACTACCTGTGTGCAAAGAGCCACTGGCTTGGATCATCACTGGCTCCTACAGAATAGATGGTGGAGGAGACAGTACTGCCAGGAGAAGATATTCTCTTTGCAGTCCTAGGTTGCAAAGGTTCTTCAGATAAAAACCAAAAATATTAAGGCTTTAGATATAACTGCCCAGCTTCCAAAGGGCAAGAAATTCTACTAAGCAGAAGAGTGATCATTAAAACCACCAGCACTCTCTCATTACAAAATACATTACCCAGCACATAAAAGATCCTCTTGAGAACCCTGAAGTACTTAAGCCACTCTGAGGTTCACTGAAGATTAAAATCCTAAGGCTTTGATTACCTCCTACTGGAAAGGACCTGGTCTGTTCAGTTCACGTATCATTTAGTCATCCCTCAAACCAAAAGAGAATCAGAATTCTTTCTATCATTTACCTTAAATAAGACTGAGATGCTTCAAGAGTCAACAATTTCATCTGGTTATTAAAACTGAGGCTGAGCTCTGAAGATTCTGCAATGAATCAGGCTTGAATTCTTAGAGACTTGGTGAAGTATGGTAATGAGACAGCTGAGATTTTGGGGGGTTTAAGCTCACCTTTGCTGCCATGGTCAGGCTGCAGACAGTGGAAGGAACAGACATAATAAATATACTACTCCATTAAGTGTTTTCAGAGTAGGTACCACGAGGCAACCCCTGCTCTCCTCAGTCTGTGTGCACAAACCTTTGAAAGCTTTCCAGTAACAAGTGTAACTGAGTAACATGACGCCAGACCCACCTGGAATCAAGCAGCTTGAGGAAATAAACAATAACAGAACAATGGAGAAAAATTATCCAGGGGTTTAGTCACTACTGATGACAATAGTTCCACTGTATATTGCTATATGTGATATTTATGAAACTAGAATTTGAAGGAAGAAAAATGTTCTATTTCATGCATATAGATGAGCTCAGGGACAATGTGTGCATGTTTTTCAAGGCAGTAGCTATTATAAGTTCTCTCTCATCCTTTAGTTATATTTTATTATAATCAGTATTTGAATTGCCCATCATGAAATTCTTTAGAGGTCAACTCTACGTACAATGTTGAAAATATCTTCAACACCAACTCTCAGAAACTACATCAATAAACACTTAAGTGGAGGAAGGGAAAGGAAAAAAGCTTTCTTTGACCTTATTTTCTTATATTCTCTCAAGAAATAATTTCAGCAGCTTGTACGTGCTAATCACAAACACAGCAACAAAGTCAGTGTGGACAGGAGAAAGCAGCAAGATGACAAAGAGCTTTAGCCTCACTTCCAGTAACAACGTGAGCAGACACTTCTAAAAGCAATCTAAGCTTTTCTGCTTATTCCCCACCTACACAGGATTATAATACTTGACTTCCCAGCACAAAAGATGCAAAAGCACATCAGGTGATAAGCATGTGGGATTTTATAAATATAAAGGTGAAAAACACCAAGTAGTCAAAGGCACAGTTCAGAGTAGGATGTCTGACTGACAGACAGGTTGATGTTTGGCTGTATCTGATGAAGCTTAAATGTCCTACAGGGTGAGGAGAACTCATTTTTTACTGCATTTATGATGTGAAACATCAGCAATGATAGCTTGAATCAGAAGGGTAAGAGGGAAGACTCCAAATTTGTAGTTTGCCACCTGTATAACTTAAATGTTATATAACAGTCACAGTCAACCTAGAATTTGAAGCCTTCAGTTTTTGTACAATGAGAGACAAACTTGGATTCAGTGACTGCAGAATCAGAAAACTTGGGGACCATGCACTTCTAAAGGATAATCTCACTGCAAGCACTTCCTTTAGGAGTTAATAAAAGGCATATAAAAAACATGCTACCAAAACATTGTCCTGAAAGTGAAAGGTACTTTCCTTCAAGACCAGTAGCTGCCTCTCAGCAGTGCTCAGCCTTGTCACTATTGTAATGAACACATTAGAAGCAAACTGGATTGCTTTCCCAAGGCAAAAAGCCTCACAAAGAAAAACAGATCTTTCAGAAAGCCCTATTGCTTACAAGTGAAGAGGCTGTGTATAATCAAGATTTTTTCCCTGCTCTTTGTTTGCAATTTATTGGTAACCATTACAGAAGCACTGTGGCCCTAGGTAATACAACTGGAGAAAGCTGCAGTGTTTCAAGGAGAGAAAAACCACAGTCAGCCAGGACACACGAGATTTGTGGTAAGATGCCTGTGCTGTAGTTGATGAGCTCCAGGCATTATCACTCTGACATTATATGCAGAGGGCAAGGGAGTGCAGGAGAGGGTTTAAGCCAGAGATTTTCCAATTATTTGGTTGCTTTACCCATTTTCTTCTCAAGGAAGCCACAAGCATTTGTGTTACTGCAAAAAATTAGTATCTGAAAACAGCCACCTAAAGGTGCTGACTTGGCAGGCCTATGGAGGTCTCACACTATATTTAAGTTCTTAACATTGCATTACAAAACAGACCAACATTTTAAGTGTATACTATGCCCCATTCCATCATTTGTACTGCCCAAGACTCATCACATTTAGTTTTGTCATACCGATGAGTGCACGAATACTCAGTCATTTCTAACTTTTCAAAACCTGCATTAGGAAGAGTTCCTTCCTTACTACCCTGCATTAGTAAGGAAGAATTCACACTCAAGTTCTGATAAACTGGGTTTTGACTTCACTAGAAGTTTTTTTTTCACCTGAAAGTCTACCCACTGATGTAAATGTAGAATTAAGAGGTTTACCTCATGATCATGAGCTGGCTGTCTTGCTCCATCTGAAAAAGAAAACAAGCAAGAAGTCTCTCAAAATAAACAAAATTTAAGAAAACAAGAAGCAAAGAATTAAGGCAGTTACACAACCCTAATTACACAATAATTCTAGACAGACTTGTGCAGCTCTCCTACAAAGCCACAGAGAATCTGTGCCTAACTCTGATGCTCTTAAAGCATATCCTCCAATACAATCTAGCCACAGTTAAATTCACCTAAGTCTAATTCCCTTTACACACAGCTGAGGTAAATGCCACAGAAAGAACACTTTCACTTTTTAACCAGTCTCTAAATCCAAGGCTTTCAAGGAGTGTCAGGCTGCATGGCTGGCAGGGAATCTTCTATTGTTCTAGCTAGGCACATACTTTTGTCCCATTCAATACCTTGTCTGTGTGATTTGCCTTTTTGTCTGTCCTGTGCTTTCCTGCTGAAGACTTTGTAGGCTTCAGTCTTCTGATACTGCTCCAGCTCCCGCATGTAGCGCTCCTTGTCTCTGTCTGCTTCATCCAGGTAGCGCTGAAACAAAAAAGTCCCAGGGTTTCAGGGAGTTCCCTCCCCTTCAGGAGGAAGGGAAGAAAAACAACTTGTCAAATGAAGTGCTGATCCATTTCACCTATGCAAACAGGAGAGGAGTGAAGAAACAATGAGGTACAAAGACATAAGATCTCTGGATAAATTACTGTATTCTGGTGTCCCATTTTCTCTCTCTTTTTTATAATAACTATTCTCTTTTTTTTTTTTTTTTTCTAGGCCTAGGAGTAACTTGCTACTCTACTCAACTGAACATTACCAATATGTTACAGACCAGACACTTCAGAATTCCTGTTCTGTGGCCAGGAGGAAGTGCTGCCAAACAATAACATCTTATCAGATGATAGATCAGATGACGCTTTATGGTTCAGACCCAGAACAGTAGAGTTCCAAATATACACTTGTTTTCAGGCCCCACAGACAAAAAGCACCACCAAAAACTTGGCACACCTGAGAGGTGAACAAAACACCATGGCTATTGCAAAAAGCAGTGTAAAGATAAAAGAGTCTGGTTTTAATTGATATAATCTATCTGCATTTTGGTTAATAGAAAACTTTTTAAAATTTATATAATCCATCTGCATTTTGGTTAACAGAAACCTTTTTTTATTAGCCTGAAGGTATTTCACACATCTGCAAGACAGAATGAGCTTAGCTGGAAAATTCTTTAAGGGAACTGATGAACTGAAAAACATTTAATGAATGGTCACAAGGCTTACTAATGGGATCCTTTCAAGAAAAAAAGTCGCCTTCCCAATTTGTTCTCCAAATGAGTTTAAAATTCAATGAATGTAAGAATTAAATCAGTGAACCTCAGTCACCTGGAATTCTGTAAGCCATCATGGCAATACCTGTAAGTTTTAATGTTTTAAGTTTTTTTTTTAATGTATGATTTCCATACATTCGGAACACAGTTTTGACCTGGCTGGTGACAATAGTAACATTCTGGATTGAGGTGCAAATTTGGTGATGCTTTTGGGTTGGCACTGCTTTTGGACATGTTATTTCTCTGTAAGATATTAATTCTTTTTTTCCACCTCCAGCAATGTGTTGCTGAAAGGGCTCAGCAGTCTTCCCTTGACCTGCTCTGAGTTAGAAACTTACAGCTTTACTCAAGGACAGATTCCCTGGGGATTTAAAATGCAGCATACAGAATAGAGATTTGAACTCAATTTCCTTTTTCAGGTTAAAAATCTTCCTGAGACATGATAAGAATATGTTAAAGTGCAGGGGACAGAGGGGCAGATGTCTTGTACCCTTCTCTCGCAGCAGACATTTTCATCACCACAAGACATCCTCTCCATGGATGTAAATTTCCAACCTTACACAAGAGCAATCCTGACTTTTCTCTAAGCAACATCATTCTCACTATCCCTGCTACCAAATCAACTGCTTTGCCTTGCCACATATTTTCCATTATGGTTCAATCACAGTGCCTATGCACCATTTTATATCACCTCTGTAAGTGGTACTCTACAAGCTTAGTAAAAAGCAACAAAAGGAAATTTTGGTTTTTTGTGTCATCTCATTTTTCATTACACCCTTGAAGTATTTTTCAAAGTTCAAATATGAAGATTAAATTCATATGAGAGCATCCAGTAGCACTATGATTTAAAAACTGCTTTTCAGTAATCTAGAACTGGCAATCAGGAGTGGACAGTAAGACAGTAATACATTAATTAGTAATTAACCCATTAACAAGGTTCACTCCAGAAGGCCCTAAAAACCAGCCCAAACATGGCCTTGAGCTTCATTCACTTGTCAGATAGTGCAGAAGGCCACAGAACTCCCAGTTAGGAGACATCACATTCCAAGACTTTGGCCTTACAAGTCTCAATGTATCTGAGTTGGTACAGCAGAGTTACATCCAGATGGATCACACAAACTGTGGGATGTCTCATTAGAGCAATGCCCCCATTCTGGATGTATTCTTGCATTACCTACAGGACACAGCTCTCAAGTCACCCCTGGAAGAGATGCCACAGCCCTGCCAGGACCCATCATGTGAACCTGTGGCCCTCATTTTGAAATATCCTCCTAAACACGATTTCAACCTACAGCCTGTGTCACCTTCCTCACTAAACAACATTCCCATGTAGCAGCAAGGACAAGGAAGTGCAGTGGTACCCGCTTCTCCTCAGGGGGCAGCTTGCTCCACTCATTGCCCAGCATCCTGGTGATCTCAGGGAAAGGCACCTCCGGCCGCTTCGCCCGCAGCTGCTCCCTGCGCTCGTTCATGAAGCGCACGTAGCCGGTCAGGGGCGACTTGGGGGCATTGCTGTCCCGCAGGGGTTTCTTCCTCTTCCTCCCCTTGGCCCAGCCTCCTCGTTTGGTTCTTTGCTGCTGCAAGATGAAAACGAAGGTAATTCAGGCTGAGTGAAAATAACCCCCTCTGGAAGGAATAAAAAACTTCATCAGGAGTACATGGCTGCAGTCCTCTCCACGGATGCGGCTTTCAAACCCTACTTTAGAGATATCCTGACTGTCATCTAAACAAAGCCAAACAAGTCTCACTGTGAAAAGTAGCTTACAGCTTCTCCCAGTCCACAGGGACAACAAAATAACATTGGCATCAACTTCTGATTGTAAAATCACAGGGACTGATAATCCACAACATGATCATCTCAACTAATGCAACTGCAAATATTCTTTTATTACTTGTTTGCTTGGTTTTAGTTATTCTCACCCTCACATACCCTCCCCTGCAAGTCATTTACTTCAATAGGTTTTTTGGAGAGATTTTGTGTACTAGTTAATAATAGATAAGTAGTCATTTTGCACTTTCCAGATCTTTGTCCTTCAGGCACAATGTGCCCAAAACGTGGCTGTAAAGACAGTAAACAAGCTTTTCTACTCTCATCTGCTAAGTAGATTGCCTTTCCCAGTAACCACATCCAATGGAGCATCAAACAAACTCCAAAGGAGGGAAGGAATATTCTAAGATGCGTCTGGGGCACACTTGTGAGTTCACAGGAATAACAACATTATCACTCATCCTCTTGGCTTCAAATTATTTCTACAGCAAGCTCTGGACAACACTATTTTCTAATGCTATGTACATACAACTATTTTCAGTACTTCTAATCTTCCCCCAGATCAACATGATCCTGCCATCGTGTTACTTTTTGTTTCCCTCCTGGAATTTTATTACTCAATTAAAAAAGGACCTCACAGCTGAAAACAAACTACAAGGGAGAATATCAGATGCATCTATCAAAAAAAAACCAAACCAGAAAACCCCAAAACTACTTCCTAGTGTAACTTCAGGTCCTTCATGATTTAGTCACCAAGAATCAGTGTTGGATGGTACACAAGGTATAGTCTAAAGCAGTAAAAACATAATGGTTTTAAAGACCTCAGTTACTACCAGAACATTACAATGGTCTCACTTTGCTGGCTCACAAGAGAGAAGATAATTTGTGGCCGTTGAAGATTCAGTCCTGAATGCAGCATCAGCTTGTGGGCCCCTCTGGCTAAGCTGAGACCCATGTGCTGCTCTCTGCACTGCCAGCTATCTGTGTGCAGCTGTGCAACACAGGAGGAAATTAGGGAATCAGAAGACGAACATGGCAAATGGATAAAAATTTGTGATCCTATTAAAAATAAAATCTGAGCAGGTAAGACAATAAAATGACAAAATTCTATGCCTTTGCTTCATTGAAAAGTTATTATTATTTCATCTCACCTCCTCCTCAGGCTTCTGCTCAGTGGTTTCAGCAGCATTAGAAGACTCATTTTGCTGCTGCTGAGCCTGTGACAAGTCCTCCACCGAATCTGGGTTATTCACAGGCTGTGAAGTTCCACCACTGAATGAACTCTCCGAATTAGCTAATCTGAAAAAGCACAGAAGTGGAGAACAAAAAATTTAATCATCATTCCTAAATCATTTCCTCCCTAATCTTCTAAAACATGTAAAAATGTTGCAAATATATTCATTCTCACACTAGCAAGAAAAATGGGATTTAGAAGTGATTTTTGAAGAACTGGCTGTTCCATCCAAGCAACCACTAAAGCTACCACAGCTCCCATGGACTTTCAGACCCAGTTTGATTTTTAAAGTGGTATTTTGTTTCATTTTTAGTGAAGCATTAGATCACACAAACAACTTGCAGGCAAGTGAATGTTTGCATCAGAAACAAGTCAGCGTGAATCTATCCTTCTTCAAAAGTACCATAAGGAATTTGAAATTAAAAGTTTAATCATCAACCAAGATACACCTTTCTGGATGTATTTAATATATTTCTGCACAAATACATGTAGAGATCTGTGATGGGGTATGATCTTGGCTTGAACTTCATTCCACACACTCTCCTGTTCATACACATGGGTATTTAAACACAATTATGACTAGGTCCCAACAGGCTCCAGAATGGCCATAATTTAATTTTGCTGCAAGAGCTGTATCAATCTACCTTACTCCAAAAAAGGGCAAGATGGCTGCAGGCAAAAAAGAAGAGCAAACATACAGAAATACTTCTGAAGGTAGACTGACAGTGCTGAACACATATTTTGGGGCAACAACCCCATGGACATTCTCAGCCCCGTGCTCAGTAGGCAAATTAATGTAAAATTTTTGGACTCATCTCAGATTCTAAACCCTTCTTGAGACTAAAGAATACTTGGCCTTACCCAGTTACATTCATGAAAATTCCTTTAACAGCAGGATATGCTTCAAGTCTCCTTTGCTCATTTATTCCACTCTAAAGCTACTATGGCAAATTTTAAATGTTCAAAATAACTGTTCCTATTAATGTAGACTACAGCTATAAAAAATTGATATATATTAACAGAATTGTTATTTGAATGCTCATGGGAATATCTGTCTTCAGAGAGAACAGCATATTTTCATTACTCACTACAATCAGCAATTGTGACATAATTACTGGTAAAGACAAAAGGGCTGCAGAGATCCATGGCTGACTTTGAGACAGCAGATTGAGCTCACATTACTGACAATTAGAGAGGGACCAAGGGAACAGAGCAGACATCCTCCCCTAAGTTAATTATATTTGGTATGTGTCAGAAAGAATAGGAACAACACAGCTCTGGATTCACTGTTAGGGTTTGAAGAGTATTTCAGTTTTCCTCTCCATTCCCCCTTAGCAGAGAAGTTCTTTAAACCACACTTACAGGAGAAACTTCATGCGATGCAGCCATTTGCAGCAAACACTGATGAAAGTTCAGCCAAAATATTAACACCTCTTAAACACAAGCCTCATTTGAACATGGACCTCGTTTGGCACCAACAAGTTTGAAGTCCCAGATAAGTAAATCCAAATTCAGACCTATTTAGAGTGAAAGTGTTTACATTCATTTTTACAGGGCTTTACCTGACTGAAAAGTCTGAATTTTACGGTTTAGTGCTTTGCAAAATGGAAAAAAAGCTTTAATTATAAAAACATAGCAAAAATTCCATGTATTCTTAAAAGAAAACATCTCTTGGCAATGTGATTTTAAGAGGTCATTGCTGCAGTTTCTAAAAGCAGAGTCAGACTGACAAAAATGAGATATCAGTGTCAGTGATCAGTTTCAGACATCAGTTTCAGAGATCACTGATGAACATTGATGATATCTTTAATTGAAATCATTTACTTAGCAGAGACCATTACAGCCAACAGATACTTCCTCCCTCTCTGTCCCCTTAATGTCACTTTCTTAAGACTGAAATTCTAGGGATTTACTTTTTAAAGCTAAGAGATACTAAAGAACAGTTTGTGACCACTTCCATCAGTTCAGAAGAGTTCTGGTTTCTCCTAAACACAATCCTGTGACTTCTATCAAGGCCAAGGGAACGTTGCAAAATGGAATTCTGTCGGGTTTATTTCTCTTATTTTTACAAATTACTCAGAATGCCCTCTTCCACTGAAACTATTTCCCTGACAAGTGCAGAGATAGTATCTACCAGCTGAAGGTGAAAAAGGAGTTACTTACCCAGTTACATTAATTTCAGCACCTTCCTTAGATCCATCCTCATCTGTAAAAAGTGGAGGAAGATTGGACCCAGCTACCAAGTTCTCCATACCTCTGGGGAAAAAAAACCCCAAAGATAAAAAAGGTTAAGTTAATTTTGTCATTATTTCCCTTCAGCAGTCCTTCAAATTAAACATCATAACACAGCAGGGATTTTTTACCCCATGAACCAATTGGCCAGTCCCAGCTGATGGCTTCAGGACAGATCCTGTGCTTAGGGACAGAGAACAAAGACCATAAATGACGCTTCAATTCTGAGTTTCCATTTTAACTGAGCTCTGCGCCAGTGCCACAGTGCTGCTGGAAATCCCTGCAGTTCTGTTTCATCCCTCAAGACAAACCCTATTCACCATACTCAGCACACAGGTAGGTAGATCCTGCTCTTCCAGTCCACCTGCCTGCTCATTCCTCACAGTGCACCCTTCACCAGAGGTTTGTGCTGACCCCAGAAGAAAACTGAAACCAAATCCCCCCTGAAGTTTCAAATTAAGATTGTACTAATAATTTCTTGTCCAGATTTTCACAATTAATCTATGTGTGCATGGAACACAGCTATTTAGAGTATTTTGCCTTCAATCCCACAGAACTGTTGCTGAAGCAAATGGTTTAAGGACTGTGTATTTCTCATTAAATACAAACTACCCCCAAATTAGAAGGAGTTCCATTTGTAACCCTGCGGCCTGTCATGGGAATTTAATGTGAGAGATGAAATCTAAAACTTAATTAATTTATCCCCTTCCTTACTAAAATACAAAAATGTTGTATTTTAGTGAAAATAAAAACAAACAAAACCAAAAAGGCTTAATAAACTCACTCTACAATTATGAGTTGCCAGTTCAGGCCATTTTGAAGGGCCATACTACTTAAATTCCTGTTCCTTCAGTTTCAGAATCACCTTTGATGAGCAGCAGATACTCCACTCAATTACTGCTGTCCATTTTGTCCAGAACACTTGGGCTTTGGGCCTGGAGGGACTGAGGAGAGCCATGTCCCTGTACTGCTGTCTCCTGGGTTGGTGCTTTCCACCCAGCACTGAAATCCAAGTGATCCGAGAATAAAATCCTGCTCCATGTTTTGAATATTTGATGTGTTTTCCCCCATCCCACCCCAGTTCTAAAGGTAGATGTTTTCTACAGACAGAGGTAGAAATGCTTCTTGCATCTTACAGATTTTGCAGATCTTTATCGCAAGTACAACATGGCTGACATTCATCCTTTTCTCTTCTGCTTTTGCAGCTGCTGAGATCCTTAGAACCACCCTTAAGGATCCATTGTCCTGACTCCTCATCTGGAAAATAACTAAAGCTAAGCAGACTCCTCCTGAGTGGTACAGGCACTGATCTCTAGCAGAGGAACACCTTTACTTGTGTACAGGAAAGGTTCATGCAGGAGTGAACAAACTGAATTCCTGCTCTGCCACTACAAACCAGGGACTGGTCCAGTTTTGGGGCTCAGCCTTAGAGCTGTGGCACAGCTGGAGACTGAGCAGCAAGAGGCTCCCGAGATGCTCAGGGCTCTGAAGCAGCTGGCCTAAGGGATGGTGGGGAAATGGGCTTGCTCAGCCTGCACAGGAGCCCAATCTGATGGAGCCTAAAGGTACTGGGGGGAAGTGGGACAGGGGACAGAACCAAATTCTCCCCAGCTCTATTGGCTTTGCAGGTTGAGGCTGGACACCAGGATGTGTTCCCAGAGAGGTGGAGTCTGTCCTGGCAGATTTTAAATGCTAAAAGCTGTAGCTGACTTAAAGCAATGTTGGCAATAGTCTTGCTCTGAGTGGGAGGCTGGACTAAGATGACCTCCCTCCAGATGTCCCTTCCAAGCAACATCTGCAGTTCTATGAATCACAACTCCACATTACGGGTTTTTTTCAAATACCAGCATCTCTGACAGGAAAAGAAAGACAACTCAAATAATATAATGCTGTGAGGAAAAGTAGTGAGATACTCTGCTGAAACAAACAGGATTTAAATCCTTAAAGAAGGCAAACAATACTTCCTCACACATGGATAAGAATCTACACACAGAGAAAAGAAACTACACAAAGGCTGGGACTTTATGTATAACAAGAAATCTGAAAATTCAACTGATTAGAAAATTATGCTCTTCACTGCCCAGGAAGCTCTTTAAGCACAGCTTCTAAACATACAACATAAATTGCTTCATGCAGTTATCATCTAAGAGGGAAATTAAGTTCTGCTTCATAGTGCACAATATTAATCAGTCAAAAATCCTAAATTATGATTTTCAAAAAAGGAAGCCTAAGCAATCATACCCACTGTGACCTTCTCACCAGGTCCTGATCTGTCTGCTCACATCTGGCCCAAGCTCACTTTCAAACTGCAGGGAGGCAGCTGGACACCAACCTTAACAACATATAACCAGAACACAAACACAGGAAGCCAGGAGAAGATACACTTTTTTTATTTAACCCATATGCTTCAGACAGTAACTCTTTCAGAGGACGCAGACCCACATCCTAAAGAAAAAGTAACATCAGTGCATTTACAGTGGCTTCTAATCAGTTCCAGAGAGCAAGAAAACAAAACAGCTCCCCTAAAACTCACTGAGAGCAGATGAGAACCTACACAAGCCTTTCAGTCCCATTTCTCAGGGATAACCTCCCATACCTCTGCTCCAAAATCATTACCCACTTAATTTCAGCCCCACTGCAGAGCTCCAAGTTTATTGAAACACATTTAACTAAATTCAAGGCAACAGAAACAATGTACATTTAGTTTCCTAGTGGCTCACACATATACCCTATTTTCATTTTTAACTACATCTACCCTAATGCAAAAACTAAACTGAAACTGCAGTTAAACCCTAAACCCTACCAGCACTACAGGTCAATGCAGGGAAGTCCCTCCTCCAATTAAAACTAATTCAAACTGGAGCAGCTCTGGGTTTACTACTGCTACACTACTGGCTGTGTTGGCTCAAGAAAGCAACCAGCTACACATTAATAGAGAGACAGATTTATTCATTTACAGCAGTATTTGACAGGATTTCAAAGGTTCAACTAACACATACACGGCATTAGTTAAACCTCTATATGAGCCTAGAAAAAATCCTACATGATCAAAAAAGTGGCTTAATTTAGTTTTTCCTTTCCCTCTCTTCCCTGAGCAATCATGACTTCCTGACACAGAAAGTGGACAACAGTATTTCATAACTTTCACTTTAAATTTTTCAGCTGGACACTTTGGTTGCATGCCACAGAGATCATACTTATACAAAATGGTACAGAGTGTACCAACATGGTCTGACAGAATTACTCAGGAAATGACAGCAAAACTTTTACAGCATAAAGATTTAAGTTGCTACTACACACATCAAGGATCAAACAGTGGGTAATTAAACACCATTCAAAACCAGAATATGGTTTAAATAATCTTTCTTAATTTCTTCTCACATTACCTTTTGTAGGCCATGATATGTAATTATTATTCTAGTAGTAAAGTAGCCGAGTTACATTTTGCATAGACTGAAAGCTACCGTGTGATCAAATTTCTAATCACATTTGTACAGCAGAGAGGAAAACTCAGAAGCAGGTAGCTTTAAAATCAGGGTGAGAACAAATCCATGGCTGGAGCTACACAGAATTACTCACTTTGCCACAACATTACTGTGGCTGCACTGTTCACAGCACTCCTATAGGGCAGCACATGTAAGGACATGACAAAATTCAAGGGCCTTTTATACATGCTATAAATGAAGGGGAAAATTTGCCCACAGTCAAAGCATCAGGAACAGCAAAAATGCCATTTAAAACGCGCCAACAATTTTATCCAGCAGAGTCTGGCTGCACTGCTGGGTGTCAGGAGGCAGCTGCAGGGCCACAGGCAGCCCCTCCTGCCCCTGGCTCACCCCCCTGAAGCCTCCTGCAGTGCCTGAGCACAGCAGTCACTGCACCCCCAAAACGTTCACTGCTTCCACAAACAACACCTGCTGTGCCTGGGCAGTCACACCAACAGGGACAGGGCTGGGCTCTGCAGGGTTTGCACAGCTCTGGTCACCAATAAGTCACTGGCACTGCAGGGTGTGTGCACAGCCCTGGTCACTGGCATTGCAGGGTCTGTGCACAGCCCTGGTCACCAGTAAGTCACTGGCACTGCAGGGTGTGCACAGCCCTGGTCACCAGTAAGTCACTGGCACATGCACGCTGATTTCCTTCTCATCCCAAGGCCAGGCCAAGCCTAAGAGATGCCCCTGAACACTGGGAAAAGGGAGAACAGTCTTAACAATGTTGCCTTTTCAATGGCTACATTACAACAGATAATCTTATGAATAATAAAAAAAAATAAATTACTAAACTCTTTAGTCATCCAATTACATGGTAAGATTATTTATTATGGTTAAGCATATTTAAATATGAAGTCAGCATCAGAAATCCAACTTACAGGCTGATTATAAAACACTGCAGGAGTTCCAATTACCTCATCACCAGCTCTAGTTTTAGAAACGTTACTGCTGAGTGGAGAATTTTTCTCCTCAAGTCTCTCATCCTCCTTTGCCAGAGTAAATATGTCCAAATTTTACCATTCAGAGGCTAACGGATTACAAAAAAACAATCAATCATCTGCTACATCACAGAGGAGTCACAGTATTCCTTATCTCAGCATCAGAACCCAAGCACTTCAGAATGCAAAGAATCTAAATTCAGATTCACTGAGAGAAAAACCAAAAACCCACAGGACCATCACTTCCTCAGCCTTTCCACAAGTAACCAGAACATGAGAAAGAAAACTGAAGTAAGTCCATCTCCTATTAAAACCACAACGCTTTTGGAGCTGTCAGAGGAAGTTCAGATCCCTCTGACAGAGCCTTTTCTTCAACCAAGCTGTAGCAGAAGCTCGATATCTAAAATACTTCACTGCAAAAAATCAGATTTTACTTTTTCCCTACAGGTAACTCATTAGACAAAGGTTTTTGTGACTAGGAAAACTGCAAGCTCAACCTAATGGGATGAAGGTTTTTCTGTCAAAAAAAGTTTTTCTCAGAAAATACACACCAGAGAATAGCCAACTGCTTTTATTTTTACTTCTTGCCAGTAAAAACAAAGAAACACCACAGACTAAAATAGAGACTTGTAGGAAAAAATGCAGAGTCCCACTGCATTTCCAAGCAGCTTAAGGAAAGAAGGGAAAGATGTAAAGCTGAAGTTTATGTTTAGTTTAATTGGGTCTTTGCAGCAAACACTAACAAAGCTATTCATACTCTGACCTTAGAAACAGCTGTCAAACATCTGCAAACAAGTATTTTAAAAACACAAGTGTTCAATTCTGCAGTTGACTCTAATTTATATAAAGTTTTAGGATGAGGCACATACAAGACATCTCTCAGATACATATAAATATATAGATATATGTGTGTGTGTAAAACCTTGCTGTTCTCTGGAATGAAAGCCACAGGAAAGGAATATACTCAACTCTCCAGACAAAGGCAAGAACAGTCCCACATTGATTCTCTCCCTTCAAATACATGAGTGAAATTTTGCATTAGCAATAAACCAGCTTTTAGATCACTTCAGGGAAAACAAAAACCCACAAACAGATGAAAACTAATTGTGCCATAGATCCCTGGATAGCTAAAACCAGTAACTGTGGTTACCTCTGGTATCCAGTGGGAATGCTTTGCTATCTAGCCCTTCACTGCAGGTATTACATACCTATGGATTAGGATAGTTCATCTTATTCTGAATTAACTTTTTTCATGATAGCATCAATTGCCATTTAAACTAATACCATTAACAAATACAATTCTGCAAAATTAATTTAATTCTCATGTTACAGATCTCACATGAGAAAACAGAAACCATTCAGATAACAAAAAATAAGTCTCAAAATAAATCTTGAGAATTTTTTATTTTTCAGTAATCACTCTACCTAAAGCAAGTCCAATAGATGACTACCAGGGATGGGAGCAGGTTTTGTAATCTGCACATAAAAATGCATTCTGAATTTCCAATTACTATAGGCAATTCAGTCTTCTTCACCTGCTCTGTCACTTGAGAACTCCTCTGGGAGCTGAGGACCTCGTATTTCATGGGCCAAAGTTGTCCAACAGCTCCTTTCCCATTAAGGAGGTACAAGGGGCACCCCATAAACCCCACAAGCAGCAGCTCCAGAGTGTCACAAACAGTGCCTGGAACACAAACACTTCCCACAGCCCAGCAGCCAGAAACCACCCAGCCCTCCCCAGCAGTGAGCAGAGGTCACGTCCCTTCCAAACTGGAGCTCCATTCCTCTGATCATTTATGTCTGCAAGACTCAATCACTCACTGTTTGTGCAATGCAAACATAAAAGTGCCATAAGCAAAGCAGTTATTAAAAAATGTAAATGAACAGACTGAAGTTTTTCATGGTGTTTACCCAGTTCAAACATTTACCAGCATCACACCAGTGAAATAAGAAACAGTATTAATTAATGCTTGAGGAATACTTTGATTTAAAATGCCAAACAAGTATTCTGAACTAGAGATAACTGAATGTCAAGGAATCCTGATTGGAATTGGCCAAAGAAATGCAAAGTCACATACTTGAAAATAAAATAATTGAAGACTGCATATACCTGATGAGATTGGAAAGTCATTTTAAAGCTATTTTAGCACTTCTGCTCTTCCTCAAAGCTTTATTCATCACAGAAGTTGTACAGGAGTAGAGCACATACTCCAAGCTCACTTATATTCTGCAAGAGGAAGCTCTGGCTGCTGCCACAGAGGAATACAGATTGGAATTTTTCATGCACATACCCAGCAAAACAAGTCATTACGGCCATTTACAGAATATGGGGTCGAATACTTTGGATGTGAGAACGCACTGAGAAAGAGATTGAGTATATGCTTAAAAGAATGACTCACCACAGGCATCATGACCCAACACAAAAGCATCTACTCTGACCTCAAAAGCCACAGACAGCATGGAACTGGATATTTTAAATGCACTGATATGGGTACAGGGACAAAGGTTAGAGGAAATGAAGTGTGGGAAGAGTCAGTGATTCTCACACAAAACAAGCGACTCATTCTGCCTGTTTTCAGAGAAGATCCATCTTTAGAAAAAAATATGACATGTCAGCTTCCATACATTTTTGTTCTTATTTTCTTGCTGTTGCCATACAACATAAAACAAGTATGGCATTTTATTCCAACATAAAATGAGTTTGAACCCTCAAACCCATCATTGTAGAAGAAATCACAATTTTTAGCCTTAGTTGTGCAAAAGAACAGGCATATAAATCTGAACAACAGAACTGCTATTAGCAAATACTTTCTAATAGCAAGAATAGTGAAGAACTGAGTTGGGCTGTTTGTTTCTAATCTGGCCCTAAAACTCTCTGCTAATAGTTTAATATCTATCAGAAATTAAAGTTTGGAGGTACATCACATGAAGTGAACCAAAATCCCTTCTCAGCCAAGGCTCTTCTTGCAGTCCCACAGGGTACCATTGGTATCACAGGGTAGAATTTGTAAAGGCCTTGGAAACACTCTGATGGAAAAACTAATAAGGAAAGTGAGCACAAAGGAACAGACAAGAGGTTCATGTAAGCATCAATACATCCATGGACACTGCTTACAAAACCTTGTCTGGATTCCTGAAAAGAAAAGAAACAGAAAAGACAGCCCAGTCCTGCCAAAGCATCCTCTCCAGGAACAGCAGTCAGATTCTTTTACCACTGTTAACAAGATTTGAAAGCTGTCTGAGTTCACAGACAAAATGTGTTAAAATGGATACAAGAGGAAAAGACTACACCAATAACAAAAATTCAGGAAAATATAAAAAGACAAACTTTGTGCTCTAAACTAGGCACATTTCAGGACACCCTCTCAGCACCAAAGGGAGAGCTCACAGAAATTTTAAAATCATACAAAACCCCAGTACTTCCATGGCTCCATAAAAGAATCAACTTAAATCAACAGCAGAATGTAGACAAGTTAGAATAAAGCTTTCCCTATACTCATCTTCATCCAAAAGCAAGAGATAAAGACAATAGTTAGAATCATGAACAGAAAATAAGGGAAAAAACCAACAAAATCATAAAGCCATTGGAGTGGTCTGACTATTCTCCAGTGCTAAGCAATGCATAACAGATCCAGAGATGCATGTGAGGGATGGGAATATGCAGGCAGAGGGCACATTTTTAACACCTGTAGCATAAGTAATGAAAATAGTTCATTTTGGAGCTGAAGTAGCATTGAGAAAAAAGCATCCATGCCCGCGGTGTGCCTAAATATCCTAGGCTGAGTGCTTGGAACAACAGCAGCACATTTGCAATATTGCACCTGATCCTCAGACCATCTCCAGCAGCCCAAAGAAACTGCTCAGGGCAGTGAACTTCTCCTGCAGCCTCTTTGTGCATCTCCTGTCACAGCACAGGCAAGAAGGCAAACGAGGTGAGGGAAAAACCCAAAAGAGCAGAGTATCACAGCCTAGGGCCTGGAGCCAAAGAGCAAAGAAGAACCTGGCAAAAGCAAGTCCAAGACTTAATCTGCTCTTCCAACTCCCCTCTTCCACAGCTGCTCCTCATATGCTGGAAAAAAGGAACTGCAGGTGGGAAACATGCTCAAGCTTTGAAAACTAGAGTTGATCAAAGCACTCAATAAATTTAGCACTAAAAGAGAATGTAAATCTTCTCAAACAGGTTGATGACTGAACAGACATGAGGATGGGGGTCTCACACAACACTATGTCTTCAAGCACTTGCACTTGGAAAGATTCCTAATTTATGTTTAGTTACAAGTGTTCTGAAAGATATCTGGCATTCAGGTTTGAGTATTTACCATATTTAGCAAACAGCAGATTTATACTGCTTTTACATTTCTTTTGCATGATTTCATTTCTATATATATTTGTTAAGTAAAAATGGTTCCTCTGAGCTAAAGCAGAAATATTATCCCAATACCCCTATATAGGGGTAGAGATGCACAGCTGGTTTAAAGGTCATAAAGAAAATCTCCCAAAGGTAAGAATACAACCAAACTTCAGAAAAACTCTGAAGCACTACCAATCTTAACCTTTATTTTGGACAGCTCAACTAATTGTTAGTCTTTGCTTGGATTCTGAGATCTCAAGTCATGCTGAGACTCTGACCTGAATACACATCATGCAATTCTTACTGCAAAGAGAAATAAGAACTGAAGTCCTTGAGATCCTTGCAAAAGGTCAGCAACACTCTGTTTTACACAGCATTAAACAATGGGAAAGTGGAAAAACATTTCTATTTTCAAAAGTGCTACAACATGGATTTCACCTCAGTATAATATCATAACCTGAAGTTCATTGCCTTGAGCAGAAACAAAGCCAACTGGTGGAAAACAAGAGTTCAGGCACTACTGTCTTTTTTGATTTGTGGAGCCTGAACATTTTACCACAGAAGTGCAAGCACAGAAAAGTTACATTCTTTGATTACCTTTTGCACTCTGTTAGAAGTAAGCACACAGATTAGCTGAGGATCAAATACCACATTTAATCCCCAAAGTTAGCTCAAGAGCTTTCTGAGTTAGACAACTGCCTTCTCAGTCACCAGCGCTCCCTTTTCATTTAAAAAGACTCCTCTGAAAAAAACACTCATTTATATTTTGCTTCTCCCTACTTCTCCCAAAACAAAGGCAAAAAGGGGTGATATTGCTTTTTAAACATTATATTTTTAAAAGTAAAAGGTCTTCAGATTTTATGAAAACTTCAATCATATTTGAGCTTATAGATGTCCCAAGATAAAACATTTATTACAGTAATGGAAGCTTGTTTTTCCTGGTCTTTAACAGTCTCCAAAACCAGCATATTCCCACCCTGGAACTGTTTCCTGACCTACAGAAAGGGTCATCTATGTATAACACAGAAAAAACATGGCCAGAGCATTCCAAAGCTCCGTGGTAAGAGCACCAAAAAGAACTCAGCAGGTTCAGTTCACATCTGAACTCAGCTTTGTTTTTCATGACAGAACACTCAGAAGGAAGGATTAGGTTTGAGTGAAGCCTTACCTGGCTGCTGTAAGCAATGATCCTTCAGCAATGAGGACATCCCCAAACACACATCACCAGTCCCACTGCTGCCTGATCAGGAGCAGCAATGAGGAAACCTCAGAGCAGGTTGCACTGTGTAAATAAAGAATCCTGGCAGAAGACACTGCACCAATCTCTACTTAACACCTCTCATCCACAGCACAGCAAGCCCAGGTCTTGGAGTTTAGCATGTAGGAAACAAACAGTTTATTATTTGAAACTGTGCCAAGTAACCAGGCTGAATAGGAAATCCTGTCTGAAATTTCAGTTTGTAAAAATTGTGGCTTTTGACAATTGAAGTGTATTTCATTTACAGCTAACAGTTCAATTAACAAGAAGTAAAAACATTCATTCACTTCACAATTAAATTTTCTTCTACTCAAGTATCCATGTCTTAATCAGCATGAAGTCATTTGTATTCCTATTTAAAATGCCTTTGTCAATAACACTTGCTGACATCACCCAATAGTTACACATTTTATACACAAGTATCCCCTAAGCATACAAAAAAAAAAAAATCTGAAGATTCCAAGTAGTTTTGCTGATTAAGATCCACCCAGCCAAGCACATGCCCAGCCACCACAGTTTCTTTGTCAGCTGCCCCTGCCCAGCTGAAAGGGAAAAAATGGAAACAATGTGAGAAAGGTCCACATTTTCTGCTATACCAAATTAAACCTACTCCCAGAAATCAAGGAATACATCTCTTGCATCATTCAGATTTAGTGATTCCAAGTTTAGACTAGAAGTGGCTTCTAGAGGTCATTTGATCCCAACACCTAGTCAATACCAAGGTGAAGTCATCTTTATGGCAGACACCATGTTACACTGTCTGACTCAAATCCTGATCAACAGTGATTTAAATCATCAAATGCCCTCAACCGCTTTGGATTTTTGCTAGGAAGGTTACCAAGAGCTGAAGAATTAAGCACTGCTTATTTTCAGGACACAGACAATGATGGATGGAAGACAGGACAAAAGCAGTTGGAAAAGCCGGTAGAGTGGCCATAGGAACACAGGTGTATCAGACAACACCTCCCCCAGTCCTGACAAAGCTGGAGGGACAAGAGAATAAAACAGCACAGGAACAGAGAGAAGGTTTTTACTGTATTCATCTATTAACCAGAAAATCCATCAAGAACAACCTTAGCAAGGAATCCAGGATCTTCTCTCCAATTTGTGAAGCTAGAGCTGGACTTCCAATACTGACCCTAATCAAAGACTCCCTCAGCCTTTGAGTGAAGCTCAGATTTACTCTCAATTCTGAGTATAATAAGCAGTATTTACCCCAACTCAAACCATTTCAACAAACTAAAAAACAATTATGAGCTGCCATTTCCAAGAAAGTCCCACATTAGGCTCACTTCACAGAACCCAACTTCCAGTGATTTCAAGCAGGTTTAACTCAGTAGCAGCTTTAAACAGGTTCTTTTTCTTTTCTTCAAATGGAGAGCTTAGCTCAGGGCTGCTGTGTTTGCCACTCCACTTGTTCAATCTGTCCTTCAAATGGAAGGCACAGCAAAATGAGCTGCACACATTTTCACAAGATGATAGGGACAGATGACTGAGGGACCAAGAAGATACTGTAACATCAAGCCCTTCATCGCCCATGAGCAAAAAAAGTTCTCATTTCTAGCCTGACGGAGGATATATTGTTATCTGCATGACAAAAGGGCTTTAAATCTTAAAAGAAACAGTCAGCACTATATGAAAAATTGAAGAGGCATTCTGTGCCAAAGCTGGATTATGAATCACCAACTAACACTCCTGCCACCAGCAGCATGAACCCATCTCTGCAGTGAAACTCAAGCCCTACCTGAATAACTGCTGCAGTAGTTACACACTTGTAACCCCCTCTACATTCACCACCCAAACAGCAACTGATTTGTCAACTGTTTCACTGATTTGACACTTCTCTATTCTTTCAATAAATTGCCATTCTAAGTCTTGTCTGGTTTTGTCGATGCTGTTGTGCTTCTTTGCACTTCATTCACCTTTTAAATGCTAAATTATTTAGCAGTCTCAGGTCACAGCAAATGCCAGGAAACTCCTTTATCTGATCTGCAAAACCTCCAATTGCTCAAATTTCTGTATTTTTAGTTACAATGGTATACAAACACATCCACAGACCTGAGATGCTACAAAGCGGTTCAGAAGCAGAGACACTCAAGTCTCAAAACTACAAATATGACAGACATTTCCTATTACAGACTGACAACTGATTTGAGTAAAATTTATCTACAGGACAGACCTTTTCTAGGTTAGAATGCATTGCTGCACTACCACAATCCTGACTCATCACTTGCCCAGAGTCTTCTACTGATCAGTCACTGAAAACACCAAACCATGCACCAGAGCTAGAGAGCAGCAGGTCCCTGCATTTATAGAGCATCACTCAAATGTCTCCAGGAAAAGTATAAACACTGAGCTGACAAACATTAATGATCTCAGACTTGTGAATAAGGAATTGTCTCAATAAAGAAATTGTATCAATAGAGAAAACACACTTTTCTAAAGTAATTCACAGAAGTCTATAGTATAAAGACACTAAGATAAAAGCTGAAGGCTATCTTTTTTAAAATGTATCCAGGCTTTAGTATGCATTTGAAATCTGTCTTCCCACTCTTCCTCACTATAAAAATGCAAACTCTTTGTATGTGCTTATTTGAATACAGTACTTTTCCATGCAACAGCAATGTGAGAACAAAAACCTGAAGAACATGCTGAAAAGTTCCTTGTGATCAGTTATTTTCTGCATGCCTTGCAAATCCTTCCTGATGAATGTCTGCTCTGTAATTCCCTTCAGAAATACTTTGTTGAAATGACTTTGGGACAGAATGCATGTTTTTACAAGTGGCAATAAAATGATATAAATAACTTGCCTAAAAAAACCCAAACATGTAAAGTGTATTTCTAATAGAGAAAACTGAAGTAAGCCATCTGTAACAGAGTTCACAGCTTTTCATACTTGCAATGAACTTTAAGTTTTTTAAGGTTAAAATAATATTAACAGAAAAGATTTCTCAAGTAAGAAAAGTATCTTTGATATTTGGAAAATTTTCACATCACTACACATTCAAAACACTTCACATGAAGTCTCACAGACGAAGTTTAATATGCAGTTAATAATGCTACAGGCTTTTATATCCAAATGTAAACAGAAGAACAATCTTATGTCAAAACAAAGACCACCTGGGTTAGTTTAATACAAATACCTGCAAAGTTTTTGTACTTTCCAAGAATTTCCTGGGCTGGAATTAGAAAAGCTTATTTCCTTATAAAAAAAGCTGCCGTACAGCCACAGGAACAGGCCAGAGGGGATGAGTGTGATCACTGCAACCCATTTAACACCAGGCACTACCCTCTGCTAAAAAACAGAAACACAGAGGAGTTCAAAGCTTCATCATGGTTTTAAAGTAAGAAGCATCACTACAGCAGCTGTCCCACGTGGCACTTATGCACACAGTAAATTTGTACAACTTCTTACTGCAGCTGTCATGGAGATTTTGTTATGATTTTACAGGTTAGACCCTATAAGCTAAGAGCCTGTATCAATAAACTCTGATTAAATTGTTATTTGATAAATGTATCATTTCAAGAAGTTAAACAAAGCTGCACCTGCCTGTATTTTTAGGAGTTAAAATATGCCTTAAACTCATGTTCAAACGGATCTTTCTCCAGCGTGCTAGCAACCCTTTCTGAATTCCAAAGCAGCTGTAGCAGTGCCAGTGCCAGCTGCAGCAGACACGTGTTCTACCTTGCCTGTTCAGATTCTTCTGTACTCTTATTTATACCTAAGCCTTAGCTGCTCAAGCTTCACTAAATGCTAATGTTCCCAAGCTGGATTATCCTGTCACCTCCAACACCTCCTCATGTCAATGCTGCCAAGGAGGCTTTCCCAGCCCACACCTGTCCAGAGCTGTGCTTGTTTTAATGGCACCAAATATCAAGTCTGGTTTGCTTGAGTACATTCTTTAAAAACAGAAAGCTGAACCAGGTTAGTCAACCACAACTACTGAAAAAGCACTTGTCACATTACCTCTCCACAAATAACCCAGAGGTTTTAAATTGATGGCATTTTGTTCAAAACCATCAGCAAGCAGTATGAATCATGCACTATCTGTTACTTGAAATTGACATTTAGAAAGCAGGGATCAAACTAATATGATTCAGAAGCTTTCCTCTCACCTTCTTTTTCCTATATTCGGAGCTTTAAGAAGAAAATATTTGTGCTTCTGCATTACAAGTACATGTTTGGCGTTAGTGAACAATTTCCAGAATCCTGATGATGTCACACAATTTATACACAGCTATCAACTGACACAGAATGGGAAACCAGCAAAATACTGGTGGCCTAAGATGGAAGAGGCCTGAAAATTGTATTTCTCTAATGCTAAAGCTTTGCATATTTTGATACAACCTAGATTTTGATAGTTTACAAAGCAGTAACTTGCTGCTGCAAAGAGGAAGGTCTTGCCCTCTCCTCCTTTCTCAGCTGGTTACAGCTTATTGGACATTTTACAGAGCTACTTCACTCCCTAACTCTTCCCTTCGGGAGAATCCCAGGAAAGTGAGGAGGCTCAGCATCTCCAACTAGGCACAGTTGAAAGGAAGGGCTCAAAGAAATACCAGAGCTAACTGAAAAAGAATGTGTATGGGAACTCCCACTGCCATGTGTGGTAAAGTCGTATCAAGCTTGAAGAGCCACCTCCAATCACCCAAGATAACTTTTTGGATTCCTTCTGCCAGCAGTGGGCTGTAGTTCTCACAAGACATCAAGAGAAGCATCCAGAAAGATCCTCTGGCTACATGAAGACAAGCCAGGTGCTGGAAGGTGCAGACACCAGCTGTCCACTGCCTAAGGCTATGGTTTCACTGCAGCCTAAGCCTGTTGAGCTACCAACTACTGCGAGAGCATCATCTTTCAGCCTGGCACCTGTTCCCTGGACAAATCACATGGTGGTTCAGCATGCTGAAGAAACAGAAGAGCATTTAGTTCATTTACCAAATTAGTTTATGCCAAATGAAAGGGTGAAATGGCTCAAAGGATCCAACAAGCAGCTGGCAGAAGAAAAAGGGATGTGAGTAACACAGCCAGGAGTTAGTGATGTACATTGCTGTAACTCCACAGGCTGCGATTCAGCTCTCCCTAAAATTCTACTGCTGCCAGAAACGAAGAACATTTGAAGCTATTCCAGTAACAGAGGGCCCCAAAATAGTCTTAAGTGGGACAAAATATGATTACCAAAAAAAATTAGGGTTATATCATAAACTGACATGACTTTTTTCCCCCCTTTCCAATCTAAAGCAAATTCTCCTGATGAAAGATGAGATTCTTCCCCATAAGTCTGGAAAAAGAACTTCAATTCTACAATTCTGATTAATTTCTTCTTATTATTTATTATACTGGCTTGCAATATCTTACATGAATTTCAGCAATTTCTTATCTTAAGCTCAGCAAAGAGTAGTTGGAGTCTATTCTGTCATGTTTCCCACATATTGAAACAGTGAGGATTTAGTCAAATGTTGGTTATCTCAATTTCATTTCAGCAGCAGCATGAGTCATGTGCAATAGCAGCTACAACATACTGCAGTAAATGCACCCAGAGCCAGCACTCTGCTCCAAAAGATTTTAGGAGGTTACCTATGATAGTTACTGACTAGATGTCAGGGCTGGAAAAAAATGCATTCCAATATGCCAATATTTCAGGAGTTTTGGAGACTCTGAACATTTGCTCCTCTGCTCTAGAAATTCCACAGAATTTGTGATTATTGAGATATTCTAACAAGATGTTTGTATATTTGAAGAGATGGTAGCATTAAACTGAATAGCCTACTTCAGTAAGTCTTACTTTTTTATCCTTTAGGTATCAGAAGGTGTCTTTGTCAATGTCCTGGATAAGTGAAAATTCAACCAAGGCAGACTGCTCTTAAAGCAAGACGGGGAAAAGTGGGGCAGAAGAGCAGCACCATATCCAGGGTAGAATACAAGTAAGGAAACAACACCCCTAAAATGACAATCTACAAAGCTTGTACTCAAGCTTTCTTCTCTCACCTCCATGTGCCACTATCCTGCACTGGGTACTCCTTCCTGGCTCCCCAGTTTTCCTGGCAGAAATGCTATGTTAGCAAACTCCAGATTTGGAAGTGTGACAGAAGATTCACAGTTTACTGCTTCCAGCACTTTGCTCCGTGTTGATCTGTTTTCTGTCCTGTACAGTCTCATACTATTACCAGAACTTGTTTTGCCACAGCTCTCTCTCCACTGCTTTCCCAGCTATGGAGACTGACACTTCAATACATTGTTAGGCACAGCACACCCTCCATACTGGTGTGGGACACTAATTCTGTTACATCAGAAACTCAGCCTTTGCTGAACACATCATTATGGCCTGGACACCAGCCTGAGATTACTTAGCCTATTCTTACACAAAGTCCATTCTCCCCAAATCTTTTTCATTTCCATTACTAAATGTTTTGCCAATTATTGGATTTCAGCAAACAGTACTCCAAAGTTAAGAAGAAATACACCACCTTATATACAAGGCTTCAAAACAGCAGCCAAGGGAATTCCAAGAGGAACAAATCGTTTATTTCTTAAGTAACAAACACAAAAATTCACAAAAACCCCACTAATTCGTGCCATACTACTTACCTGAAATAAAAGGAACTACAGAACAGACACAGCCAAGTCAGACCTGCTTTAACCACCATTTGGTTAAGACTGAGAGCCCCTCCCAACAAAGCCTGGCAAGTTCTACAGATGACATTTTGAAGGGCAGTTGAAAACTGCTGAATTTCTTTTGGCTGCAAACAATCCCTCAGACACCACCATATAATTAAAGCTATGAATTTATCACCTTTTCATATTTGAACACAATAATAAAACAAAAGTAGACTTTTCCCCTGTTAAGTCACTAAATTGCTGAGAAATCCTCTGTGTTTTGCACTTGTTAGGGGAAGAAAAAAATGGAAAAAAGGATCCAGAAATAAATCCTGTCAGTCTTAAGCCTCTTGAAGTCAACTAATAACCAACACTTTGACTACCCCATTCTCTTGTGCACTTCACACATTTTTGTTGTCAGCAACAAAGCCTTCTGCCACTCAATCTTGTGACCAAACCATCCTTTGCCATTTTCATGCTATCCCAGTATCCTGAACTGCAGGCTAAGGGTGCCCACTGCTCACCTCATTACTTATCCCAGCCATAATGCACAAAAAGCACATTCCAATGTCTTAGATTTCCATTCCCTTTCACCTGAAGAAACGGTATAAACAATCCAAGTCACAGGAATTTCAGAAATAGTGAAATATAAGGTTTATTTTGCAATTCACTTTATGCCAGGAGAGATGTATGGTCCAAAAGACTGAAATCAGCCAAAGTCAGCTCTTGCCACAGCCTCCTGCAAAACAGTGCAGGATTATTTGTTTCTAGGATAAAATCATTAATGAAGGCAACATAGCACAGGCTCTTTTTAACATATTTGCTGTTAAAACACTCCAGCCAATAATGCTCCTAATGTTTCTGAAAGACAGGTTTTTTTCCAAGTACATCAGAACTTGCAAAAGTAAGGTCTAGGAACAAAAAAGATTTCCTAACAAATGTAGAGGTTGGAAGAAACTTGGAAGGTGTTCCACAGTTAAATGGTTTTGTTTCCCTGTAACACAGAATGAAGATTTCTCACAAATAAACACACTCAAAAGCAGATGCAGCTGGAATTCATCAAAAGCTGTACTTGTCAAAGCGGTACCAAGTAGAGCTTCAGAAATCAAATGTCAGTCTCAGTTTTGCCCCTAACAGCTATGAACAATGCAAGTTATTCCTTTAACAAGAATTAGTCATCTGTGGGATTAATGTGCATACAAATAGCTTTACCATATACATCCCAACAATCCCATTATGCAAGAGATTAAAACAGACTAGTGTGGTAATGAAATGCTTATGACCAGACCTGTCCCACTGGCAGTGCATGCACAAACCCACATCTGGCTGCTTTGCCCTCACAATTCCAGGTCCAGTATCAGACTACAGGTTTGCACCACAGAACATCTGATTTGGAAAGGACCACAAGGACCACAGGTCCAAGTGCAGCAAAAACCAACAGCTGCCATCAGAGCCAGCAGTGCTGCTGATGGCACTGGACAGCAAGAGCGACGCCACCACAATACGGCCAACACTGCCCATCCTGCCATGGAGCCTGACCCACAGCAATAAAGCTTTAACTTGACTGTGTATTGCAAATAGCCATCAACTAGCCTTACCTGCTTCCAGAAACCAATCCTCTGGAAAAACCAGTGGCTTCTGAAAACCAACTACACTTAGTAATTCATACCTTGTGAACACTTAAGAGTTGAAGTGTGTTTATTGATTGCTCTTCTTGTCTTAAAAATAGCAGAAGCTTAACAGCTTCCTTGAACATAAGAAACATTTTCCCTCTCTTTCTAAGGGAAAACATTGAAGTAAAAAAACCAAAAAAGCTAGAAGGAATGCAGAAAGCAACTTCATTTTGGGACTCCCAAGCCATTCACATTATAGACTGAAACAGCATTTTATTAAAAGGTACATGAACAACTGGGAAAAAAAAGACAACTTTTCTGTATTCACCTACTGCCCTCAAAATTGTAAAGGCATGTTCCCTTGAGTCACCCATCTCTCCCACAGATCACTTATCCAGAGTGTCTCCATTACTTAATTCTCTAACAACTCCTCACAGCACATGCCACAACACCCAAAAAAACCCAGCACACCTCTGTGTGCACTGCAGCCATGCTGAGCAGGAATACCTACAATTTTTCAGCCACAGCCTGGAGAGGGCAAGAAGTACAGCAAGAATTCAGAAACTTGGATGAGCCAGTAAGCTTGAGAAAAATCCCATTGAACAACTGGTCCTAAAACAATTTCAATTTAGTCAAGGAGCAGCAATTAGCACTGAAGGCTGAGCTGCTGTGGCAGGTGAGGAGACACACCTGGATACTGAGTGACCCTTCATTGAACTTCACTGGAAACAGACACCAACAAAGGTTACAAAGTCAGCCCCAACACATCCGTGCACAATTTTCTCCATTCCTGTGCCCTGACAGTAACACTGTGATGCCACACAAGCAAAAGCACAGCTCACAGTCAGGGAGCTCAGCTCCCAGCTCTGGGGCAGGCCTGGCCAGCCATACCCTGCAAGCCTGAGCTGGGCCAGGGAAATCCCCTGCCAGAGCACACGGTGTAAACAGTGAGAATCTCTCTCCTGGTGGTTCCTCTACTGCAGAGCACCAGAAATTGTTACAGGCACCTTCTAACAGTCAGGTACACACAGGAGCTGGACCCAAGCCTCAGGTACTAAAGGAACATGATTCTCTCCTCCCTTTTCTGAGCCATGAAAGGTCATCACCACACACCCTCCGTGTGCCCCACCAGGGGCAACCACAGGAACAAAAATCCATTTATAACCAGGACAGTGTGGTCAGAGCACACAATCTAACATTTTGCTGGGATCCAATATAAGAGTTAACTTAGGATTTCAAAGACTAACCCAAATACTTTAGGCACCATTTCTAAGCCAAACTTCTCAACTTCTATGTCAAGGCATGCCAGATTTCTAAGGGAAAAAAATTACCAGTTTCCCTCAATTTCCTGAACTCTGAAGTTACAGTATCTGCCACCAAGTGACATAGTTCCAGAAATAATGAATATTGCATCCCTTCTAACAGGCATATGATACTGGTGTGAAAAATCCAAGAGAAGGTAAAACAGCATTTCACTGTCTTCAAATAGGTTGTGTCCCTACACACGTGGCCAGGATTAAAAAAGAAAAGTTATTAAAAATAAATTATTTGTTTTCATCCACAGTTTATGATTACACTCCTCAGAAGTTACGAATGGTCACTTCAGAACAACACACATGTGCTCTAAGAGTGGTCAAGAGGGTCACATGCAAGGTATATAAAAAAGCTACATCTTTTGCAGCCTTATGAAATGTCCTAAATTACTGTCTATTTTACTTTTGTCTTATTCTTTCTCAATTTCTGTGTCTGAGTATGTTTCATAGCGTAGATATCCACACAGTACTACGTGCAGATAACTGATAAACAAATAAAATTACCTACATGAGAGATGCATGATAAAAAGTGTTTTTTATTGACAGCCAAAAAAGCTGGAGGCCACTACTTTAGAGAGCAGGAGTTCTTTTATTTCTATTTCCCCTGTCCTTGCTCCTTCTCACCCTAGCGCTGGTTTTCCAGAGGATTGGAATGAATGGCGCCTCGCAAGGCACGAGGCCCCGGTGTCTCCAACCCCAGGGCCGGGGCTTCTTTCTACCACCTCGGAATAAGGGACTTGGTTCCCCAGGAACGGGAAACTGAATGTGAAAACCAGGAGAGAAGTATCAGAAACCCCCGCCATAATAAATCACCTGCTTGACAAGGCAAGGTTAACGGACCTACAGAAAAGATAAATAAATAGAACTAAGGGAACCATGAAATATCGCTTTGGGGGAACCGTGGAAAGATATATAATGGAGAACACCGAAAGCCAAGCACTTAGACCCTCATCCGGTTCTTCCCCCTCACCCCCCGTGAGCTCCGGCGGCTCCCCCAGCCCCCCTCACGGCGGGCCACGGCACCCGCGGCCGCCCGCCGGCTCCTTGCCCGCCGCGGCCGAGGACGGGCGGCGGGCCCGTCCCTACTGACCTGCCGGCGGCTCTCGGCCACGGCCGGGGTCGCCGGGTCCCCTCAGCCGGGTCCCCTCAGCCGGGTCCCCTCAGCCCGCGCAGCCGCCGCGCCTGCCGCACGCGCACGGCCACCTTACAGCCCCGCCTGCTGGGATCTCTCCGCTCCCGCCTCAGCGCGGCCCTCTCGCCTCCCACAGAGGAGCCCCCCGGGAAAAGGCCCAGCCAAGTCAGGAACACTCGGGGCTCGGCGGCCGCGGTTCCGCTCCCCTCAGCGGCCCAGCGCGGGGCTGGAACTCAAACCACGCAGCGGGACTACTTCACCACCGCAGGCGGAAGCACATGCTTTCTGCACACGCGCGCGCGCGAACTGACGGAACGCATTTAAAGGCCCGCGCGCGGTGCACGCCGGGAGTTGTAGTCGTCTCTCTGCCGTTCGCCTGGCCGCCCGAAGACCTCGCCCCGCCCCGTGGTGGCGCCACGCCCGCTCGCCGCCGGCAGCCAATGAGCGGGAGAGGGGCGGGGCTTCCCGCCGCGGTGCGCGCGCGGGGGGCGGCACCCGGAGTTGGTTGTTGCGCGCGGGCGCGGCGGTCGCAGCCGCGTCCCGGGAGCCGCGTCCTCGCCGGGGCCCGGCGGGAACGGAGCCCCAGCCCGAGCCCGCACGGAGCCTCCGGGGCGCAGCCGCCGCCTCCTCGCGGGAGGCGCCGTGGGGCCGGGGAGCCCCTGCCAGGTGAGGGACGGGGGGGGGTGACGGCCCCTCACGCCGTGAGGGGAGGCCGGGGGGCGGCGGTGGCGGTCAGCTTTCCTCAGCGGGGCCGTGGCGGGGGCAGCGAGCCGGGCTTCGGCGGGGCGCAGCCGCCGCCTGCCCGTCACTCCCTCCCTTGGGTCCCCGGGCTCCCCTCGCCCCGCCGCGGTCCCGGTCGCAGCGGCGCCCGCAGAGCCCGTCTGGCGCCGGCAGCCGCGCCGGGGGCCCCCACGGGGCCGAGCGGCGCCCTCGCCCCCGGGCGCGGCGCGGGGCCCCCGGGTGCTCGCCGGCAGCCCCGGGCGCTGGCCGAGCCCGCAGCGCGGCTGGGAGCGTGCGGCGCCATCCCGCGCCCCGCTGGGGAGCGCCTGCCGCCGCGCTGACACCTTCGAGGAATTTCCCGGGATAGAGCTGCTGTGGGTGCCGGGTGGATGCTGTTCCTGGCGGGGCTCTGTCCCTGCTCTGTTATTATTACGAATTACTGACTTGAAAGGCTTTACGTGTTAGCGCGTACGTGTGTAGCTGCATTCCATCCTCTCGGCCCTTTCTCTCGAAGGTTGTTTTGGATTTGTAGGTGGGTCGGTCTGTTTGCCAGTTTTTATTGAGGGTGAAGTTGAGGCTGGGCTGGGAAAGCTGGGATTCGCGTGGGACAGCAAGTGAAACGATGTGAATACTTTGCAGTTGTCTGCTACTTGTGGAGCAGCTGATACCTGATGCAGAATGGCCAGGCTGCTCCGAGGTGAGCACAGGGGCAAGGAGGAATGTCTTCTGGGGGATCTCTGACCTTGGATTTAATAGGGGCTCCTTCTCAGATAGTGTAATTTCTGTTTACTTTAGGTCTTTGCCGTTTACTTTTGTAGAGCTCATTCTTCTTTAACCGCTTCGTAAGTGCCTCCAAAGTTTTTCCCCTTACTCGCTGTGGCTTAAAGGCTATCTGATGTCTGCTAAAACATTTTATTCCCAGATATTTACAGAAAAAATAACATATGGAGATATATGGGCACGAAGGAAAGAACACGCAGTTGTTTCAGGAACCAAGACTTTATGGAATTCCAATAATTAGGTTCTATAGTTAGAAAGTTTACTTTAACTTGCTTAAAGTTGCCAGCTGAACAACTGCCTTTGTGACAGACTGGATCTACTTCCTTCTGTGTGACTTTAGCTTGACTTACAACCTCCTCTAGACAGTCTGAATCAAGGGGTGTAGCAAGAGTGGCAAATACTTGTGGAGATTTTATTTGGTTGTTTGGACTGTTAGAGCTCTTAATCTAGCTTCATACTGGCTTAAAAGGTTGTGTCTGTAAAGTAGCGAAGTTGTTTTATCCAGATGAAGCATCTTCCTGGCAGAGTTACTGCTTAGTGTGTTTTCAGGAAAACCTTGTTTTATTCTCTAAAATACAGAACTATGTAAGAAGGAATTACCAGTTTTTCCATGAGTAACTTTCCATGATTAATCTTATGTATTCATTTCCTGATGGCTTTACCGTATTGCTAGGATATCCCATGTAGATAATTGAGTCACAGATTTCCTAAATTACCTTTTTGGACAGACCTCTTTGGCTCAACTACACTTCCCTCACCTGAGCAGTGGCAGGTGGGGCTCAGGTGATTCCTGAGCCTGGGCAGGAGGTACCAGCTGCAGAACAAGGAGCCAGCAGGCTTTGCTGCCTGCCTGGCTGCAGGTAGGCACTTTCACTCAGCTGCAGTTCATAATGGATGCAATGTTTGCATTTCCTTCTGCTTTAGAGCATACAGTTAGTTTGAAGGAACAGCATTTCCTACATATCTGCAAGTCTTATGGCTCTTTCAGTGAAAGAGAGCAAAGAGGCAAAATACCATTTCCACTTCTTGGGTAATTTGTTTCTGACTTTTCGGCTCTTCAGAAAATCCATTTCCAGGCATGTTAACTAATATATGTATTATTTCCTGTTTACTTTCCAAGTAAAGGAATTGGTTGGAATCAGAAGGGGAGGATGCTATTTGGCTAAATGACTCCTAAATGCTGACTAACTTATTTTTCCCAAACAAGATAGTAAAATATTATAACTATTGTAATCTATTGATAAGGGTCATAATATTGACAGTTATTATATCGTGCTAGCGATACTGTTCTGTATCGTGCTAGGAAAAATATGTATGTGAAAAACTTACTCTAAGTTAACTTGTATCATGTTTTTTCTACCTTGTTCCCGAACTTACACTCCTGTGTGTCTCCTTTCCTTTTCCTGTTTAGTCTTTGCTCTTAGGCTCCCTTTTCCCTCCAGCTGCCTCTCAGCCCGGTTTAGGATCGCACTATCCCATCCCTGCTAATGGCCCATGTTTTCTTTGCCCTTTTCTCTGAAGGGATCTGCAGCTTTCCTCCTTGTCACTGCTTCTCTTGTTCTGATTGCTCTCTGATGAGGTTGTGTTTCAGGCAGTGTTAATAGTCCTTTCTCTTTTATTTTTTGGATTGTGAGGCTGTTGGAGCAGAGCCCCCAAGGATTGCCAGGTGGGCTCCGAGGTGAGCCGCGCTGTCCCCTGGCCAGCCCCGCGCTGTTCCCATTGCTGTGCCGAGGAATCCTGCCGGGAATCCTGCCGAGCTGCTCCCTCCCGTGCAGTCGGTGTGTCAGAGCTGACATTCGGGTACGGGCAGGGCATTGAAATGCAAATGCCTCGGCTCTGACGAGGAGATGGTGCTGAGCTGGTGGAAAGCGCTGAGAAGGTTGTGGAGTACCTGTGGTGTGAAAGGAAACAACTGACAGGGGAACTAAAAATGTAACTTTCTTATCTTTCTGCTATTAACGCCTCCAGATGTTTTTAACCTACTTTGAGTACAAAAATAATAACTTGTAGAGCATGGTTTGGTTTAATAATTGAAGCAAAGTTCAAAGAGAGAATGCCAAGCTATTTGCAGCCATATATAGAATTTACTGGCTGTTAGTGGCAGCCAAAAATCACCAGTGAGGGAAATTCCACTCTCTGTGTATGTAAAGTCCCTTGGATTTTGGAGGAGGAGTTGTACAGCCCCAGACCCACGGGAAAAGGCTTTGAATTCTCCATGCTGATACCTGGAGGGGTGGAAGGAGCACGTTTTGTGAGTGCATTACTTGGGACAGGCTGCTGCAGGGACCTTGTCTGCAGAGCCTTACTTGGCATTACCAGTCTTCCCACCTTGCTGTGTGCTCCCACACAGCTCCTGTGTGAGGACCAGGAGTTGCACTGGGATTTACATTGGCCCAAGGCTGAAATACTTCCATTGTTTCATATGGATCAGCACAATAATGCAGAATTTCCATTACCATACACTTTTAAATCTAGAGTGGAAAAATACAGGCTGCAAACTGGAGGAAGAGTTGCTAGTTGACTTTCACTGTTTTAAAGCAGGGTGAAGTGGAGCAAGTCAGCAGTGCACACTGGGGAGAATGTGACAGCTTTAGAACCTCTACGACATCAGTGACAAGGATAAATGGCCTGGTTTTACTTGGTAATAATTCTAACTGGTTGTCCAATATTTGAGCTGCAATTTCCATAAATTGTGGTTTAGCACTGTGGGCTCTGTGTTTTCTAAATCAAAAGCAGAAATTATCAACTGTGTAAGAAATTTTCAGTTTTCCTTTTGCCTGAGATAGATAAGCAGCTGAGTGACTCAAGCAATTTCTTTTCCCATATCTCTTTAAGTGGACTGGGTTGATTTGAGATTGCCTGATAGTGCAAAATGTGGATAGAGGAAAACTACACAGTGGGTGTAACTCTGAGGTCACCTTCTTTGAACTGAATTTCTTTTGGGATGCATTCAGCTATTATAAAAGTTATCATGGTAGCTCACCAAGTTACAAAATGGATTTACCACAAATGTTTTTGAGTTTGTCTGTTCAGATGACAACAAGAACAACAGGATTTCAGAACCCCTGGGATCCTCAGTCATCATTTATCTCATCCTAGTAATCACATATTGCTGTGCAGGATGAAGACAAACTAAGTTTTGAGCCATACCTCTTAGAGAAGTGTTTTGTAATCAATCTGTAATGGATTTCCTTTTTCAAGTCTTTGGTTATGGGGAAGTGGGGGGCGGGGGGGGGGAAGTATTTTATCTACATTAAGTGTAAAAAAATATAAATATTGTCTGGGAAAGGCATTTTAAAATCTTTCCATTTGTAGACTTTATCCCATATTTTCCTTAAGAGTAATATTTCAGTTATAAAGCCTTACATGTGCTTAAATATAAATGCTGAAAAATGCTCAACTGTCTTAATGCAGTCACTGTTGACTGCAGGAGACATTTTTAGCAAAGTTTTTGAAATCACAGTAAACAAATGGATAAAAATCATGCCAGGCTAAACATTGTAGGCTTCTAGCAATACTTGTTTTAGTAACATCTTGTCTGAGATGCCAGTTCAGTGTGGTGCTAAAAAGTAAGATCACTCACTTGGTAAGTTAGTGCTATTTCAGAAAATACTGCTACTAGCACAGAATTTGCCAAAGCAACGTTATTGGTGTTCAAACAGATTTGGGTTATTGTATTGTTGGCTACAGGTTCTGTAGGAAGCTGTTTAGTGTTCACAGTTTGACCTTCCATGTTTTTGTAAAACTGATCTCAATCCTAAATGTTCCCTCTTGGATGCATGCCTATATTTACACAGGCCCCTCTACAAAGCTCCCCAGAGGAGGAAGACAGTCTGTAATGCAGGAGATGTAAGTTCTGCATGTATATATTTATATCCAGTCTTCCAGCTCCCAGGGTCTTGCTGTCAGAAAAACCTTCAAACACATTTAAAAGACATTTAAATCTTACAGTATAAACATGAACAAATATAGACATCCTTCCACACTGGCTTCATGTATATTCCCTCCTAGCATAAGTCTCTGTACATATCACAGATGCTCTTATTGTTGTCCCAGCTGCCAAATTTCCTCTTAGTGAGTGTCATTGTTCTGCTTTTATACTTGTTGGTGTCCTTTCTGGGGGCTTCTGTGGTGCAGCAAGAAGGAAGAACAGTTTTAAAAATGCGTAATCTTCCCCTCCCCAAACTGGCCAGGACATTCAGAAGCATGTGTGTGAAAGTAATAGAGACACTTCAAATTTCAGTGCTTCTGGAGCTGAAGTTGTCCTTGGGTAACTGTTAAGTCTTTTTGCACCTTTTTCTTCCCCCCAGTTCTGCCTTTCTCTCTACCTTGTTTTAGCCCTGAGTAGCCTTCTGCAGAGTGCCCTTTTAGCCTGTTTGGCATCCTGTTAAAATCACTGATTCTTTCTGTAAAGGCTCAGAATTACATCCATGTTGCTTTAATAAAGTTTGAAATTTAATGCAAATATATACAAACTCGGAGAGAATAAATATCAGTCCAGGAGTTTTCCACGGGGGAGTAAGTCATGTTGTGTAATTGTTTTTCCATTTGCTTTAAACCTTGCTAATTGTCCTTCTGGGCCTTCTTCATCCAGATTGGGTAGTTTTCCTTAAAAACAGGTTGCACAATATTCCCCAGTCTGAGACTTCTAAGGCTGTAACTATATGGTTAAGGAGTGTGACTCCTGCCATTTGGAATGATCTTTGGAGGAGCTAGTTTATTTAATGACTTTTGTTCTGTAAACTGTAGACATTGTCAGTTTTTAGAAGCAGGGAGACAGCTCCTAGTAAAGATGTGGAGAGTGGGGGGCACACGAGAGCTGCCAGTGTGATCATTTACACATGCTGTGATTGTGCAACAGCTTGTGCTATGTTGTAGTCAGTGGAAGAATTCACTGAACTTGGTGTTAAACACACATCCAACCCAAAAATGCTGACTATTTTAGAGCTTCATAGATGTAAAATTGTATTTTCATGCTGTGATTTTTTAAATTTGGAATATCAGATTATTAGCAATAAGTCTCAAACCTGCTCTGCTGCTAATGAAGTTGTCAGTAACATACATTTCAATTGTAACAACAAAAATTGGAAAGTGTTATTGCAGGCCTTGAAGTGAGACAGGTTCAGGTTTAAGGACAGTGTTTTTGGCTAGAGAAGTTTCCTTGGGAAGCCCAGAAAACAAAGGCATTTTAGGGCAAAGCTCACTGAGGCTCCTGCTCCTCTGAATTCTGCCTGGTAGGTATTTCATGTGCAGCAAAGGCAGCATCCCTGTGAGAGAAAATGTCAGCAGAAGCAGAGCTCAGAGCCTCCCCTGTATTTCACTTACCTGTGATTCTGGCAGTTCCATGCCATATCCTCATTGGCATCTTGCTCCATGAATCTGTTGGCAGGCAGGGTGCTGGGTCATGGTTCCTTACAAGTTAACCCACTTATCTTCTCAGAGCAGCAGCAGATCTCTTCCTAAGGTGGTTCTTTTAGTGAGGTGTTCAGGAACCGGTGCATCAGGAGGAGTGTTGCACTCTGGTACATAAAGTACCTGTTTTTAGCAGCTGGGAGAGAGACACTGTTAGTAACAGTTGCCATGAAAAACCTCCTGCAGCAGCATAAAGGAGAGATTGCAGAGTGGTCTAGATGGAGATTCCTCAGCCTCACTGGAGCTTTACTCATGGTGAGTTCTCCTGTGTTCTGCATAATTCTCTGTTGTTCTGCTTGTTGTGTGGGAAGTGTTTGATTGTTGCTTTCAAAGAGAGAAGCTGAATCAGGTTTCCTTCTGATGGTATTGCCATCAGCATCACAAGGGAATTCAATAAATACATTCTTTACATACACAACTGCAAATCATACTGGATTGCATAATGTTGTAAACAGCAAGAAGTGCTGCATAAAAAAAGGTGCCCAGTCCTCACCCTTCATCTTTTTTTTTCCCACAAGGCTGTAATTTTTCTCTGTAGTACTTGATAGTGATAACATTGGAGGCTTTTCTCCCACTGAGTCCTTTGCAAATTGACTTCATTGCTTATGGTTGTACATTATCTTTGTTTATCAGTGTAAATCAACAGTGCTATTCCTGAACAATGAAGATAGCAACAGACAGACCTTTTGAAGCCAAATTTGCTGAGTGAGAAGCAGTGTTGTACAGAAACATGGTGGAAAAGATAAACCAGCACAGGTTATCAGGGAGTTCTGCTCAGTCCCCCCAGAGGAGATGATGGAAATGCTGTGGAATAATGGTATTTTCTCAAGTATTCCTGCACAACTGCTGGGGCAGCTGGAAGGTTCATGCATACACTAATAATTCTTAGGAGAAATAAAAGTCAACAGGTGATATACCAAAGCAACAGCATTTAAAAAGTGGGAATTAGATTTACTAGATCAAATGTTACATAATTGGGTTTTCCCCCTGGAGTTCAGTTTCTGCAGTTCAATACTGGTCTGTCTACACAGAGAGCTAACTTGGGGTGCTTTCATTAAAAATATTTAAACACCCAAACAGAGTGAGATCTATAGAACACAGGAGGAAATACTAATCCATATAATGAATATTGTTGCTTTCAGCAGCAAGCACAGCTTACTGAGGCGGTTATAAGTTCAGTCAATAGTTGCTAAATTGTATTGCACAGATAACACATTGAATTTTTTTGTTCCGCTGACTAAAAGAGTTGGTGTACATTTTCAATCAAATAATCACCATAGAAGTTTGAAGACATATTGGAAAAATAAGCAACCAGTACTCAGTTTATAGCTGCAGTGATTGTGCTGCATGCAAATATCTGAATTGTGGATAAAAAATTACTGAACAAGTGAAATAACTGAAAATCAGTATCAGTTTCTAAACCAAAGTAAGCTCTGCTTTTCCAAAAACTACAGCTTGTCATTAGTGTAGCCACTGTAGAGGAGCCCAGTCCCATCCTCCATCTCTCTGCAGCAGATGGATGTGGCTCCTTGGGTTTCTCTTGCTGATAATGAATGAGAGATGATTGTCCATTCAAGCTGGTGTTTCAAATGAAATGGGAACAACCATAATTTAAAAACTTTGTTTCTTCCCTATTGTGAATGTGAGGCAAGAGCTGGGGGTTTTTTTATAATTTTTTGGCTTTCAGTTGCCAGTTTACGAATGTCTGTAACTTAGGGTATTTTAAAATCCGTAGATTTCAGCTCCTAAAGTTTACTTTGCCACGTGGGTCAAGGTTTCTTTTCCATCACTATTTTTCCATGACTTCTTGGAGTAATTGTTCTGCAGGCAAGGTAAATGTGTATCGGACATACAAATGTTCATTTCATGACACATGGTAAAATATCTGCCCCAGCTGCATAATCTGCTACAGAGTTCTGAAAAATGACAGCCAGGGGACAGCTCAAAGCCTGGGAAGCTCCTGGATCCTTCCTGGGACATGTGGGAGGGGATTTGTGGTCTCAGGGGTGCACTTGCACTCATCAGCCTGCACCTGTAAGTTTTTCTTGAACTTTCTTGTTGTTTTCTTGGCAGTGGGTATGTGGTGGAGCTTAGAAAGGAGGGATGTCACAGCACCCAAAGGCACTCTTCTTGTTAACTTGAGAGATGAACTAGAGTCAAGTTGTATTGTGAGAGCTTAAAAAATAGGAGAATGGACAGTCCTGTCCTCCTGAGGTGCCTTCCTCAGGCTGATAAGGAGCCCCACAAACCACAGGAGCTGCTCAGTGCTGTGCTCTGGGTGCACAGAGCAGCAGTGCTCAGGAACAGAATATACAGGGAACTAAAGGGGTGGCAGTATCAAACTTAACTGTGCTGCACCTGAAAAACCAGCACTCTGGCCTTTAGATAAGGAAAAAATATTGAAATAAAAGTCTGTCTTCTTTATTTTTACTGAGAGAGGAAAGTGAAGGTGTCCTGTGATGAAGACAACTCTTGGTGAATGCTGCTTTGCTGGTTGGTGTGCCCCTCCTGTGTCTGCACTGCTTCACAGCGTGTGCTGGGACCTGGCATAAACATTTCCCCTTGCAAGAGCTGTACACAATGTGCACATAGAGGGAACATGGTCTCTTCTGCCTCTCTAAGATGTGCTGGAATAAATATATTGTTTTGAAAGGGTTTTTTTCATATTTTTCAGATGAGCAACTCTCTTGAGCTTTGTGCTTTTTATTACATAACATTTAAGTATTTTAAGTTCAGAGCATGACCACAAGTTTTATTTTGCATTCGTAAAGTATTTACTGCATGTGGCCATGTAAAAATGGATATATTTCCCTTTATTCTAACTCTGTAACACCTCTAATGCCCCTTAGTTTGTTTGGCACCTTTAACTCTGCAGTGTTATGAGTAGAAAATATTTTATTTAGCACTTACAGAATTCAAAATCATTAAAATTTGCTTTGTATAAAATTATGACTTTCTGAAGAAATATTGGCACAAACTGTGGAAGCTGTTATGTTTTGGAACTTGTATTCAAATTACTAATTTTCTCTCCTTTATTTCTTCTTTCACCTCATTATTAAAGGCTGGTGGGCAAAGCAAACTCAGGGCTGAGGGGTCTGCTTTGGAATCTGACAAAAAGGCAGTCACTTAGAAAAGACAATATGTCTTTTGGGTGGAGAAAAAAAGTACCTGAATTGAAGAAACAATTTTAGGTGCTGTGGCTTATTTTGCTGTGTGGCTCTGCAGACCAGTCAGTTCTGGCATTTCTGTGCACCACCTTCTGTGATTTCATACCTTATTTATACAAATAAGTTTGTAGTTTCATAGGAAATAGTTATTGACAGATCCATTTTAGTATTTGTGGAAGTTAAGCTATAAATTTTCTGTCAATAGTTCAAGAGGCCTCTCTGTAAATATCTTTGGCCATGAAGATTTGGACAAATGTGATCATCCTACACTATGTTGCTCTGTACAGCTTAAAAAATATTTATATCTCAAAATCAAAATGTTGTACAGACTTTCATTCAAAGAGAAGACATTTCTTGTTTTCATCCTGAGAATGGTGTGTGTCTTTGCTCAGATTTATCTGAATGTGGATATGTATATCTTGCATATATATTTGTTTGAAGTGACTATTAATGCTGGCTTAGGAAGTGGTGTTGAAACTTCTGCTATATTCATGTTTTGGGAAGAGTCCATTTTTATTTTCAGAGTAGTACAATAGGAGGTAGGGGTGATGTAAAAACATTTCACTGTCTGGAGAGTGTGACTGAAGTGCTTCATCTTTCCAGAAATTTGCTGCATCTTTGGTTTGCTGAAGTTTTTTTTCCTTTAAAGTGCTGTTGAGGAGACTTCTAATGAGCATCCCAGCTGCCTGTGTGTTGGGAGCAGGGAGGCAGCAGAGTGAAATGGCTTTTTAAGTCAGCTCTTCTCAAAACCCAGAACTCCATAATTTACTGATTTTACAAATAAGAGAGCTGAAAGCTTGGCTTGCCTCAAGTCAATTATTCTAGTGTTTAAAAGAGGACCAAGAGCACTCTCATGGTCTTACTCGCTTTGCTAACCCAGCCTTTTGAAAAGAGCCATGGTAAATATTTATTTAGTTGCCATAATAGAGTATGGGAATGTCTTCTAACCTTAGCAGTGAGGCTGCTGCTTCTAAAAGCTTCAAGTCTTTAGTTCAAAGGTTAAAGATTTATGGCTTTACATCACAAATTGTGTTTCCAAAGGCTTCTCCTAGCACTGCTGTATTTTGTTTTTGTAACTCTGTTGTATTGTCATCTTTCTTGAATAACTTGCTGTCAAAGCACATGCCAGGTCATGTGTTACAGTCAGTTCAGAGCAAGCACACATTTTGCCAGTTAAATATTTCTCTCTGGGAGCTGCAAGAGCTGCCTTGCATTTCAGAAGCTTGCAGTCCAGCCTGCTGATGAGTATTTGCTTTGCTTGTGGCTGAATACCTTGATATGTGATTTGGAAGTCGTCTTGGGAATTAATTTCTGTATTGTTCAGCAATTGGAGAAACTTGGGAACTGGGATGATGCTTGGTTTGTTGCTCAGTTTTCAGGTTATTTAATCTAGGTGCTCTTTTCCCATCCAAAAATTGAAATTTTGGATTAAAACAGATTTTTACTGTTTTTAGAGCATGGAAGATCCTGCCTTTGAACTCCAAGCGAGAGACTGAATAAATACTTGTAAGTAAGGAAGGCTCATTTTTACAATTTCCCTTGTTGACCCCAGGATCACATTTTCCATCATTTATGACAAGGGAGAAAGCAGTCTGCTTGCAAAACAGTAAAATGCATTCAAGTCTTTTGGTATTGTCAGGCCATGACAAAAGCTTAATAAGATGAGAATGACTGGCAGAATGACATGCACCCTCTATTTTTTTAACTCTTCTGGAAAATATACGGAAATCTGAAATGGGGCATAGTGTTCTCAACAAAATGCTGACAGTGACAAAAACTTTGACAATGCAAACATTCTCACTTGTGGAGCTAAATCAGTTGGAAAGAGCAGCCAAAAAGGCAAAGTGGAAATACAGTCGTCTGAAACATTTAGTAGCAATGATCTGCATTAAAATAATTTGTTGCAATTAATTGGTGCTTCCTGCCATTTCTTTGCACAGCAGATTTCACGTGTGTACCACAGTCTTATCTTGAAGCAAGAAAATGAGGATCTTTCTGGGCTGGCTAATGGTTTATTGCAGAGATTTACTTCTTAATCTTCACTGGAGGTTTTGAAGTACTGCCTGGTTTTTAGCAGGCTGATTTAGTTCGTGTTTGATTCGACAATGTACAAAATAGGACTGCTGTAATTAAAGCTTGGTGGAAGCTTTTGGCAAATCCTGAGTTATTTGTGCAGTAGCATTGTGCTGAGGACACGATGCATTTTAGGGAGGGGAAATCAGAACAATGTGCTGATTTACTTGTGTGGGCTAATATGACTCATTTAGAATGAACTCCTTTAAAAGTTTGGCTTTTTTTTTTAGGAAAAACTGACAGGCTAACCTCAGGTTTCAAATCAGTTTTGAACTGGAAGTCTCCCTTCAATCTGCCAATCTGCAAGGCCCTAGGAATTCTCCATGGTTGGGGTCAGCAGTTTACAAACACTGCCTGGACCAATGATCTGTGAAATCAATCTTTGAGTCTTCCTGCTGCTGCCTTTGAACAGTTTCATTGATGGCAAAGTAGAAATGACTCAGGCTTTGGGATGTGATTATAAAAATTCTAAAGCTTAAAACATACAGAAGACAAAATGTTGATGCTTGGAAAGTTTCTTTACAATTGGAATGAGAGAGTTTTGGTCCTGACATTTTCTGGAGCTATGTCACAAGATCCTGAGCAGAATTACTTTGGTACTGTTGCTATTGCATAAATATATTGGAGACGTTTTGCCCACCTTTCAAATTGAAACCATGCTATGAATGAGTCAGCTGGCTGGCTGTTTGCATGCTAAAGCTAACATTTTGTGGGTTCAGATATTTAATAGCTTTTTTCTGTGAATGAATAAGATGGATTAATTTATATACCACACATCCTAGTCAGAAGTCAGTAGTTTGAAAGCCCAGTGAAGCAGTGGTTATAGATGCCACACAATGTGCTCCTCTTGTTGAAGACAGTTCTTTAAAGCTGGGCTGTCGTGGCTCCTTCACCTCAAGCTCAGTGCCTCTGTTAATCACACATGCTTTCTGCTGTTGCTGCAAGCATCTGTGACAACTGGCTTACTGTCCCACCCAGTGCCCATGGTGTCTCATATGAAGTCATTTTTTTCCAAAGCAATTGTTTTGAGCGAAGGTTCTTGCATACTGACTCCAGCCAGCATTCTTCGCTCTGGCAGTGGATTTGGATACCCCTCTGAAGGGTTCACATCTTTGATTCATCGCTCATCTTTTGCACTTGTATTTTCTTTCTTCTTTCTTTCAACACCGCACATCTCTAAAATACTGTGTGTGTTCTGGCTTGTAGGATTCACCTCAGTGTAGGTGAAAACAAAAGTGTTATGAAAATCATAGTCCTGTCTGTGTGTGCTGAAAAATTGCTGGAACCTGTTGCAAAATTTGGTGTTGTTGGCTTTTTTCCAGTTGCAGAGGAAGTGATGCTCTCAGGTCTGGGAGGCACAGGGCTGCCTCCCGTGGAGCTGGAGCTGTGTAAGAGCCAGAGCAGCTGTTGGACGTGTCCCAGGCTCGGGGCTGTGGCCATACAAGGAGCTGCTCTGTCTGATCCCTGTGTTCCATGTGTGTTAAAGTTCATGGGGCTCTGCGCTGGGGGTCAGCCACGGGTGCCTCTCATCCCTGAGGTGCCTGCAGGCATCTCTCCGTATTATTGGAGTGGGAGAAAGGAAGTGGAAAAGAGGGAAAACAGACTTACTGAATATTGCAGTAGGGCTTTGCCAAATCACATTTTGGGATTCATTTCTATTTTAAATGCTACAGTGGCTGCCAAAGCTGGCAAACTGTGATCCCCTTTGGAAGGGGGAGGAGACTCCATTACTTCTCTGCCAGAGGAGGAACATCACTTCATTTTCCTGTTGCTTTGTTTTTCCTTTTGTAAAGGAACAAAGAAATTCTGGGAGAGAAAAGTAGAAAAAGCCATTTTTCAAAGCTTTTCCAGAAATTTTACAAAAGAATGGATTTGATTTACACTTTAAATGTGGTTTCCTGTCTTCTCTCACGTCATTTGCATACCTTTAAAAATAGCTTGGTTTAACTTTATTTTGTAGGAATGTGTCTCTTCCTCTGCTAGTGCTGGTCAGGGTATTGTTTGCTTGATTATTTCTATGCATAAAACAAGAAGTGATCAAATTTAGTCACCAAACAATTGGCCAGATTTGCAGAGAGAAAAACTGATTAGAATCACCAAGAAAACAGGCTGAACATAGAATAATATTGATGCTAAAATAACTAAATCCCAGAGTTTAGGAAGATGACTGAGCAGCAAGAAAAAAAGAAAAAGCTGAGAGCCAAAAAATATCTGGGTTTTCTTCCTGCCTTTGTCATGCCTCACTTGTAGCCTTGGAAACTGAGACAAAGAGGTTAAGAAACTTGCTCATTCTTAAAATGGAGATAAGATACAGTGTACAGCTTATTTTAGTCTCACTTATTCCTCTGCAAAGTGCTGTAAGTGAACAGTGCTGGATTTATAGCTGTATATATCTATACCATGAGCGTGTTTGTTTAGGACCTGAGCCAATGAATCAGGTTTAGTTGTGTTTTCTGTGCATGCCTGTTAGTGATCCCTTGTTTGGGGTCATCTGTCAGTCTGTGCAGGTTATTTCATCCTCTCTGTCTGGAGGGAGCTGGATTTTGGTGAAGCCAGGCAGTTCTACCCCAGCACCTGGCACAGTGCAGGTTGGCTCCAGACTTCTCAAACAAGCTCTGGTTTTCCCTCCAGGTATCTAACCCAGGGACTCAAAATTGTGGCATCAAAACATTGGAAAGGGTTCTTTGGCAAATTGATCAACTGTGAAATTGTTACAAGCAAGATTTTTTAAATCTGAGAATGGCACTTTTTAGTTAAGGTCTGTTCATAGGGCTTTTGTTTTATAGGCTCTCTGGACATTCACATGCTGTTTATATTAATGCAGCTCATTTGTAGGCAGTGCAGACACTTTTAGGAATTGTAAGACTGTGGAGACATTTAATGGCTGAGGATAAATTGCACAGCTGTGGACACTATTTATACTTTCCTGTATAGAAAAGAGTCTGTGTCATGAAATAAGCATAGCTCAATGTTGCGAGTTATTTTTCATGGGTTTTTTTTTAATCTGGGAGAGGGCTTGCCAGCTCTTGGGTTTACATGTTTAAAAGTGTTAGCATGTCCATATACTAAGAAGATAGAGTTCATGCTTTACCCATTAAGAAAATAGATACTGAAGAAAAGAGAAAGTAGGTAAGTGTTTAAAAATCTTAGTAAGGAATTCTAGAAACACTGCATAAAATTTCTGGGCTGAGTAGTTCCTAAATATGCAAAGGGAAACTAAATATGATTGAAAATAGCCAGGACTTGATAGAAGGCCAAGTGAACAGTAACTCATGGAACAAGTTAATTTACAGGTTAAGGATCTGAAACTTCTGCAAAGCACACATCCTTTCCTAAAGAAAGAAATGTCCAAGCCCACGGTTTTCAGTAAAAGAACAATTTAAAGCCAGTTCCAACTTATTAAAATCTGTAAGGAGAAATAATTATAACTTTAATAATTCGATCTCAACCAAAGAACACAGAGAGCAAGTTGTTTGTTCCTGGTAGATGTGTTAATGATGGGAATCTTTAGAAGTCAACTTTAAAGGACAAAAGGACAAACACAATTATAGGATGTGTAAAATGGAAATTAGGCACTGAGACAGAAACTGAATTGCTTCAAAGATAAGAGGCTGGGATAAATTAAGAACTAGTAGATACCATCTTCGAAATACTGCAATCTAATATCTTTGACAGTTACTTTGAAAAAAAGTTTGCTGAAAGAAACCGTAGGAAACTGCAGACACTGTATAGTTCTGGGCTCCTAGTTTTTATATCATGCACGTGGACTGTGGCTAATTTCAAGTTGTCTCCATACTTTATATCTGCAAGGTTCTGTAAAATTATTCTGCCACGTAAAATACCTCTGAGTGCTTCTACATCCTCAGGAGATTCAGCTGCAGCTCTGTAGTTTGTTCCCTTCTCTCCCTTAATGCTCCAAAATCCACAGGCTTGTTCTGTCTCACATTGCTGTCTGTTATGGGAACCAGGGGATAGGGTTAGTGGGTGAATTATGAAGTAATTTGATCAAGGGCTCAGGAGATAGGATCTTTCCTCTCTTTTCTTCCCTTGTAATGTCAACACTGTGGTTTTTAGAAAATAATAACTTGCACGTATGCTCTGAAATTCCAGCTTTGGCTCTGACTTGTCCTAAGCTGTTACTGCTTTGTTTGGGTCAATCTGATTTGACAGCTCTTGTCCCTCTAAGAAACTGATTTCCAAATTATGTACTACAAAAGTTTGATCAAAAGGTAAAGCTTGAACTAATAAGATGAAGAACATACTGACATCAAAGAAAAAATGGAATGGGGCAGAGCTGAGAGCCTGGAACACTGATGTGTTCCCAAAATATTTCTTGTGGAGTTCTGCTGACCATTGTGTGTGTCTCATTGCCACTACTCTTTCTGAAAATGAGGCTATGTACTTACAAAAAAAAAAAAAAAAAAAGGTTAACAAAGATTTTTTTCAGAGCATTTTGTACATTGATAATTATATTTTTGATTCAGAAACTGATGGAGTCCTTAGACCTGCCAGCTGTGTTCCTGCAGTTCTGTTCAGGGCTCTGTTGATGCAGACTGATCAATTCTTTCTAGGTCAAGTTGGAATCCATGAAGGGGACATTGCCCCTCACCTGTCAGGCATCCCTCAGCTACAGGTGGAGCTCCTCGGTCCAGGACAGAGCTGCAACACCTCCTACTTGATTTCAGTACAAATTAAGGTCAATTTGTTTACTTAGAGATTTAAACATCTTAAATCTGAGTTGTTTTCCTTTGCACTGCAGTGAGCTTGCACAGGCATTCTCCATATCCTTGCTGACAGACAGCAGCTTGATCAATCACTCCATCTGACAAGAGCAAGTTTTTACTTCTTGACTGGTACCTTCAGCCCACTCACAAATGAGGTGGGTTTTTTTCCATTCTTCAGATGTCTGGTTATGTGAGAAAAGAATATGTGTGTGCAGTGGTAAAATGTGTCAACCCCCCTCCTTAGGGCAGAAGTTGTGAGGCTGAGGGAGCAGCAGCTGGCTGTGCCCCCCTGGGGGACAGAACCTCTGCTGAGTGACCCCAGAAGGGACCTCTGGGCAACCTCCCTGCAGTCCTGTTGGAAGAACCACTTTAGTGTGGTACCTCCATTTAACTGACACTTCCAGGAAAGATTTCTCTGAAAAACATAGATGTGTTTATACATGTGTCTCTTTCTTTGCCTGTTTAGCTTTTTCCATTCTGTGCATTTTAGTCCAGAGCTGCATGTTCAGGGAGATCAGGGCAGATTCCTGGCTGGCTCCACGGCCTGATGGGGCCCTGCTGTGGAAAACCTGCATCCTCTGGATCCTTCTGAAATTGCACAGTGCTAAGTGATTTGTGATTCCAGGCTGAAAAGCCCTACTGCTACTTTATACTTCTGCAAAGTGAGACAAACTCATGTTTTTCTTATTGCTGCCATGTTGGAGAGCCAGTGTATGAGCTGTGCTGCAAATGCAGCTCGTGACTTGAGAGCAGCAGCTCTTTAGCCTCAGTGTCCTTCAGACACAGGTAGCTGTGGCAGGGCTCAGTGCAGGAGCAGTGCTTCTGCTTCCTGAGATGACAGAGAAGATGCACCAGTGCCACAGCACAAGGTAATTAATTTTTCTTTAGATGTCTTTTACACATAAATTGTCAGCATTAGTGTGGTGTCTGCACAAATACATCAACAGAATAATGCAGCTGTACTTGTGAGGATCTGTGTTATCACACTGCAGTCTGAGCAGCTCTGGCATGCAGAACCTTTCATGATGAGCTCCTGTTTCTTGATTTACTTGCTCTGAAGCAGCAAGTGGGAATATTTATTTCAGACTTGGAGGTTTTTATTGAATGTATAGAAGGTTGCTTACTTTGTGAAAAGACTGTAATACCAAGTGTTCAAGAACTGAAAGGCTTCACTGAGTGAGGGAATTTAATAAAACTTGGAACTTGCTAGCAAAGGAAGGGATATCACCTCATACTGCACTGGCTTCCCAATCTTAAGGAAGTAGGGTGTGATGTAGCACCAGTTAAATGCAGACTGCAGCCCTTCAAATGCAGCCATAAGCTGGGCAGTCAGACTTCTACATTCTGAAAGCTCTTCATCAAAGGTTTTACAGATCATTTGGCTTGTAAGAACACCTGATCAATCTCTCTTGAGGACAAAATAACTTGGACGTGTTTGGGAGAAAATAAGTTCTTCATAAAAATATTTTTTCATAACCTTTTTTTAAATTAGGAAAAATACAAGTATAGTTCTAAAGAGGTTTTTTTTAAATGGGAATTTAAAAGGAATTTAAATTAAGAAAGGTTATCACTAGTTGCATAAAAGTGTAATTAAACATTTATGATACTGCAGAATCATACTTTCCATGTGCCTACATAAAGCCAAGCATTCTTTTTGTGTTCCTCCTGTTTCTGTTCTGAGATTTGAGGTCGGGGTAAATGAATGACTCTCATGTGTGTCCAAGCTCTCAAGCTCTGCTTTACCCTCTTCCTGTTGTGCAATCTGTTTTCCCAGGAGTTTGTCAGTCACAGTGGAGTAATGCATTTACTCCCTGAACCTGGGTTAGCCAGGACTCTCGGGGTATTTCATGCCTCCCTTCTGGAAGGTGCTGTAGTGTGATCACATACAGCCCATCAGTATTCCTTGCAATCTCTGATATTCAAGGTAAAAGGCAGTGCAAGACTCATTTTGAAGAACGCATCATGAGGAAAAAAACATATTTTTCTCTAGAAGGATTGTGTAGGCGTTTAATACCATCTCCGCTTGATGATGCTCATAGGGAAAAATGTTAAAGCTGCATATCTGAAGGAATGGGATCTATACGTGGATTATTACACTAATATTTGCCATTAGGCTGCCAGACTGGCTAAATCTAGCTCAGGAGCCAAGCCCTTCACCTTGGCTTGATTATCCCTCTGTGGTGGGTTTCAGCTGGGAATGCAAGCCCTGCTGAAGTCCAACCAGCCTTTTTTTACCTGTGTCTAGAAGTAATAAATTATGTTAGGAGTTAGATTAAGAAGAGCTTCACTGCGTTACAGTCTGAAGAATCCATAAAAGTCAATTTGCAAGATGGCAGTAAAACTTCCTTACTGCCTTCATGCTGAGCTCCTGCAAGCAGCTGAGAAATCAGAGAGGGGGAGGATTGTGTTTATGGCATGTGACTGTTGCCATGAGATTCTTGGTTGCCATCAGAAAGGTAATTTTGCTCAATGGCTGTGATCAGCAACCAGTTGAGACATAGAAAAGTGCTGCATTAAAATAGCATTCCATTAGTTCCTGTGCACCTCATCTTCTATCCCAAAGAGCTGTTCAGCTACCCAGAGCTCAGAAGCAAGAAAGCAGGGCCTTTCAAGGTTAGAGCTTGTCATGCTTGGGTAATGCAATTCAGAAGAGCCTAAACACAACAAATCAAAATCTGTGAAGTGATGCGTGGCTTCACGCTGCTGTAATTTTGAAAAAGTATGTACAGATTTCCATTCTTCCATTCCAAAGGGCCCCTGAAGTATGTCAAGTATTTATAGCTTTGGATGTCTCACTTGTACACGGAGAGTTAATGACTCACACCTTTCCCAAACAATTGAAGTGCTTCCTGAGTAGCAGAGAAAACATTCCCTCCTCTGCTCCAGTACTGATTCACATTTGTTTGTTGTGTGGCAAACACCATTTGGCATGTTTACTCCTAGGTCTTAATTAACCAGCAGCAGTACTTCGCTCTTTATGGGTCTTATTTCCTTTTCCTCTCCCAACTGTAGCATGGACCAGCAACTAAATTAATCCAAAAATAACGGTTTAGTTCTTCCTCCCATCTTTCCTCCTCTCCCCAGCTGCCTCAGCTTCTTCCCCTGCCACCAGCACCTGTGGGCCCTCCACTGAACTTGAGTCAACTTGTTCAAGCAGCAGGGAGTTACTGCAGTGGAGAAAAGGGAGTTTTAGCACTAGGTTTGCAATTCAGATTGGCTCAGTGATGAGGCTCACAAACATCAGGAGCAGCACACAGGAAGGATCCACACTGGCACCAGGAACATGGTAAGGGAGAGGGACCTGTGCAATCTCTGTATTTAACACAATGAAGTTAATTAAATTCTTCATTCTGCTTAACCATGACTTTTGTCAAGGATTTATGTTGCTTTTTGTCCCTGAAATAGCTTATCCTGAGGCATGTGAGAAGGAAGCAGAGCATGCTGTGGGGCCAGCAGAGAAGGGAATGGCTCTGGGATCCTCCCCATGTAATCCCTAGTGGTTACCCAAGCCCTCAGACCAGAGTAGTGTTTTGGCAGATGTCTGGCACAGGCCACTTTGAAGAGCTGCTTGCACCTCCTGTCCTGTCCCTTGGTTAGCACATGTACTCATGTACCTGTGTCCAGAAATGGATCCCAGAAAAAATGGGCATGAGTCAAGTGCTTGTTTGGCTGAGTTGCTGTTTACCCAGATGAGTTCAACCTGTGGCCTTGCAGAAGGATGTCAGCATCACCAGGAATGAGTTATGTCAGATTTTTTTTTTTTTTTTTGCAGCCCCTTGGCCATATTGCATTCCATCTGCTTATCACAGATCTGTTGCTCTGTCATTCGTGCAGAGAACAGGTTCATAGGGCTGTGCTGGAAAGCAGGCCAGGGAAACCTTGTGGGCCCAGCACCTGGAGAGGGGAGGTGCCTGTGGGGCAGCTGATCTGCAGAACAGCAGCAGCAAGATTTGGGAGAGCTGGGTGGGGAGGTGACAGCTTTCAGATTCGAGTTTGTCACAAAAGAAAGTAAATATTCATTACCCATACTTTCACATTGTGTACATTCTGATGCTTTTATTCAAAACATTGGAGGTATAGCCAGTAACTGGTTGTTGAAAAATACAATGAAACATTTGTGGGCTAAACATAGCCTATAGGATGTGGTCAAAATAAAGTTATTTGTAGGATTTGGGCTTTGTGATGCAGCATGCTTTGAATTTTAGGTCCTGTGGACTGTTGTAAAGGCTGTCTGTGCTCTGCAGAGGAATCTGTAGCAGCTAGATCAGATCTGTCCAAGATGGTCCTCTCTGCATGGGTTGTTACTCAACCATCCTTCATTCTCTTCATTCCTCTGCCCTTTATGCTTCTGCCTGGTTTTCCTCCTCCCTCTTACATGCTTGATGGCATTTATCTTTCCCTCAATGTATCTCTGCTATTTAAATGTACCAGTGGTACTTGTTGTTCTCCTACTCCCAAACAACACAGATTTGCTTTCCCTTTTGATAAATTTTGCTGTTGTCCAATTACCTGGCTGTGTGATTTCTGTTTAAGTGCACAAGTTAAGTATTTTAACAGGTAATCAGCACTAAAGAGAGTTTAGCAAAGCAATTTAGCAAAAACACTGGTAGGAAACCAGCAATCATCCTCTGCCCAAATAAACTAATATATAAACCCAAAGTTTCCCCTCCACATCCCACACAAATGTCTATCTTCACACACAAATAAAAATATTTGGAATGTTATGAGATTCCTGTGGGTTCTTTAAATGAAATGACCTTCTCTTGCTATCCCAGGTTTTAAAAAAACTAATCATTGGCAACCCAAAATGCTTTCCCTGAACTATTCTCTGAGTAGACCACACAGATTGCAGTTTGTGTGTCGTGAGGACAGGGCAGGGTTGTGCTGTAATGGAGTTTATTAGGGAAATCTGGAGTCAGGGCATCCATGGACTAGACAGATTAGAGAATCACAACTGGAAGCTTTCTTTCTGTCATCCTTCTCTGCAGCATTTGAAAAAGAAATTGAGCTAATAGCCCTCATACCTCGAAGCTGTGCCTTCAGGGAGCCATTATGTTCACTCCTCTTTGCACAGAGGATAAATTTATTTTATAATCAAGTGTTGTTAATGCACAGAAGAACATCTGCTTTTTAATGCTGGAAAATGAGCAGAATTTGTCTTCTGAGTATATTGCAAGTGGTGCTGCAGTTCTGGAAAAATAATTTTTGTTCAGGTTATGGGAGTTTAAAATAATTCAAAATTTTAGGAGCTTCATGGAATTAGGAGTACAAAAAAGATTTGTTTATTTTTAGAAACTTAGAAACCTGCTTCTTGGGATACTTCTGACTTGTTCTCTTCAAAAAAAAGTGAAATGTGTCAAGATGTAAAACGTGTCTTGAAAACCACTCTTTGTCCCTGGTTGCATTGTCCATCAGATGATTCTGATTATCTTGTAGGCTTGCTAATGGTCCATTGTAACAAGTGAGGCTGTAACTTGTTGCAGTATCTGGTCGGTCTAGTTGGGTTTGCATGTTAATGAAAAGCAGAATAAAAAGCCTGTCTGCTTTTCCACCAGGTTCTTGTAGAAGGAGTTTTGTTTCCAGAACATTTTGGCAGGATTATTTAGTGATTTCATTTTGATGTGTCAAATACATTCACATATTAACAAATAAATTTGGCTAGGATTGCAAGTATTTGTTTACACAATGTATTGCAGCAGCTGTATTTTGGTAACTTGCTATTCTTTTTCTTCCCTTCTTTGGTTTTTAGACATAAATAGAAATGGGTTGTCCTTTATCCATATATTGAGAAGTTCAGTTTGCACCTGCCTCCAGGTGCTAAATTGTCCTTTTCCAGCAAATTCAGTTTAGCTAATCTGGGAGATGGACTTAGTGAGTTTCTTACTCTGATAACTCAGTCCAGCCTCAGAGCCACATAAAAAATACCAGTCTGGAACCCTGAGTGTGGCAGTGACTGCATCCTTCTTGTGAGAGGCTCGGGGAAAAGGGGACAAGAGCTCTCCCCAAAAGGAGAGAGTTTCTTTAGGGACCAGCTGCTGATTTTTGGATTTTGTTCAGAGAACTAATCAAATGGGATCTTCAAAACTGAAAGCCAACTATTAATGTGGATTCAAGAGACAAGCTGTTGCCAATCTAAGAGAATTACTTCCATTTTTCTATTCAGGGTGGAAAAAAAACCAAAACAAAGCTGAAGTGACCAGTTTAAAACAGTGTGAGCATTTTTCTCCTGTGATTTTACTCTGTGTGGATAGGAGGGAGGAATTAATGAGGTAATTCTGTCAGAATTTTTTGATTAGGTGATCTGCCAATTAACCAATTCTTTTACTACACATCGATTATATTCTAAATAAGCTGTGGTGATTGAAAACATACCCCAAATTCTTGTGAAACCTTGGAATAATTCTTGCAAGAAATGTGTCCTTGCACCAAACTGCCTAATGAACTTGATGGTGTTTGATAGCCACATGCCAAATGTAGATAAATATTTTATAGTTATGGATCAGTTATCCAATCCATTTAGAGTAATGGATCTGGGCTCTGCTCAGCTGGAGCTTTTATGCTGCTGATTGTCCTTTTGGGACTTAGAAGAACCAAAAGCACTTGAGGTCAGTGGAAAAGTTTTAGTGTCAGGGTGGAAAGATTAGATTTATGGTGGAAATACAAGTCTGTTCATGTTTGGAAAAGGTGGATGAACAGTTTTTAAGTGAGAAATGTCATTTTTATGACCAAAACAATGCACAGAAGTGCATTAATTGTCCTGAGCTACTTTACACTGTTTTTCCCTTTTTTCTCCAAAGAGTTGAAATACATTTTGTTGAACCTGTTAACTTTGGATTGTTTTCTGTGGTGGTATCATTTTGGGTAAGCACAACACTGGAAAAAAAAAGCTGTAGAACATCTAATTTCCTTGAAAAAATGTTTTTACTCCGCTCAGAAAACCAGTTCTTGGAAAACTGGGATTTATGGAGGTTTTTTAACCATCTCTAAGTACAGGAGAGAGCTGAGGTTCCAATCCACTTTCCCTATGGTTCCTCATTTTCCTGTCCTGGTTTGTTCCATCACCCTTGTCACAGCCAGTGCATCCCTCAGGCCTTTTTGTCAGCTCTGCCAAGGACAGAATTTGAACTGTCAGGCCTTGCTCAGCAGACTTTGTTTACTAGATGGTTCTTTCCCCCCTGAATTTTGCAGATTTTAAGACACAGTAGTTCTAACACTACTTTTATTTGCCTGGCAGTTGTTAAGGGAGGGCGCATAGCAATAAAACTTCATTTTCTTAAAATACCAATATGGACATGCAATTTATAGAAAATTAGTCCAGTGGAATAAGTGTTAGAGTTTATTGAGGATGTTATATCATGCCCAATTCAAGTTTTTACCTAAGAATTACTACAGTTCTGGAAGAGCGTTTCTCTCAATGTGTTTCCATGAAATAACTTAAAAAAAAAAATTGCAATGATATGGTAGGAAATTAGAGTTGCCTCCTGTAAATAATCTTGACCTGAAGTAATATGAAAAGCACGAAGCTGACGTTTTCTTGTGTGTGGGATTAGTTTCCAGCCAGATTAGGGAGCACATCTATCAGGCTGATTACACAATCCACAAGCACTTCCAGCAGCTCCAGCTGCCAGAGGAGTGCAGGAATAGTCCCTTCGACCAAAAGTGCAGATTTTTATCTTCTTACACAGATTGTAAATCCCTACCTTAAGAAATGGTTTGTTAACATGCAGATGGGTTCAGGATGGCTCAGCTGCTTCCTTGCACTTTAAAGAGAAAAACAAAGCTCCAGAAGCTTTGCTTTAAATGGAGTTGTGTGGGGAGTAATCGATCATTTTGTGAGTAAACTTCTTACTGATTAAATTTGGGTGTTTTGGAGCAGAATGCCCTGTAAACAGATCTTGTTCCTTACCAAAGTAAAAGGGTTCTTCATAAAGTCTGCTACGCTGCTGTATTCCTACTGCATCAGTTTTGCCAGGTTTTAGATTCAGATTAGAAGTTCCAGACAGATGTCTAGACTTGTAAGATGCTGGAATTAGAGGTGTCACACAGTGAGCTGAAATGTGCTGGATTCAATTGTGATTTTGTTTTCAAGCTTCCTTTTTTTTTTTTAATCTAAAATAATTATACCTTAAGATCTAGTCTGTTGTTCCAGATTCTTCACTTGCATTTCAGTCGATTTTTTCAGGTTCATTTTGGAGGATGTATCTTCCAGAGCATGGGGACGGAGGTGACAAGATGCTGGTGATAGTGGCACCACTCCAAGAGCTGTGAGTCTCCTTCCTGGTTGGTAAATGTTCAGGATCAGTTTTTAAAAAGTGCATTGGTTTCTGTTCCTTTTTCCTGAGGAAAGCACTGCTTAGGCTGGACTGGCACAGAGTTCTTTTGGCTCAGCTCTTTTCACTGCTTGGCATTTCATCGTGCCAAGGCATGCTCCAGGCTCAGCATTCATCTGCTGCACTGAATAACTGAGCTGATAAAGGTACTGAGCACTTGCTCCATCAGGCAGGGGCAGGACTGTGTGCTGATTGCTGAGTGGCTGATAAAAAAATGTTTAAATTGAGAGATTATGTGCCTTTGTTTCTCAGCGCCTTACTTCTTGTACCCTGTGTAATGAACTTGTCTCATTTCCATGTGTGAAACGCTGTCTTGTCCTGTTGGATGTCAGTCTTTCACTTGGGATTACTGCAAAGACATTTTTTAATGTTTAGCTTACAACAGGTAATTGATCTTTCCTTAGTAATACTGTTTGTATTCTCCAAGCCCCTTGAGAAAAGGTATCTCATGAGTCTTGAGTGGATGATAAAGCAGTGATAATGAATAGTTTGCTTTTATGGACCTAATTGAGAAATAAATTTGCTCTCTGACATCCAGTAGACTTTACCCTGTAGTAGCTGCACTTCAAGATGATTTATTTTTTCCTTGCTTGAGATAGACTTTTGGTGAAAAGTGTCCTGTGGACCATGTCCATGTACAATCTGCATTGCCATCAGCTGCCATCCTCCTCATCCAGCAAGTCACACTTGAGGGAGCTCATTTGAGATAATAACTAATGCAGAGGATCTCCAGCCTGTGCTCAGCTTGGAGCTTGAACACAGTAATTACACACATTTTTAGCCTCTAGCGAGCATTTGCACTAGGAGAGGAACAGATCAGAACTGAGGGAACAGGCAAATCGAAACTGAGCATCCTTCTTAGGTAAAGTACTTGTAAATTTTTCATATTGCAGGAATGATCATTTAGGTGAATGTTTGAGCACTGATAGTTTGAACACTTGGGAGAGGTGCGTGGCTCAGGGCTGTGCAGGAAGGTGGGGATGCCGTGTGCTTTTCCTTCCCCCAAAAATACCAGTCCAGAATTTCCCTGGGAGCCTGTGCAAATTACATATCCACAGAGAAATAAGTGACTGCTGTGTGGAGGGATGGGGATTTCAACGAAGCATTAGTAGCTTATTAAAAATCTCCTCTGCAGAGGGTAGAAATGTTATGTTTCAGTAAGGTTTTCAGGTTGTTGGCTGCTGCAGTACTTCTTGTTCTTATCCTGAAAGTCCAAAGAAAATGATGCTGAGTTGTGACAGTGTAGCCCAGTTTTTTAAGGATGCCCTGCTTAAGGGAATATTCATAGGGCTTAATAATGTATTATTCAGCTTTAAGGTTTATTTGTGGAGATTTGAATTCAGGAAATGGCATTGTTATGCAAGAACTGGAGCAGCTAAAAGGAAAGGAGATTAATATGCTCAGATTTGGAAGGGGAAGCTGGGGTTGGAGGATTATGTTAGCTCAGGCCCTGATTTTCATATTTAACTATGAAACTTTCTCCTAAACTTATTTTTCTTCAGAGCTGAATTGGGATTCAGGATCAAAAATATGTTACTGATGCATAGAAGCTGAAGATATTTCTAATCTTTGTGCAGAACTTTTCCCACTGATTCAGGAGATCTGGGCATGCTTCACTGTAGGCATTTCTTTCCAGGGACTCATTAAAATGAATGCACAAGTAGCATCAGATCATTTTTATTCAACTATGTTATTAACAAAATGGAAAGTTGAAGTGATTAAGGCATGAAACTGTAACTGTCCCTTGGGAACAGCTCAACAATTGTACTTCAGAATGTTTCCTATTTGAATTCAGTGCTTACTTCAACAGAGGAGAGAGGCAGCAGTAGAGAGATGAGCTTGTGTGTCTACAGATCGACAGACTGGCATTTGCAGAGGAGTTTACACTGTGCTACGTTGAAAATGGAGAATTTAACATCAGATTTTTTAATCAAGTTGGTGTATATTTTATATATTTCATTTTGTTGCTGTGTACAGTAACTGCAAGTCATAAAAAATAGAAAATTTCAAAGTTCTGTAAGGTTTCATGTCATAAATTCTGTCTCAAGATACCGTTCAAAATTACAGTATAAAAAATTTGGTATCTCACATATCGCTTTCTCTTACTTCTGAGAAAAGCACAGCATTGCAGCTTTGATGTTATGTTAGTTTTTCATGGGGAGAGAAAATCTCTTTGAACAGAGGAATGAGTTATAAAGGAGTAAGATTAGAGAAAATTAATCTGTAGCAATGAAGTAACTTAAGATCCTCAGGGAATGCATACCTTGTACTGTTAAGGAAAAATAAATTAAATCTCTGCAGTTTCGAAAAGGAAAATAAAGATTGTCAATAACTTAATGAAGTATCTAATAAAAAGTTAGTGTTGAAAGCTACTGACCTGAAGGGCAGTTGAAAGAGTAATTTGTCCATGTAATCTTTCTCTCTTGTCTATAGGAAGACCTGGGGCTCTTTAGGCATAACTTATGTCCTGTATTTTGTGTGCACCTTGTAAGGTAATGTGTCCACGCTGTAACTTTCAGGACAATAAATGTGCATTGGGAACCTTTATTTCCCACTGCAACTGGACTGAGAGAGGGGCTTCTGGGCAGGTCCTGGGGGACCTGGAAGTCCCATGGCCTTTGTAATTTATCCAGCAGCATCTCAGCAGCCTCCAAACACCCACGCTGTCACATTTGTGTGTGGTCTGCAGGAAAAATGTTCTGACCTGTTATGAATGAGAAAGTTGTTCTAAAACTTTTAGTGCCTGAGGAGAGGAGTGTGTGTGAAAAATAAGGTTCCCATGTGCAGAAATCCCTGCTGAGCAGTGTGCAGGCCTGGCAAGAGGCAAGGTGAGATGCTCTGGTGAATAATTACACCCATTCTCAATAAGTGTGCATGGTGTGTGCATTTCTTCACTGCTTACACCACAAAGTGCCTGGTGTTTATGGCCCACCACTGTGTTAGGAAATGCCTCACATGACTGTGTTGCCTTACAATTTTAAATTAAAAACTTTGTAATGGGATGTGGAAATAAAATTTATTGAGGACTGAGACTTTGAGGCAGAAACCTCAAAACTTTGGGAGATACTGATTTAGAAAATTGTAGATAACATTCGCCTGTACAAATATGAATATTTAAAGTGTTAGCATAGATAATTTCTCGCTTGCAGGTTGGAAATCCTTAAAGATCTGTGACAAAAAAAACAAATGGAGAAAGGCAGCAAATCTTAGTAGCCTAATTAAAAAAAAAAGGCATTTCTGGACTAAACCTTTGGTAATTGTCATTCTAGGGAAAGCAACAATAATTTTCACTTGGTTCAAACTTCACTGCCATTAAAGAATAGTTCTTGGTTTTCTGCTGTTCCTCCTTTAGAAGTGTTTGTTGCTTTTGGCAGGTGAGGACACGAGAAAGCTCAGGATGGTTTGGTTATTTTGGAGGAGCTGGAGCTGTTTGAGAAGATAGGAATTTCTGTTTAGAATGGAAAACTGACCCTAATGGTCTCTTTGGAGACAGAATGGTCTTTCAAAAATTCTTTTACTTCTGGATATTAGAAAAGCACTTTTCTGTGGAAGAAAGGTATGTTGGGACTGAAATATGGCACCACTGAACATGTGTCCAGATAAATTACACCAGTTACTGGTTTTAATTTTGATTAAAAGTAACCTTAGTGATGTCTTCCTGTTCACAACAGCAGTGCTGTTCTGGCAGTACTTGCTTTTCTTGCAGTATTTGTACTTCATCCACTGTTCACCCCCACTGTGTGCTCATCTCATGGGGTGTGGCAGGGTGAGAGCTGCCAGTGAGCAGTCAGGAATTCTGTCAGGAGGCTGGCCCCAGTCACCCTGCAGATCATCCAGAGCTGGAGCTTTTCCTTGGAAAACAGGGATAATGTTATTTAGCCACCACTGTGTGGGGTCAGGGAGTGCTGTTTATAGGCTGAGACATTGTTTTGTTGGTCTGACAAGTTGATACATAGAGATTTTTATTGTGGAGTATTTAAGTTTTTATATATAATGAACTTGATGTAACCTCATGAAAGCCAGAAGGAAATACTGTATTTGTTAACATGCCATCTTTTTATTTTCCTTCCATGAACATACAGTGCTAATATTTAACCTTCAGCATGTCCCAGACTGAAATAATAATTTTGCCCTATCAGATCATCTTCTGTCTAAGATGGGGTTTTTTTTTACTAACCTGGAATTAGTTGTTCTGAGTTTAATTAGGTTTAAGCATTAAGGATACACTCTAATTGTGAAAGAAAGTTTGAAAAGATACCACCTTTTCCTTCATCTTTGTGTCCTGTTTCAAAACAATATGCAATATGAAACCTTAGTAAAAACTCTCTTTACAGGAAGATAACCATTATTCTTTGGATAATTTCTATCAGCACTCTTTATGGAATATGTAGTTACCTTGTTATTCCTTGTTTTTATTAATTCATGGCTCTTCTGTTTTATTTTAAGTGCTGGTTTTTCTCCTTGTAGTCCCAAAATGTCATCAAGCAGTTGAACAGTGCCATGGCCCACCTTGGAAAAGCTTTCAGGGGGTGGCTGTTGGTGTGGAAAGGCAGAGCTTTGGAAAGAACAAGTGTCACACACTTGGCTTTGGCAAGGCAGCACAGGGCTGTGCTTCACTGCCATAAAAGCTGCTGTGAGTAAAGGGGCTTTGGTGAAAAGGAAATTGTAATTAGGGAAATAGCATGTTCCTTAATTGCTGCCGTTTCAGAATGATCGACAGTAAAATGGGGCTTTGTGTCCTGGCTTTGGAAGGAGTGGGATAGGATGGGCTCTAAGAAGCACATCTGGCTTTTAAGTGCTTTTAGCCTATATCATGTAGCAGTTCTGCATGTTGATTTTGTGGCTGGAAGGGAGAGTTTACTGGGCATGTGGAGAGGGAAGGGAAGATACAGCAGCTCATACACAATGTCTGGAAAAAAATCCCTGGAAAAAACTCACATGATCCCTGTAAATGGAGTGAGAAACAAGGTGGAGCACCTAAAGTTTCCCAGCTCCTGTTCCTACACCTGCTTAGCAGAACCAGAGAAGAACATAGGGCCTCCTCCTTTCCCACAGAGCATGACTGGGTGTTCCAGCCAGCTCCTCCAGCATTTAGATTATCTCCTTTACGAAGACTTCAAAGCAGGCACAGGAATATGATAACTGAGTGTGGGATCTGATAGAAAGGGAGATGTAAGTGGAGAGCTTCCCTCTGAAGGCAAACCCTCGTGGCTGCTGGGTGTTTGTGCAGAGAGAAAAGCAGTTTTATAGCAGTAGGGTGTGTGTTTGTAGCAGAAGACACCACGAAAACCAAGCAATTTGTGTTAGCGTTGTTTCTGTTGGTTTTCATAAACTGCAGACCAAAGTGCATCATCATAATTCCTTCCCAGATACTCATAGCAATCCCTGTGTAAGCAATGTCTGGTGGGAATAGGGATGCCCTGCTTGGCCAGGTACAGAACTGAGTGTTTAGTCCCATGACAAGACCCTGGGCTGTCTTTTCCCCCACTCCTGGTTCTGTGTTGTGCTGCCAAAGTGAGTATTTGATGTTGGATGTAAGTTCTGTCCCTGGGCTCACTTGACATTTGTAGAGGGCTGGTATTTATTCTATGCAGAACCAGATTAGACTGGTTTTGTCTACTTCAAATAGCAAATTCAAAAGATCTTTTAGCATTTGCCATATTGAATAATTTTCAAACCTTTTCAATCTCATTTTCAGCAGTTTCTTAAGGTTCCTGTTGTTGTGTCTCTAATAATACAGGCTTTAAGAGATGGATGGTTCTTTGGCTGCCAGGGTGTTCCACAGAAGAACATTTGGAGAGTATTTATTGACAGATACATCCTAATGGCCTCTGAAACACTGTATCTTGGTTTGGTCTGGAAATCTGAGTAGATGCCACATTCTTTTTGTTTGTCTTTTGGGATAAGGTTAATGAGTCTTGTAAATTATTAAGGGCTATGCTCTCATCTTCCAGGCCTGATTTCTCTGGGTAGGTGCTGTGTGCTAGAACAGCTCATTAACAGATGCACTGATGGCTGCCTGGATGTATTATTGATGATTTAGTGGGAATTTCCCTGTCTGGAAGAGGGTGGTAGGCCAATAGAAATGCTTTGCATAGAAAGGTGATATTAAAATATCTGACACTTAGCGCATTTGTTTCTGGAGGTGTGTTTGGCCTCATGCCATGGATACCCAGCATGAAAAGTTGTCCTGGGGGGCAGATGAAATCCTGTCTTGCAGTTCTCTCACTGTTCTTAGACACACAGGGTTTTTGTTATAACTTTGGTATAATCTATTGCTTTTCCTTGTAAAAGCAATACAATTTTATTTAGCGTGTCTTCATAAATATATTGCCATTTCTACTACTGTTTTACCACTCAAAAATGGGCTGTTAAACAAAGCTAAAGCAATGAAGCAGAAAAGATTCCTAGAGTTGAGTGTGGCTACTATGGTATCCTACCTATTATCAAAAGCAGCTTCCAAGTGTTCCTGGCAGCCATCAGGGCCTTATCCTGCCTGAACTCATAATCCTTGAAGTTTGAATCTGCTCTTAAAGATCTAGTGAGACAAAATTTCATTGCTATGTATCCCATTAAGACAATATATTACCAGTATATGTAGGATAACTTTTCTGCTAATGTACAGGTTTAAAATGTTTTAGGGACATAAATCAATACCTTAAAATGAAAGCCAAAGCTCAGGATGCCCATTTCCTTTAAGACATGGCTCGTTCAGGATGATTAATAACTCTTAGTGGTAGACCTCCACTTAAGCTTGTCTAAATCTGGATTGCCACAACTTTATCTTGTGACATGTCCTCCATCACTCCCACTCCCTATGGCTCCTCGTGGTGGCACTGCCCTGGTTTGCAGCTGAGTCACATCTGGATCTGCTCTCTGTGGGATCATGCAAGCATGGGAAGGAGCAGAGGTCAGTGACAAGGGCAGGGCAGTGCCAGCCCAGATCTAGATTGATTTCAAGGGTTGTAGATCCACACCCTTCTGAAGCATCACTTGTTTGGAATATATTATCTTCAGGTTTCCACCGAGCCTGGAAGTTTCTAGTTGAAATGGATTTTAGATTAAGCATAGAATTTGCAAAACAATAGGGGAGAGAAAAATGGTAGCATGAGTCATGAGCATGGGACCTTCCCCCACTGTCTGCTTAGAGCTGCTGAGATCCCGAGGATTAGCTCACACAAGAGCTGTAGTTTCCAGCATCCAATCAGCCACTATGGCCATTGTACTTTCAGTTTGCTGGAATGAAAGAACCAGATTAATCATCAGAACTTAGGGTTAGCATAAAACTCAGTAGTTTATGGCCACTTTTTTGGACAACACAGCTTAGATGGTGTGCTAAATGGTGATATTTATTCAATGTTTATTGGTTTGATGTGTTGGCAAAGTGGCTGAAAGTGCCTAATGGATGTGGGGCGCTGGGGTTGGTCTGTCTCTGTATTTATCATTGCACAGCTCAGCAGTCAAATGTGTTCTGCAAAGCTGCCAGATTGCCATGATGTCCAAATGTCTCATTGGAGTCCCTTTAATGCTGAACTTTAGATGAGACCATGAAGGATTTCTGCCTAAATTTATTACTAGATCATTTCCTAAGCCTAAGTAACTCCTACCTGTGGGCTGTGGGCCACAGCCTTTTTGGGAAGCAGGGAATTATGGAAATGTTTGACTGCTGAGCTAATGGGCATTTGAGGACTCAGAAGGGCTTCCAGGCAGCTGGCTGTCCCCATCCCCTTCCTGGGGGACAGCAGCAGTCCCTGGAAATTGGGAAACCCTTCCCTTTGCAGGCTGCTGGTGTGTAACAGCCTCGATGGGCATCCCCTGCTCCTGGAGCAATTGCCAGGGTGGTGCTCAGCTCTGCTGGCACTCAGCCACCACTTTGGCATCTCTCAGAATGTTCTTGCAAACACCAAAGCATATTGTCTCCAAAAATACAGAATACTCAATTCCACACTCATCCCTGTCTTCTTCTGAAGCTGCTTTTTATTGTAAATTAAGGCATTTTCTTGAACTCTGGTGTTTAACCAAGTTGATATTTCTTTGCATGGATTTTTGGAATGATACTGTTCAGTGATGGTATTATTGACAAAAGAGATATTTCTTTCTGTACGTTTGGGAGGATAATGTGGCCAAACTTGGAATTACAAAGCCTAGAAATGTTTTTGGGCATTGAGTAGTAAATCATTAGTTTGGGCAACTTTGTATGGCCCTGTTCTGAAGACTGATATCAAATAGTATATTTGCATTGGCAAAGTGAAGTGTGTTTAAATTTTCTATGGAACTTAGAATTTGTGTGACTTGTGGGATGATTAAAAGATGTCATCTCAAGATTTAACCATTTAAATGCTGCTGCTCTGAATCTGTTCCCTACTTGTCACTGCCAAATCCCTCCCTCATCTTTAGTTTTAACATCACTCTTCCCCTCTCTTAATGTTTCTGTAGCTCATCTCAGGTGTGGAACAGGAAGCTAATTAAATGGGATTGTGTCTGTGGTGGCACTGCAGCCCAGTAAAGGCTGATTTCTGTCTTTCCTTTCCTCTCTGTGCTGTCTCCTGTGCTGTGCCAGCACACGTTGGTGAACCCAGCCAGGGAAGTGATTCAGCTGGGGAAGGAGAATCCTGCCAAAAAGACCAACTGCCAGCATAAACCCACGTGGTCTTGGGTGGTTGGGCTGGCATGGGAACAAACAGCTGGGGGAGAAAAGGTAGGAGCTGTGCAAGTTTGTTCTCCTGCTGATAAAGTTATAATGGAGCCACAGCCTAAAAATGAAGGTTTTGCCTAAAAATAAGTGATATGTAAATGAGGCACACACAACAAAAGAGACAACACCACCATCAGGATCTCTTTTTTCAGATCTCTGTGCTGATTTAGGTCAGGTCCTTACTAAGATAAATTAAAGCACGCTTATCTGAGTGATGCTGCTGAAGCTCAGGCACAGTGCTTGACTGCTGAAGTTTCATGCAGTGAGGTTTGTCTGGTGCAGCTTTTGTGGGCCAGGTTTGCAGGTTGCAGCCTCTTTGAGGAGCACTGCAGACGGTGGTGTTGGCACTGCAGGTGTTGGTCACTGGTGCCCTTTGTGCAGCCCCTGCAGACCAGGACCAGCCTCCTGACCCACACCAGCAGCTTCTGTGTCCAAGTGCACATTGCTCCACTGACTCAGCTTTGGGTCTGTCAGGGCAAATGAGGAAGACAAGGATTCCTCGTGGACCAGGCGTTCTACCTGGTTTTCCCTTTGTTTTTCTCTAGGCTAGAGCCAGGCTGGCAGCTCTGCAGTTGTTGGTGTGTGTGTACCATTGTGTGCCTTGTACAGTGATCAGTCAGAGCAGGGCAGTGGGGAGAGCACCCTCAGAGTCTCTGTAGGGGCACAGTCCAGTGCAGCTCTTGCTGCTCCTGGGGCAGTTCCTGAGCACTCTGCCCCTGCCCTTCCTCCCCAGCCGCGGTGGTGCTGCCGCCTCAGATCTCTGCAGGAGCTCGGGACAGAGCCTGGCAAGGGCACAGAGCTCCCTGCTGTGGGAGGAGTGGGTGGGCACGGAAGAGGAAGCAGAGTGGCTTGGCTGATGGCACAGGCAGGGAAAGGGCTGAATCCTGTCTTTCGTGTGTCAGGACAGCCTGTGTGACTTCACTCAGTGCCACAGGTGGTGCAGAGAAGGAGCACTGCCTGTGGCACCAGCGCTGTGTGTCACACCTTCACTGCTCTGTGTATGTGTCAGCTCTCAGCTCAGCAAACCCAAGCCAAGCTGCAGCACTGCCACGAGCTTGTGCATAGCTCAGAATTCAAAAAGGAAAAATTACTTTCCCTTTAGCTTGCAAACCCACAGCTAAGGGCATTTTGCTAAAAGGAGGAGAACCCTGATGCATGTACTGGGTGTTTTTGGTGATTGGTTTTGTGGTAAATTGTGAACCTGTAGTTTAAGTGTAACTTCTGAAACTCACCAGTAATCATTCACAATGAGCACTGGAGCACAGACACCTGATGCTTTGGTTAGGTGGCTTTGTCACAGCACTCCAAAGGTGGTTTTTTAGGGAAACATGCTGGGATAGCATTGGCCATCATGCTGCTCTCATCTCTAATGCCTCTCTTCCATCACATATCCAAGAAAAAAATAAGCTATGTTAAACTTCATTATTTTCAAGCCCCATCACAGCCAACAGTTTTCCATTGTCTTCTGTTCTGTTGGCTTCCTACAAGAGGTTCTCAAGCTGCAGTCTGCAAAAATACATTTCTCTACAGCTTCTTACTGAACAGCTGCTTTTTGGCTGCAGAGTTGGAGTGTTTGTGGCAGCCTGTGAGAAGCAGCCAGTCTGCACAGGACCCTGTTAGATCACTTCAAATACAGGCTTTAGGAAGCAATCCCATCCAGGTCATGCTCCCTCTCAGCCCTCTGGCATGGAGGTAAGTGCTGGCAAGTGTGAGGCTTTCATTCACAGTGGTATCTGGTAGAGGAAAGAGCTTCAGTTCAAAATGCATATGCAGAATTTTAACTCTTAAGTATCTCCTTCCTCAAAGATTAGGGAATAATCAGTTTGCTTCCCTTATATAAGGAAAATCACCTCAAAATTTCTTAAAATTATAAAGGGAAAGAGGATTTACCTTAGTATACATTTCTAAATATTTTTACTTGTTATATAGCTCTTTTCACACTAGTACACGCTTTTCTGTCCATAGAAAATTTGTGTAATGCTCCTAATTCTGTGTGGAAAGAGGTCTGAGCCTAAAAAGGAATAAAGGCAATGACTCTCTGAGCTATACTTGGGCTCCCAGGATGCTAATGCCTGTGTCAGACGAGATAAAGTGAAGGGAGACTGCATGAAACCCATCAGAGCTGTTAAACTGTAGCAGTGCAAAGCTGCTGGTGTTTTAAATAATGGTTAAAATAAATTCCTGTCGGTTAGTGCTGGACTATTTGAAATTCCCCTAGGTTTAAATAAAAAGGGAGAAGGAATTTTAACCAGCTCATTTGATAGAAAAATGACCTGCAGATGGGGTTTGAGAGAATAATAGGCAGCAGATTACAGTGGGGAAATCATGGCAGAGCATCAGACTTTGATGGGTTTATGCAGAATGGGCAGTGGGGAGCTGGCAAGAATTCCCACTGCAAACCAGCCCAGCACTCAATTTATTTCCATTGCCTGTAGCTCTTCATAGCAGCATCAGGTTTATGAAGTCATATATGCTGAAAAGTTTTAAAATATCAGAAGTGTTATGGGATATGCAGATATCAGTGGGTTTTCTCCTGTTTCTATGCCTATTTTCAAGAACAGTCATATGTGGAAAACCTCATGTTTCTTCCAGTCTTGACCTGCTATGATCAAGGGCAAATACCCCTTCCCTAGTTCCCAATGTCCTGAAATGTATTTAGTAAATACTGAATTTTATCAACACTTAAGATTATGTGCAGAAAATATAAACCTAGTTGGTTTTTTTTTCTTCAAACCATCATAACTCTGCCAAATTAGGAGGATTTTACAAAGAAGGCAAAAATCTTACACCTGCCAAAATTCAGTTCTAAAGTGAATTTCTAAGTGGGAAAGCTCTCAAGTACATACACAGACTAGCACTTGAATATCTTTTTTTCCTTTCCTCCGTCTTACTCTTGGGAAAATCTAAAATATACTTGGTGTAACTTAACAACAAAAAATTTGAGATTGCTCTCAATTTTTTTTTTGTAGTGGCAGACTACAAAAATTTAAATATTCTCATGAATGACACCTGCTGGGATTTTTTGTTAAATAATGGAAGCCAACATGTTTCAGGCGCAATTCACAGCATTTACAAGAACATTTGTGATCTGAAAAAATATAGTGTAAAATTCCTGTGTGGGGTTCTGCAGCCCAGGAATGCAATAGCATGGAATGTTTTGTGTGTGCCTCCTGTGGGATTTTTTATTTTGCATTTTTTGGGGTTTTTTTTTGTTTTAATAATGTAGTTTTGGGTATTCGAGATGCTTACCAGAGATTAGATGTGGCATGTTCCTCAAAAATGTTAATAGGACACTTTTTGTGGCAGCAAATAAACAATGTCCATGTCTGGGCTGACCAAAGCTTCGGAGCAGATCCAGAGAGGAGCAGGGCCTGCCATGGGTGTGGTTTGCAGCAGTTTTTAATCCAAGATGTTTTCCCCAAGGGGGATTCTACTTGCAGAGCCCTTACCTGCCCTCAGCTGGGCTTCACTGAGGACTTCTTCAGTAAAGAAATGCTGCCAGGAGCTGTGTCCTGCTGTGCCCCAGTGCCCACCTAGAGCCAGGTAGGGGTGATAAGGTGAGAAAAGCAACTTTACCTGGAACAGCAGCTCCCAAGTGCTTCAGTGGGACCTGAGGGGAGCCTGACCTGGGTGCTAGATCACAGTGCTGCTCCAGAGTTTCAGGAATATTTTGTACTTTTGGAAGTGAGTGATAAAGATCCCAGTTGGCTTTTAATACTGGAAAAGTTGAGTTCCAGGTATTACTCCAACAACATTAAAAGTGTACAATGACCAGTAATTCTTTTTCAGCCTCCTTTACCAGCACCCACTGTCCAGTTCTTTGCAATCTGTTTCCCTGCCTTTATTGCTATTCTTTCAGTATATTCATGCAGTTAGAATACAGAGGCTCATTAGTGCCTGCCTCTAGCACTGGTGCCCCTTTTGAGATGAGCTAGGAAGTTACAAACTGTGGTGAAATGCTCATTTGAAGGGGAAACAGAGTACACTGAAATTATTTCAGCTCTGTAAAGCATGAAGGCATAGAAAAATAAGCTGATTTCTACTACAAATCTTACAGTTTGTTCCCTATTTCATATCTTTTAATAATGCTTGAACGGTTCTGCTTGCAAACACATAGAATCACAGTGAAACTTTTTTATTTCCTGTGTTTTTTTCCCTAAATAAGTTTTCTCTCCCTTCAGACACGTCTCTTTGTTCTCACTGCTCTAGAATTCTTTCATCCTCTTCTAAAAAGCTTCTGAATATGACACACAGCCTCACTTGAAAAGAATGCAGAAGAGGAATGCAGGGTGGGGAGCTGGAGGTATGGAGCAGCATCCACTCAGCACAAAAACACACAACAGGACACTTCCACTGCAAGGCAGGCTGAGGGGGCCTGTGAAAGAAATCAAAAATCATTATGGCATGGGAAAAATAAATAGAGGTAATAAAGGAACCAAGTTTCTTATCTGTTTTCTTTTTTGTTTTCTGACAAGAACCTGGCAGCTCAAAACAAACGCACAAAACTGAGAAGCTGTGGAATGTCCTTCCACAGGATGTTGTGGATATGGGACTGTAAATGGGTTCAAAAGGTAATTGGATGAATTTCTGAAGGAAAATTCCATGCAAGAATATGAAGTACAGAGACCCCAGTTCCGTTACAGAAGTCTCTAAGCTGATGATGGAGTGGCAGTGAGTTTGAGGAAGGTGGTGCTGTTGGTGCCTCAGGACATGCTGGATCTGGCTGCTGGCATTCTGTAACCACTTTTGTCCTCTCTGGGGCTCTCCTTGGGGTATTTATGATCCTTCTGATCTTCTTCTCAACATCTTTGATATTTGGCAGCTTTGCTAAATCTGCAGTTTGTTACCTCTGTTGTTTCCAAATGTCAGCAGCTGAATTGTGTCCTCCCTTTTAGTCCATAATTTATCCTGCACAGATGGAAGCATTCCTGCTTTTCCATGGCATTCGATTCCTCTGTCCTTAAATTAGTGTTTAGGAGTTAAATGCTGGAAAAAGTAACTTGCTGCTTCAACCTTTCCAACTGGGAATTTTATTCTGAGCTAACATATAAAATCATTTTCTAGAGGTGCATTTAAAAGACTGCTCTGTAGCTTTGGTAACTGTTTTATTGCAGTATAACACTCACTGAGGTCACCTCACCCTGGGCAGTTGCTTTAGCACACTGAACCATGTTCCTTTGGCCCTGTAGGTCTGCACCAGCCTGGCAAATGGTTCCTGTTCACCAGCAGATCTTCCTTGTGATCAAGTTCCCCCCATTACTGCTGATGCCTGTTTCTCCTTTCTGTGTATTCCCAGTGAACTGTTTGTCAGCTGTGGATGTTCTCAAGTGTCACCATTTGCATTACTCTTCTGATAGTCCTTTACTACCCTCTTTTGATTTTTGCCTCATTTTTCTTGAAGTGCAGGATTCAAACAACCACTTTTCTCTGGCAAGTGAGTTTAGAATTAAAGCTTCTCAGAGTCTCCCTTTCCATAACAATACTTATCAATGCAAGTGCAAAACTCTTCTATTGATCTTGATACTAAATTTCAGTATCTTTTTATGCTTTTTTAAGCAAGTGCTGTTGGAGAAGTGAGGCTGCAGCAAGCTCTCCTGTGTCTAATGACAAGCCAGAACGGGAGCAATACTTGCAGTGTATTGTCCTCTGTCCTTGCCTGTTTCCGATTGCTCAGCACCAATTGTTTCCAGCTGCAGCTGTTTTATACAGCTGCCAAAACCACTAATGCCCAACCTGTCTCTAGCAAGAGAGAGTTTAAAGAAATAATCTTGCTTTTCTTCAGTGTTTGAAAGATGGCAGTGCTTTGGGTGATGCTGTGGTTTGCCTGGTGCATTCAGTCTTAGGCCGTGGTGCAGTGGGTGGATGGTTGGTGATGAGCAGGGCAGTGTGGGTGCAGCTATGTGTGCAGCTCAGGCAAGAGCATTTCACATAACTGGGGAAAAAATCTGGAGCCACTGAACACTTGCTGCATTTTGTGCTATTTAAATGCATACTCTGTATCTTAATACTTCAGAAATATTAAGTGCTACTTGAAGTTCCCTATTACAACTCTAGTTGTTTTCCATCGGTATTTTTAAACTGCAGTCAGAACAAGGGAAAATGCCTTAAGTACTTGAGGGAGAGAAATAGCCCAGGAAGGAATGGCAGAGCCTCTTTCCCATGCCCTCAGGCCTTTGCAGGGAGCACTGCTGTCACCCCAGTGCTGTTTGCCTTAAGGAGGCTTTGCAGCAAGTGGAGCTGGTTCTGTTCAATTTGTCAGTGTTCACTCAGGTTTTATATTCAGTGCACTGTGCCTTCTGACCTGTCTTCAAACTCTGCTTATTCTGCTGACTGTCCCTACGGTTCTGGCCCTTTCCCTGAGCTGCTGTTCGATTTCTGATGTTCTCTCTCACCTTCACCACTTGTTGCCTTTTTCTGCCTTCTGGCTCTTTCAACCAATTGAGTTCACTTTTTGATGTATTTTCTTCCTTTAGATTTACATGGTATATGAGTGCCTTTCTCATTGCAAGGTCAAATGGTACTTCACTGAGAAGTCAAAATGTGTGGATTGGCTCTTGTCACAAGCTTAATTTCACCATCATTTATGTTCCTGGAAGTATTCCATGTTTGATCCATTTCATTTATCTTAATACCTGCTTTTAAGCAAAACTTTGACAAATGATAGCAATATGGGGAAGATATTTTAGCATAGTCTTTTGAAAATCATTTTCCTAATATTTGAATTCTAGTCCAGACCAGACTTAAAATAATAGCATTACAAAATGTCAAACCTGGTAAAGCTATTAAAAAAAGAACAGGAACTTTGACTAATGGCCCATGTATATGGCTTAACATTTAAGTAAAGATTGCATTTCTGACTTGAGCGATGAGAAGAATTCAGCTAAAGCATTTCTCTTCAGCTTCCTGCTGCAGTGAATGTTCTTAGTCTGGCTGTAGCTGTGGGAAGAGCTCGGTGCCACGCATCTCTGGAATGTTCCAGCTCTGTGTGAGCTGCTGTTCCTGCTCTGCCCGGGGCCACAAGCCCTCCATGCTGGGCACGCTGGCTCTGGGCTCCAGAGAGGGTTTGTGCTCAAGCTGAGCTGCCTCCCTGGCCTGAGCACTTGTGTTTTGGGAGGGCTGGTGTTGGACAGGGCAGGATTGTTCTGACAGAGCCATGGAGGGCAGGGCTCCTAACTGAGAGTACAGAACTGGGCATCAAGAGATGGATCCTCTGCCTTAGCCCAGGAAAGAAGGAGCTGTGGGTGCATTCCCAGGACAGAGGTGCAGCCCATGGCAGTGGGTCCCCCCAAGTTCCAGGGGCTGCAGAGGCTGGAACCAACCAACCCCCTGCCCTTTGGCTGCTGCTGTGCCAGGAAAGAGGGTGCCATTTGTGTTGAGTTTGTCCTGGGGCTCCTGTGGCAGCTGTGCAGAGTTCTGCAGTCCCTCTGATGCTGGGCACTCTGGATTTGCCCTTCGGAATGCAGATTTCCCATCTTTCCTCGCAGGATTTGCCCAGGTTTGCCCTTGTCCATGGCATGATGCTTTCAGCAGGATTTGCCCTTGTCCATGGCATGAAGCTTTGAGCAGGCTCCCAGCAGCCTCTGCTCTCAGGAACTTCATTCTATAGGAGCAGATTCCACAAGGAGAATGCCATGCACACGTTCAATCTGCTACCTTCTCCTCTAACTCAATTCAATAAGATTTTCTGATAACCTCTGTGGTACATCCAGGAGTGGTTTTTCCTGTGGGAGGGAATATATGAGGCTGGCAGCCACAGTTTTAATGTTAGAATTGTTTGGATGTGGGCCTGCACTTGGAGCAGAAAATCCACTGCCATTTCACAGCTTTATTTGCTGAATGGAAACCAGGGAATCGACATCGCCTATTCAAGAGCAAGAAAAATGGCATTAACAGCAGGGTGTAATTTTTTTTTATAGTCCCAAGCCTTCCTTTGTTTGCAATTTTAGCTTAATATATTCATGGTACCTTGAAACAGGGGTATGCATTGAGATGGGGGTTTGAAATTGCTTTTGTGGTTGTTTCTGGCTTATATAAATGTATATATTCTCTAAAGATCAAAAGTGACTGAAAAAGAGGATTTGGAAGAGATTATTCATCAAAATGGTATTTTTTTGAATATATGGGGGGGGAGCGGGAAGAGAAATTTCAAGCTTGGTGTCTCAGACTTTGGTTTTGTTCAGCTTTCTTGCTTTCACAAGATGTCTCATTTTAACCAAAACTTCTAATAAGCCACTGGAGAGTGAAGTATATGCTAACAAAAGTAATGTTAAGTGTTTCAATAAAAGTCTGTCCTGCTAGTTGATCACAGAAGCACAAACTCTGTGGTTATTCCATTAATTCCCCTGCTTTTTCAAGAGCAGATCTACTTTTTTTATACTATTCATTGAAATATATGGATTTCATTAAATATTTTCAGGTCTGTGCTTTTTAATTTTTTTGTTTGCATATAAAATTTATAAAGTTAGATTATGATAATGCTGTTTCCAGTGTTTCTGAACATACTTTTAAAGTCTGCCTTGCATGATCTGTCAACTCAAATTATTACGTTTGCATCTTTTTTTCTAGAGCCCGTGCAATTAAAAGCACTTAAATTGTGTTTTGTGATAAAGTTCAAGGGAGAAGATAAGCCAATTTGCAATTTGTTCATGGCAGTTTTGAAATCCTGCTTAATACTTTTATTTAAACCCAAAAATGTTCTATTAGGATTGAAAGGAAAGTGTGGGAAGAAAATGGCAAATCCCAGTGTAGGAGCTGTAGAAGTCTTGTCAGAGTGCTTGAGAAACTTTCAATGGTCTTGTTTAGTTAAACAAGGAATTAGGAATTTGCTTAGGGAAGACGTGGGCTGGAGGTTGTATAAAACAGAATCAGAGAGGTCAGGGGAGATGACAGCAGGGCTGGGATGTGATGGAGAGTTAAAGGATTGAGGTTCTTGTGCAAACGTGGAGAAAGTTATTTCCAGCATTGCTGGGACTCTGGGAGACTTGAAATAGTTCAGTTCATGTCACAGATTCCTCAAATGTATGCATGTACAAGCAGTGTTTGGTGGCAGATGAATTTTGTCTGTAGTTGTTACATTTTAAACAGCAGCAACATAAGAAAAAAGAAAATGTTTGTATTAATCTAAACAGGAAAGTAGGAGTGGTGTTCCTCGAGTATTTTGTGTTCATACTTGAAGTGAATTTGCTTTATTAAGAATGTTTTATGAGAAGATTTGGAGGAATCTGGGAGAGAATTCCCTGTTAATCCTCAAAAGTGAAGGTTGTACCATTTTTCTGCAGAAACAATTTGGAGTAGAAAAATACCCAAAGCAATGAAAGGCCCAGGATTTGTGCCATTTCTCAGCTGTGCCCTGCCCTGTGCTGCAGCAGGAGCTGTCCCATCAGGATGGACAGCTTGGTGACAGCAGGGATATCTGTCCACAGAAGGGAACAAGGATCTCTAGGAGAGTTACAGTGAAAGATGGAAGCTTAAGCAGCACCATGCACCAGCTAATGAAAGGGATTGCAAAGCATGTTGTATTCAAAAACTTGTAATACTTGTATCATGTTTAAAGAAAATGATTCAAACCCTACAACTTCAGTTCACCAGCATTCCTCCTTCCCTTTGCACTCCCCTCACTGATCTTTTGCAAAGAGCTGCTGTAAGGAAATCTCTCCATTTCTCTTGTTCTGTCAGTAATAATGGTGAGCCTGAAACCCTTTCTGCAGTGGCAACTTGCAGTACTCCAGTACAGTGTGGCTTTTGGCAGATAAATAGAGTTGGTAAAATTTTTTTTGATCCCCAAAACCCTCATTTATCTTCCTATTAAAAAAAATAATATATATATATATAGATAGATATTCCAGCTTCCCTTCTTCCCCTTCAATCTGTAAAGAACAGCATATGATGTGGTTTCTGTGTTGATTTTCATGATGATTTTTAGCCTGTCAAAGACCTTCTGTCTCAACAACTTTGAAACAAAGATTTTTTGAATAGATGAGAAAGTGCAGCTGCCAGATGAACCGACACGAGAAACTAGGAGGGGAGGATCTTGCAGATGGTTCTAATAAAACTGGGCAAACAGCAAATGGGGGCGGGGGGAGAGTGGGTTGAAATGCAAATTGCAATCCCAGTGCAAGTTTTGGGGTTAGTTTGTGAAAGAAAGTTGCATAAACAGCCATTTGAGGCTTTGGCACTGGGGCAGTTTATTGTTGCTCTCAGGTTTTCCTGTTGCCACGGTGCTGCCAGCTTTTCCTTCTCCCTGTGTCCGTGCTGCTACCTGAGCTGGGGTGGCTGTGCCAAGAGCCCTCCTCTGGAAAGCCCCATTCAGCTATTCATAGGGCTTTTAGGAACATGAAATACCAGTAACAGTCTGGGTTTTCAGGAGCTGCTGAGAGAGGAAATTGTGCTTGTTGGAGCACAGAGCAGTAAAAATGGAGCAGAGGCTTGTGTTGCTTCATTGTTCCTGCCTGCTATCCCAGAGCCAAAATTGCATTTTGGCCAAGCCTTGATAAACGCTGTGTTTGAAGTTTGTACTACATGATTCATTCATAAGGATGGAGGGTGACTAGTTGTCATTTCTGTCTTTTCTGCTAATTTTCTTCTCTTATTCAATGGTATTGGGTCTGTAATATTAGGCCAACAATTAATGAATAAAATTACAGTAGGAGAGATGCAGCTGAGGGCCTGGATAGCCTCTGGTGGTCTCAAATTCAATCACTACTTCTTGACATGATAATTTGGGGTTCTTTGGTGGTTCTTCGGGCCAGAAAATCTTACTGACACCTCATTTCCAAAGCCAAAACAACTAAGTCTTTATTTTTTTTCTTCCTCTTGCTAATCTTTCCCTTCTTCAATGAAAGGAGGAGTGTTGGAGAGCACACAGGCTTTCAGCTCACACAGCAGCCCTTGGGGATGTGTCTTCATCTTGCTGTGTCAAAAGCTTTTCAAATCAGTAGTTCAGGAGCAGCAAATCCTTCCAACGCATGAGTAACAGATACTTGTTTTATTTAAGAGTCCTTAAGCATGAGCAAGTCATTAAGTACTTCCTTTCTCCCCATGAATCAGTTATATTTTAAACAGTCATCATGTATTTAGTATTTTTTTAAAGTATCAGAAGTTCTGACTTCTAAACTTTTCTGGAGTCTCTCATGTACCTCTGTGAATTTGTATTAAAAACAAATCTGTCAAGAGCTGCACATTCCCTGTACTGATGCATTCCCTTTCCCTTTCTCCTCCAAGAGTGGAAATGTTGTGTGTGCAGCATTGCTTTGCCCAAGGAGACAATTTGGAAGTGAAGAAATTATTGCTCTGAGAGCAGAGCACATCTCTCCTGGTCAATGGCTGTGTAATGCCACCTCAAAATGCCACCACCTGAGCAGCCCCAGGAGCTCAGCAGCAACCCCCAGCAATGTCCCCCTGGGGGCTGGGAGTTCCTGGGGGCAGAGTTTGCTGTGCCAGGGGGTCCCTGCAGCCTCCTGGGCAAAGCTGCCCTGCTCAGGGTGTGTGTGGGATTCCACTGAGAGGATCCCGTGGTTTAATGGAATTCTTTGCTCGTGGATATTGACCCTGTGATGCTGTCATGCTTCTCTGATTCAGTCCATTTGGAAAAAAATCTGTTTCCCCTCTCTTTACTGTATCATGCAAAAAGGATAACAAACATAAATATTTATAGTTGGGTATTTTTGCAGGGGTTTGTGTCCAAGATACAACATGCTGAGACATTAAACAGCACAAGTGTTGCCAGAATCCTACCAGCCTGGCAAATCTGACAGCCAGCTGAAGGCCAGGGTAAGCTGTTATGATAAAATCAGGCCATGTACTGAATGCTAAAGCATCACCAGTTGTTCACAGCTCAGGAAGAATTCACTTGCAATCATCAATGAATAGGAAAAACCTTTCCAAATGAAGCTTTGTTTCCTTGTGGGTTTGCTTCCATTTTTGCCTCCTTACACAGTCAGCAATCACAATTCAGATGGAGGGGTTTGAAACAACCTTCCTGTTCCTAATCTTGTGAGGAGGTGCCCCTTTACCCCTGGCTGTCACTCAGCCTGACTGGCCAGTGACAGCCACTTGGGATGTGTGCAGGGATGGTGTGTGAGCTGTGTGCAGGGATGTGTGGTGTGCAGGTTTGTGATTAATTTGTTGAGCATTCCTGCCCTTTGTGCTGCAAGGACAGCAGCAGGGACCGAGTCACATGGCCCCTCTTCACACGGGGCTTCTCCTGCCCCAGCCTCCAGGGAAAGCCAAGGGAGATGGAGAGGGACTCATCTGCAGCATCATTCACTCCACCCATGTGAATTGCCTCTTTGGAGCAGCTGCTAAAAATGATTGCACATCATCTTTATTAATTAACTTCAAATGTTTTAAATGAATCTGTAGTACTGGGCACTGGAACAGAAGGGAATATGGAGTGGCTTGAGTCATTTCTTTTTGAGTAGTAGACTGTGTTTTTCAAGTCCCTGTGCTGCTTGTGAGTACAATGACAACTGTATCTGTGATCTCTGTGCCACCTGTTGCCTTAGCTACCATTCAATGTGCACAATGCTGGTGTTAGAGATAAAATGTTTTCTGTGGCACATATAAAACACCTCAGTGATCCTCCCAAGCCACAGGAACACCAGATTTATATCCAGCTGTGGCAGCGAGTCTCTGCTATCTCCAGCTGTGCAGCTCCACAAGTGAAGGCAAAGGGCAAGGACAGCCCTTTGTACTGCTGAGCAAAGCCTGCAGAATTTTAGGACAGAAGTACAAACACCTGCATGCAACTAAAATTTAAAAATGCGTGTAGCTGTTGATATTTTATTATACAGCTACAGCTCTGGCAATGTTTCCTGGCTTGGAGCTCCCTATAGAGATGTGCCCAGAGGTGCCCACAATTTGGGAACACGGTCTGCAGGCTGGTGAGCACTAAAGGAGGAGAAATCCATCCCCCCTCCTTCCCCAGCCAGCTCCTTGAACTGCAGCGTCCTGCCTGAATCCACAAAGTTCCCAACAAAAAAACATTGTGGAAGGGGTTAAAATTTTACACAAACAACGTTTCCTTACACTGAGACTTTAAATAATCTTTCATTGTGGCCATTCCATGCCACGAAGTGTTGGCTGATTTCTCTTTTCTTCAGGGCTCTTTTCTCTATTTCAAAGAACTTGAAAATATGCAGAGAAAAAGTTTGCTGCTGTGTGAGGATCTCAGAACTATGAAGGATTGTGGTGTTCCCTTAACATTCCTTCTGGAGGCTTTGCAGGGCTCAGTTCTCATTCCTGTTCTTCTCCTGCATCCTATTTCTGGCTAATCCCATCTGCAAAAGCAAATTGATTGGTAACACTGGAGTTAGGAGAAGATTCAATCTTCTCCATCCAGAGGAAGCTTTTTCCTCATCTCTAATATCTCTATTTAGACAATGAGCCACAAGTTGAAGTCTGATTTAGTGGTGATTCCCTTACCTGCCTTCAATGCCAAGGATGTTCACCCTTCTCATTAAGTCCATTGTCAAGCACATAATGTGTGTTTTCTCTTTGGATAATTCTTATTCATCTCACTTGTTGCTGCTCATCTGCAGAGCTATTTCAGAGTCTTCCTTTCAAATGTCCTAAAAAATCCTTTTGTGGTGATAATCGTTGTCAAGGAGTTCTGGTTGTGCTGCTCAGTCTGTGCCCTCACCAGGCTGTGTTTGCTTTGCACACAAGTTTAAGTGCTTTGCTCCTTGTTATTTGTGGCTTCCCTTACACAAATTATTTGTGTTTGCTTTCTTTCTGCCAACTTTGTCACCCACAAACGTGTTCACACTTGAAGTCACAAGAAGCAGAATACCAGAGGAGGGGAAAAAAACCAACCCCACAAACAAAACCCCAGGAGAACTGGACAGAGCTGTTTCCTTGAATAACTCCAAAGAGCTCTGCTCCTTTTCCCAGGAAAAGTCCTTCATTCTTCCAGTGGCTTCTAGAGGCTGTTCCTCAGCCTTTGCCTCCAATCTGTCTTCCTTGCAGAGCTGCAGCAGTGTGCTCCTGGGGAGTGGGAAAGAAATGGGAACGTTAAGGACACAAGTCTGAGGTGCCAGCTATGCAGCCAGAATTCTGAAAAGAGTTCAAATGTATTTTTTGTAAAAAAAAATGCTCTCACAGCATTTAAGACATCAGGAGGTCACTCAAGGAAAATTTACAATAAATCAGATTTGAAATTTGTTTGAAATAATCTTCTTGTCTGTCTTTCACAGAAAATGTTGCTGCCCTGACCAGCAGTAATGAAGAGAAGGGGGTGAAGCGAATTCCTCTGGACAAGTGGGAAGTTTGAAATTTTCAGCAGGATTTATTAGCAGTGGCTGCAGGAGGTTTTGCCAAGCCAGCCATTGACATGAGAATGGATTCAGTGCCTCAGACTTAAGTGGTAACTCATTTTTCTGCCATCTTCTGATTTCCAATACAGTATAGCAGGATAATTCATATTATAGATGATACTGTTTTACTACTACCAGAGTTGAAATAGAGACTCTTACAAGAGCCAAACGTGATTTTGGCAGCTTCATTCATTAGCAAAAAGTTGAAATTTTAGTATCTGGTGCTGTATTCAGTAGTTGAAATTTCTTCCTGTGGTTCCATCCCATGTCTTCATCTTTGAAAAACAAAAAGTTTTATCCATTACTGACTGTCTTCCTACCCAATGCCCAGCAAAATGCAGTTTGGAACAGGGTGTAGAAGTAGCTCTGTCGCTGTTTTTTGTTATATTTTAAGTACTTTGTATGACTTCTGAAACCTGTGGAAAGATACACTAATTTGGCACACTAGGAAGTTTGCTTTTTTCTGCTGACATTCAATATTTCCTCAAAAGTCTTTTTCCATTTTCTTCTTTTCTTTGCTCTTCTTATTTACTTATCTTTTTCTCTGCCATTCATAGCTGGGTATTGAACACCTGAATACTTCTATGCCTGTTCTCCTGAGGTCAGTTTACTAGTCGGGAATACAACACTGTGCTGCTTTTAGAAGTTAAATTGGGAGCAGAAAGACCCCCCAGCTCTGTCTTGCTGTCCCATTTTGGGCTCTGTGCCTTTGTAACAATGTAGAACTGGCCACTAAAACCAGAAGCTTTTAAAAGGGTGGAGGGGAATTACCATATCTTTAATACCACACCAAGATGATGTTTCCATGTGTTTCGAGGCAAAAGAGTGAAAGGAGGTGCTTGTGCTCTCCTCAAAGCCTCACTAAACCCCAGCTCAGTGGAATCTGCCTTAGTTTGAAAACTGTGATGTAACTGCATATATCAAAAATGACATCTCACCACATTCCTTTCATTTGTCATGAACAAAACAAAGGAAATCTGTTACGTGCTGTGGTTTTGTTTGAAATGCTTATCTCTTATTCTACCCTCTTTTATTTAGAGGGAGAGTGAACTGATCTGACTGTAGTTCTATGTGACTGATGGTAGAAAAATTAGACCAGCATTTCTGAGCCTCACAAATATACTTGTTCTTATTTACCAGTCCAGGTGAGGTATTCACTCCACCCCTGTATCACAGCCTGTGTTAGAACTGGGAGAACAGTCGGTGCCCCAGAAGGATTCTGTGAGGTTAAGGGTGAGATTTCAGAAAATGGTCAGCATTAATGTAGCAATTCTGTCTGAAATCCACACTGTGCTCCTGTGTCTGTTGTGAGAGCAAAGTCAGAGCAGCACCTAGGAGCCTCCCAACCAAGAGCTTAGAGCCCAGCCAGTGCACCAGGTGCTCAGGAGGCTGCCAGGTTCCTCCCTCACTGAGTTCCCCTCTTTAGGAGTTGTCTGGTTTGTTGCCAGAGTTGTTTCTATACTGTGTCAGTGTCTTCTGCTGCATTGGCAGGAAGGAAGGGCTTGCAGATTCCATCTGTCTGTAGTGGTGACAAATGAAGCTCAAAAAGAACTTAAAAGAAAATGTTTTTCTTCTTTCAAGTTTTCAGATTTACTGTGCTCTCCTTAGTGCCATTTCTCTGTTGTTCCCTGTAGCCCTGCAGTCCTTTCTCTTTGAAGGTGTGCACAGATCCTCAGATCTGATTCACTCACATGTCTAATGAGAACAAGAAAAAGTTCCAGCTCTCATGTCTGTTTTGGAAAAGTTTTGGAGCTGGAGCACCTCACTGGGATGTTTGGTTTCTGTAGGGCACTTTAGAGCCACAAATATGAGCAGCACAAGTTACAGAGCAGTCCTAGTCACAAATTCTTGCCCATTCTTACAAAGGAAAATGCACCACCTTGGCTTGTCTGTATGCAGGTAGTCAGGAGGGGAAACAAACAGGTTCTAACCACCATCATTAGAGGAAACATTCCTAGGAGACTGGAAGGAAGGTGATGTTTTTTCTGCTCCCTTGTACATCCCTGCCTGGCAGAGCAACTTCTTTGTGCATTCAGCCTTTGACAAAACAGCACTAACTGTAGATCTGCTGGGGACAAGGACTTCAGCTGAGCAAATAGGTTCCCATGATTGTTTCTGCATTCAAATTACTATTATTTAGCTGATAAAAGTGACAATCAGAGGCCCAGAAACAGGGAGAACAATGCTATGGGATAGATTCTTCTGCTGGCACAGGAAGATGTTCATCAGCTGAACACCAAGAGGTTTTTGCAGTTGGGGGAAGAGCTGGGTGGGATGAGGCCTGGGAAGAGCAGGGATTGCTGCTCTGGGCAGATAGATCTCCTTCCTGCATCTCCTTCCTGCTGGAGAGGCTCTGGAGATGCTCTAGGTGGGAACTGATGGAGTGCACAAATTCTTTCTGTCTCTGAGAGCAGCTGGAGGATGTTGCCTGGGAGGTGCTCTTGGCTCAGGGATTTTAAATGGGAGGGTTTTCTCTCAGCTTGAGAACACATTTTTTCCGCTTGACTCACTGACTGAAATCTGAATGAGCGATAAAATTTCTAAAAGTAATGTTGAATTGGTTGGAAAAATAAAAACTGCATTTATCATCAGGAAGGAAGGACAAAGTAAGGGGAAAGATTCAATGAAGAGGAAGTCACCACCTTCCCAGGAACAATGGGAGGCTGTGGGCAGCTCACACACCTCAGCCTGCCTGGCTCTGCAGCCACACAGAGGATTCTTCTGAGGCCCTGTCAGGCTCCTGTCCCACACACAGGACCCACACACATTCTGTGGGATGCTTTCATTGAGAGGGCTGCACCAGGAACGTGCTTGCAGAGGTTCCCTCACTGTACAGAGCTTCGAGCATGTGTGCATGAAAGGAGACTGCCCACTGACTCCTGCAGGAGCCATTCCTTTCCAGGAACAACACCAGCCTTTGTTGCTTCTCTTTGGCTTGGCACAGAGAGCAAGGAAGGAGCAGAAAATGCTGGCACTGAAGAGGAGCCATGTGAGCTGCAGATAAAGTGAGGTATCTGCAGGGACAGGCAGGGGCTACTGGCTTAGATGGATTTTTAGGATAATAACCATAATAACATTCTTTTAATGATCTTACATTTCTGTGGTGCATTTCCTGTGTGCATTCCTGAACAGTTTTCCAGACTCCAAGTGCTGTATCATTTCTGTGTGCTTGCAGTTTGGAGGAGCTCTGGGCACAGAGCTGGATGTGCTCCCCTGCAGAACAGGCCAGCTGCTTCCCTCTCAGGGTAAACCAGGCAACACATAGGGGAACTTTTGAACTGCAATTGCACATGCACAAAAGAAAGATGCAAAATTGAGGCTATTGATCTCAAAAGAAGCTGAAGATACTGAAGGAAGGATCTATTTGAGTTGGGGGTTAAGGAAAAATGACTTTTTTTCTTCCCGAGACCTGGCTTATTCATTTGTCAGGTTCAACCAGGCTTTTCCAGCTGAGGTTTTAATGGCTGAAGGCTGATTCCAAGTGGAAACATTGACAGACTAAGCAACAATAACTTAATAATATTTTTTCCATGTCCCTATATGCACTTCTTTCCAGAGGGCAGTTCAGATTTTTCACGCTTGCAGGAATCTCTGTTTTCACTTGGACTTATCTCTGAAATGTGCCCATCACAGGTGTGTTAAAAATTCTGTCCTTGCCAGTTTAGTTGATAGAAGGCAGCTGAGGCTGTGTTTGCTTGAATTCATGCTGGTGTGATGGCTGGAAATTTCAAATAAACAGGACAAAATGGAAAAAATTATCTTGTAATTGTGTGGGACTCCTGGTCTTCATTTTGGCCATGTCCTTGTAAGTTCCATCCAAGCAGATCTGCTGCTGGGGATCTTGTAGCTCCTTTTGAGATGGGATGGCAGATTGCTTATTGCAGGAGGAGGGAGTTTTCAGTGGCTGAGAGGTGAGAGGCCTTGCTTATGGTGAGGTCTCTTCTTTTCATTTGCTCCATATTTGTAACAAATTCACTTTCCCTGAATTTCCATCATGTGAAACTTGTGTCTTTTACTCTGTCATTTCTTTAATCAGCTGCTCAGGTGATAATTGCATTGTGTTTTTCATATTGGTTCCTTTCATTTTTATCTAGTCTGTTATTATGTGATGTGGCCTTGGCAAGAAACACATTCTCATTCTTCCAAACCAAAAAAAATTCCCAAACCAAAAAAAGAAACCTGCATACACTTCAGACCCTGCTAATTAAGAAAACTATGAACTTCTAGATGAAAAAGATAATTATCACATTTGAACCTGCTGCAGGCAATAATCATTTCCATGGAATGCAGGTAGTGCCACTGTGCCAAGGTTCTGGGCAGTGCTGGATGCCCTTGGGTACTACAGCACCCACCTCATCCAGGGAGCTGCTGCAGCAGCACTTCTTATGCCCCCTTTAACTCAAAATAATTGGAGTTTTGGAGGCTTCTCAGATTCCAAAGGTTTCTTCACTTTATCCAGAATGCAGCTTTTCCTCTCAAGCATCCATTTCCCTGGAGCTGGACTAGATGACCTCCAGCCACCCCTTCACCCCTAATGATCCTGTGATTCCTTAACCCTCCCCAGGATAATTCTGAAAATGCACTCAGAACTGCTGATGGTGCACAGTCTTTCTTCCTTTGCTCTTCCAAAGAGGAGTTCTTTCATCCCAATCATCTCTATCTTAAATATGAACATTAGCATATCTATATTTTAAGCAGAAATACTTCACAGGCAAATAGGCAGGGCTTTAAAGAGACTTCAAAATATTTCCAAAAATACCTGCCTTGCTTTCTTTTTCAGCCTTGTTTTATGTATCATTCTCTATATGAGTTAACCTACTTTTTTTGCTAAGCTTTTATTTTTGTTCTGTTGCTTTCCATTTCTGGTGATATAAATTCTGTGTATTCTCTTGGGGAGAACTGCAGGTTACACTTTAACTTGCACTGTGGTGGCAGTGCTTTGTGATTTACATTACAGTGACATTCCAAAGATATTTCACAAAATTCAGACTTTTCCTGCTGAAGGAGTATGGTAGGCCATGTGCAAACATAACTGGGATTGTTTATTTTCCCATTACTAGATAAGAAGGTGTGAGGACAAATAAAATACAAAATTAGAAGAACCCCTATTCGGGATTCTTTAGATTCCTGCCTCCCCACCCAGATGTTTGGAGAGCACTGCAGGCTGCTGAGGTGCATGCTGGTTATCTGCTGCACAGCCCCACCCAAGCTCTAACAATTCCTGATTAGTTGTGTTCCTCTTTTACTGTGGCTTTGCTGCGCTGCATTGCTGTTCTTACTAACATCTTTGCCAGGTTAAAATACTTCAGATTTTTCACTGTGATTTCTTGAATTAGTAACTGGGAATAAAAGTACCACTTGATAAGCAGTAGTGACACCTTGTTTTCTCCTATCAGTGCAGCTGTAAACCAGTCAGAGGGATTGAATCTGTCCAAAAATCCCTGTTTCCAGGGAAAGCACTGCTGAAAGTGGAACTGAGACAGACAACTTTCTCTTTTTGGGACTGACTTCCTCTTTCAGCTTTTTGCTGACAGCACAGTTCAGGTACCTCACAATCTAAACATGTATTGTTCCATGCAGGAGGAGAAGTGCATCAGCAGTTCTGACTTACAGACATTTCAGACTTCTTGAGCACTACCTCTGCTGTCCCCTCCTGTAATTGTTTCAGATATATGCACAGTCAAATCAGGTTATTTGGTTTTCAGCATAGAACTGTTTGCTTTCAACATCCATACAAAGCTTACTGAGGAGGATACACACACCCACCAATTTAAAGATGCCATACTCTGAGAAATAAACAGGTATTACTCCAGTAATGCCCACTGGAGCAGTCTGGGGTGTATTTTATTACATCAATGTTGTGATTTCAGTGTATTTAAGTTTAGGGCTTTAAGTGAATAAATTTAAAGGTATTAAATGGATCAAAATTTATGAGTTTGCCTTGTTAATGTAAAAGACATTTCTTCTGCAGCTAAAGAAAGATGGCACCAAGCTCATTGAAGGAAAAATAGTCCTTGCCTGACTATGACTCTGTGTTACTGATTTTCAAGAGTTTAGCTGATAATATCCATTAAGCTTGATGCTGGTGATGGATACAAAAATTAACCTTGAATATCTGGTAGTGACATACTTGAGTCTTGCATCAGTCAGTATTCAGTTAATTATCTAAGTATCAGTGCAAAGAGAGCAGGCTCCAGCTGGCTGTAATTAGGGCTGGATTGTTCCATGCCTTCAAGACAATTTTTACATTCATGGGATCTGCAGCTTTCTGTTGTCCTCATTTCCTGCAACATAAAAGCACTTGTGTGTCAAAGAATGAAAGGGGGCAGAGAGTGAGAGAGGCTGTGCAGATAAATCTCATTAACATCCCTGACAGTTTGGCTGAGAAATAGGCATTGCAAGATCTAAATAATTTTTTTAAAAAATAAAGATGGAAAACAACCCCCAGGAGCCATAGGCAGAAAGTGTTATTTCACTTGCCTGGAAGACAAGGTGGATCCTTAGAAAGCACAGTGGGTTTTATAAAAGCTGAAATCTGCTCTGTAAATTTTGGTCTTAATGAGCGGCCACCAGGAAGGAGGTTGGATGGCAGATCAGGAGTGTGTGACAGACAGTGGGTGAGGTGCCCTGGGGTACAGCACTGCCAGTGCCAGAGGTGCCAGCCCCTTGGTGCAATGCAGGCTCTGGGGTTTGCCCTTGTGCTGCTAGTTCCCAGCTCTGCAGGGCTGCACTGGCTCCCAGGAATGTCCTGGCTTGGGGAGACACTCCTTAGCTCCCTTCAGGTCATCATGACCTGTGCAGCATCTATTTCAGCTCATGAGCAACACTGGCAAGTTTTCAAATTATTCCTCTATTTGGGGAAGAAACAGCCTTCTGTGTAGTTTGCATGTAAAATTGCATGTTGGTATTTCAGTGGGATCCAGTGGGGAAGGTTTGTGCCAGCAACTGGGGGAGGAAAGGGCAGTGAGTGTGAGCTCAAGGACTTCAGAACAGGATCTGTTCAGGCCATGATGCTGCACAAAACCTGCTGAAACCTCCCCTGGCACTTCTGGAGAGCAGAGGGAGGCAAAGGCCCAACAGCCTCTCGTGCTGGTGCTCACTGCTGATGTCCTTCACTCCCTGACCTGACAGAAATCCACCCTTCCTCCTCACCCTCGGTGGAGCTGCTGCAGTTTGAAAGCTGGGGCTGTTCACAGGCATCATGGAGGTGAGCATGGCCATCTCATTTTAGCTTATAAGTCTTGTAAGCATAAAGGCCTAAAGGAAGTTAACAAAGCCAGTAGTTGATAGGGAAAGGTGTACAAGTTAAATTCCTTCTTCATTTGATACAGATTAAATACTGCCACAAGCAGTAATAGTTGCATGTGTGTTTCTGGTCAGGTTTGGCTCTATGCAGGCATCCCCAGCAGTGCTGTGCAGGTACCTGAGCTGCATTTAGCAAATGCTTTTGCCACGTGGTCACAGAACTGCAATACTGAGCTGTGTCTGAGCCACCATCCTGCAGTGCCCTGGCACTGGCTGAACACAGACAATCTGTGTGTCACAGCACTTCAGTGGGGCAAGGCTGAAGTGTGGAATATACACTCAAGAAAATAATTTTATTTTGTGTGCTGAAAAAAACTTTGTAAATTTTCTTTTGTGCACTTGATTATTAATAGAAAATTAATGTTTTGCTGCTTGGACAAGAATGCTTCACTGACTGACCTTCTGTGAAAGTTTCTATTCTCTGAGTATAGAATTTAGAATCACAGATTCTGTTGATTGACTGAAACAAAATCTCTCAATCCTCAGTATCTCACTAATTTCCTTGAAACGTTCCCATGACAGCTGTGCAAAAGCAGCTGGACAGATAAGAAGGTGATACCCAGTGTGTAAGTACAGCCCTGCCCCAGCTCAGCCATACAGCAGAGCCATGGTTTGATGTTATTCAGCCTAGGGATGAGCTGTGAGCAAGGGCACTTGGTGAGCTGTTCTCCCCCATTACAGAATCAGAGAATTGTTAAGGTTGAAAAATACCCTTACGATCATTGTGTCCAACCACTGACACAGCACTGCCAGCTCCACCACTGACCTGTGTCCCCAAATCCACATCCACAAGGCTTTTTAATCCCCCAGGCATGGGGACTCCACCACTGCCCTGGGCAGCCTCTGCCAAGCTGGACAGCCCTTTCAGGGAAGACATTTTTCCCTAATTTCCAACTAAAGATCCCCTGCACTCTGTGTCTTCCTTGTTGTGAGGGGCCCCCATGTGAGCCCAGGGTGTGAGGTGTGGCCTCAGCAGTGCCCAGCACAGGGGGATGGATGCTCACTGCCCTGCTCCTGCTGCCACAGCGCTGCTGGTACTGCCCAGCGACCATTGGCCTTGTTGCCCACCTGGGCACACCTGGGTTCATGTTCAGCTGTGCCCAGGTCCTTCCTCCAGGGGAGCTTTCCAATCCCTCTGGCCCAGCCTGTAGCACTGCAGGGAGTTGCGAGCCAAGGACAGGACCCAGCTCTTCACCCTGCTGACCCTCATAGAGTTGGCCTTGGCCCATGGATCTGGCCTGTCCTGGTCCCTGTGCAGAGCCCTCCAGCAGGTGAACATTCCCACCCCACTCAGTGCTTCTGCCACCTGGCTGAGGGTGCCCTCAATCCCCTCAGGCCAACCCTCCTCCTTCCCTTTAGCCTGGGTTAGCACTTGGTAGCCAAAGGACAGGGAGGCACAGGGGAGGTGCCTGAATTCCCTTCCTCCCCACAGAAACTCCCTTTCCTCAGTTTGATTTCCAGCAGGGGACTTTGCTGCAGGGCCCCACAGGCACCAGTGCTGTCAGCACAGCTGGGCAGTGCTCCAAGGCTAAGCAAACGAGCAGTGGGACTGTGACAGGTTGCACTGTGTTTGCAGGACACACAGCCACAGGCTCCATTTTGCATGTCTGTATTTCAGTGGTTTCCAGAAAATCTAAAGATATGTTTTCCAGGAAATTAAGAGAATTCGGTTATGATGGCAAAATGTTAAAGGTACAACTTGCAGCAAAATCCAGGAGCTCTTGAGAAGCTCCTCCACTCCTGTTTTGTGGTTCATGAGGTGATTCATCCCAGAGATCCTGCATTCCCAACTGCCTCAGCTCATACAGAAGTTTAAGCCTGTTCCATGTTGCAACTTCAGCATAAGGGATAATGGTTCCTAATTGTTGAGTAGCACATTGAGTGCAGTAAGTGCTGACCTCTCTCTGCAGCACTGTGCCACAGAAGGAATGGCTTTCGTGTTGAAACCCAATTGGAGTAGCTGTAATGCTTCATGCATCATTTTAATGGCACTCTCAAAAAGCCTGGTATCTCGGTATGTCATTATCTCAGACTCTGCAGTTGTTGTTTCTTATTTAAATGTCCTATCTCACTTGAGATTTAATGTAATTAGAACCAGCCTGTGGAAAAATCTTTTTCTATTATGTCTTAGCTATTGTTCCAGTCAAGATGGTAAAGCAAATCAAACAGGATATAATGAAAATGATAAAACCATTTGCAAGAGGCAGTTTTCCTGAGGGAAGCAAAAGGCAGCACCACTTTTCATTTTGCTTTGTAATTCTAAACATGGCATGGGCCTGGAGTGACTCCACAGAGACTTGTCCAATACACCTGAGAGCACAGACAGGTACAGCTGGCAGGAATCTGCCTTGCCTGATCCAGCAGGGAACCAGAGCACCACAGCAATAAGCTTCTTCCACTGTTACTGCTGCTGTCCCAGCCTGTTCAGCCAGCACTGGGTCTGCTTGCCAGCCAAGGTGTGTGTGAAGGAGCTGGGCCTGCAGTAATTAACATCTGAGATTGTCATTTTTCCCTTGAGCTGCAGCATCCTGGCTGGGGAGGTGCATCCAAACTGTGAGGTCTGCAAAGGCACTGGTACCCACAGCCTTGGTGTAACACACGTCTGCAGCAGGAACTGCTGTGTCTCCTGTGGAAGGAGAGGAAAACATGGCCAAGGCTTTCTTGTTCTGGCTTGGAGGCCACATCACAGCAAGGAAGGAGCCCTGACTGCTGTCTCTGCTGGGTGATTTCTGAGCAGTTCAGGTGTTACTGTTCCACACCTCTTGGCTTTTCTATTAGGTTTATCATTTGACATCAAAGCTGTTTTACAATGTATTTTCTCTTTTGTGCACAAGCCACTTGTGAGCAGGCTTTTGTATTGTCAGCACGTGTTACAGAAATCCATATTCATTCCCAGCAGTATTGATAAATTCAGCTCTGAGAGGCTTTGATGCAGGGCTGTGTGCCATGGCCAGAGCTGGACAAGCAGTGCCTGCACGGAGGCTGGCAGGGCTCTCAGCCCTGCTGGGTCAGAGGGCATGTGTGGGATTCACATTCTCTGAACCTGAGAGAAGCAGACAAAAGAATGATCAAAACAATTCTAATCTCATGTGCTGCTCCTGTGTTGTGCCAAAGTAGAAAGCAATATGGAGATTGTTTACCCACAGTGGTAGTGGTTTGGTTCCTTGGCTTGTCGGTCAGCAACAGTCACAAGATTCTGTGCAGTTGAGTTGAGTGCTTGTGCAGATTCAGTTTAGATGTAGCGTAATATAGTATAGTATAATATAGCAAATATAGTAATTAATTAGCCTTCTGCTATCCATGGAGTCCTCCTGGTCTTTCTCCCCCTTCATCAGGGTTGCCTTGTTTCCCATAGGGATGGATCCAGTGCCCCTGGCACAAAGCCTCTGCACCAGGCAGTGCTGCTGCTCTGGTGCTGGCCTTACCTGGGACCATGGGCTTTGGAGTGCAGAGTGCAGCCAGCTCCATCTGTCTTCACACAAATGTCAGAAGCAACAGATCAGGCTTGTTTTTCAAAAGCCAATGATGTAAAAATTCAAAGGATCAAAATGCAAGTAATTCAAATGATCAAAGAAATCGTTAGGTTAATACCTGCAAACTCTTGTGTAACTTCAGATGTAATGAAAAAAGAAAATCTACCTGAAAAAAATCTCTTTTTTTGTAGGTTTCTGGGTTTGGTGCTGACTAATTTATAGATCACCTGTGCACAAGTTTCCCTCTTCTGTTACCTTGATCTCTTTGGAATTCAAGAAACAGTAGTTTCTTCCTCTCCCCTTCTCCCTGCTCCTTTCTTGTAAAGAAATGATTAAATACTCAGAGTACAAATGCTGCGCATGAATATTTATAAGAACTTTTATAACATTTAGCAAGGCAATGCTTCATGGCTGTCTCTTTCTGAATGCACATAAGAAAGTGCCATAATTTCTTCGAAGCTGCACTGAGTCCTTATTTGCTACTGGGTTGGCAGGAGCTGGAGGCTCCTCAGGGCTGCAGTCACTGATGATGACAAAACACAGAGATCATTGGGGTGTTTCCTACTTTTCTGTTAAAGCACTTGGCTTGTGTTTAATATCTCATAAAAACACATTTTTCATGCATCATTTACATTTAAGTTGCAGAAAATTGCTAGGTAGAAATCTTGTTACTGGCATTGGATAAATACCTGATTCCTGTGTTGATCCTTTGGTCTGGGAAGAAACAGAGTTAAATGTCTTCTGCTTGGAATACTGACACAGTGGGACAATTGAGTGGCCCTGGAGCACACTGTGCAAAGCACTTGGAGGGTCCTCCTGTTAATGCAGAAGTGCTTTAGCCTCCACTTCTCTGCATATTGTCTCTCTGGAGTAGGGCATCCTGTGCATACCTAATTGCCTGTGTAATGCCTCAGAGTGTTGTCACACACCCACTTGTAAAAAGCAAATGGAAACTAGTAGCTCTTAATAGCAGATTTATCCCCTTGACATCCTGAAAGAATTTCGATCAGATTAAGCACAAGAGGAGAAAGAAGAAAGGCTTTAGGAATAAGCAAAAAGGAGAGGGGGTTAGAGTTGTGATTTGTTAAAGCTGAAGATAATTTTAGAACTGGGTTTGGAAGTCCCTTGCTCATAATCCTATTGTAACCTCTCCCCTTCTCCCTTATAAAATGATTGCCATAATTGCATGTTCTCATGTCCACAAGGTTACTATAGGAATTGAAGACTTGCAGTGTTTTTTAAAGCTGGAGTGCATGGTGTGGATTGGCAGTTACCTGTTGGAGCTTGGCCCAGCATGTGTGGGTCTGGGTGAGGGGCTCTGAAATGCCCCCCGTGCTGTCAGACCCACTGGGGGCAGAGTGGGAATGAGCCCCAAGCCAGGGCTGTGACCAGAGCTGTGCCCTCCTGTGGGTCTGCTCCAGCAGGGTCTGCCTGGGTGTTACTCACCCTCCCCACTGGCTTCTCACAGGCTGCTTTCTGTGGGGTGGCCTTTAAACCATCTCCACTTTAACATCTTTCACTGGATCAGCTAGCTAAGTTAATTCTTCCTGGAATTCATTAATAGTATAATATTTCTGGTTTGTAATCATATTTTCTCAGATTTAAGTCCCCTTTTATCTGGTCACACTTACTTTAGCTTTCTGCCTAGGATGTGTGTATCTTTAGATCTCAATCTGAAGATGTCAGAATATCCCAATGGATCTGATACTGTGATTTCTTCCCTTTTGTGTGTGTGTTTATAAATATGTCTAATTTATACTTCTCTGCTACAGCACTATGCAAACTATAGAGATGTATTTTTAAAGAAGGGACCATTTATGTGACTTTAAGCCCTGAACTACTACTGTACTTAATTTTCAGACAGTGATTTTGATCTCCTTCCCAGATGTTTTGGGCACAGTAATTATTAAAATTCTTTTCATCATTAGCAAAGGACAATTGAAGGAGACTATCAACAAACAGTTTTGTTTACATTTCAATTAAAGCTGTACACTTGTGGCATTACATTTATCACCAGATATTACAATAATAATATTGAAAGACAATAATGCTCTCAGTTGAGCTTTACTTGTGCAAAACTTTTGTACCTGATGCATGACCTCTGAGCATGCCAGAGTCAGAACTTGGTTACCTCTGTGAGAAAAGTATGAACTCACCTGAGAACTCCTGGAGTGTGTTTTGCAGCAGGCATAATTCAGGATCTTGGGAAGATGCTCCCATGTTTGCATCTACTAGGAAACAAAGGTATTGTCCACATTGGTGTGGAGCAGCTCATCAAATCCAACCAACCAGATTAAAAAACCTGTAGTCCTTGGATATTAATATCTACAAGAGTTTTCAAATCACATTTTTCATAGGGAAGATTGAAATTGCACTTCCAAAAAAAATTAGTATGACAGCTCTTCCTAATTTATTTCTTTGCAGTGAATTTTCAGTAAAAATGAAGCGTGCACCAGGGAATGCATAGGCATAGCAAGTGGTAAAATTCCAGGGACCTTTAGAGACTTTCATCTGTCTCTGGTCCCTGGCATATTACAGGTTTGTGGAGATTTGAGGCAGAATTTATTTTATTACTTCTACAGAGCCTCAGACTGAAATCTTCCATCATAGACTAGGAGACAAAGGCCTTGACTCAAGCAGGGGACTTGCTGCTGGAGCTTGGTGTGTGACTGGAGAGCAGGGCTGCAGGATGCCCTGGAGCTTGGTGTGTGACTGCAGAGCAGGGCTGCAGGAATTGCTGCCACGAGGGGAGGGGAGGGATCTGCCTGCCCCTCCTTCAGCCCAGCCATTAATGATGCCTCACTTCAGCAGGCAGCCATCTCATTATCTCTGTCAAGTCTCCTCTGCCCTTTTCCTTTCTCGTTCTTCTTTCTCCAAGTTTAGCAAGTAATTAAAAGAGTGCAGTGGCTGAGGAGTGGAAAGGGAATTTTTCCAAATGCTGTTCCTTGTAAAGTGTAATACATCGCCCACACCTCCCAGGGCAGTGATTGAAGATCTCCTCACATTTGTCTTACTTGAGATTTAAGCAAAATCATCTGCTGAGCATTTCAGTCTATCCATGTGCATTACAATCCATCCAGGCTCCCTGAAAAGAAAAATGGGAAAATAAGACATGGTTAATGTCCCAGGCTTTATGTGGAGAGAAGAGATTTCACATCGGGCATTAGAGGCAGAGGCTCCAGGCTATCTCCTGACTACACAGAGCTAATTAGCATTGAGAGCCCGTCCTTTTGTTGGATTAGCCCAGCCTTGAAGAGCTCTGGGCTGGAGCAGCAGTGCAGGGAGCTGGGGCTGCCTGGCTGTGGCACTGCCGGGGGCTGCACTGTGTCCTGGCAGGGCAGGGCAGGGGCTCCTCTTGGAAGCCCCCCAAAAGCCAAGCCTTGCTTTGGCACAGCCACAGGTGAACAGAAGTTGTGCAGAGCTGCTCCTCACAACCACTGCCTCTCCACTTTTCTCTTTACTCTTCCTGTTCCTGCAGTACGATATGGAAGTAAGGAAATTACTTTGCTCTCCAAAGAAAGGAAGAAGAAACAAGTATTTTTATGTAGCAGAAATTTTGTATTAACATGTAGTTTGAAGACCTGCACAGCACAGAGCAGATCTGCTTCAGTTTCTCAGCCCTGCTGTATGAAGAAATCAAGAGGCCAATCCTACACCTGTATCCAGGCAGCTGATAAAGCTCCTATTATTAACTTCACCTTTTTGGGTTTTTTTTACATACATAATTCTGGCATCTAAACAACTCTTCTGCCTTTATTGAGTTTGACATACTGCAATTTCTCTCAAAATTAAGGCTTTGGGATCCATGTTCACATACCAGGTTTCAACAAAAGGCTTTATAAAACAGCTGGCTTTAAAAGCTGAGTGATTGTCAGATGAGAAATGATTTGTACTTGAAACAGTCATAGAAGGTGAAGTTAGTAGTGACTCATTTTCTGGTTATGCCAAAAAATATTTCTGCAAATCACTGAAATCCAAAAAATTTTAATCTTTATTCACATTACTGAGACTGGTTTTTCTGTTGAATAACTGCTGGATACTATTGCAAACAAAAGACTTGCTTTTTAAAACAGCTTTAAAATAAAACACAAATTCCTTGTGTTTGAAAAACCATGTTTCCTGTCTTCTTTGTGCCTCTGTATATTGTCTTTGCAGGTGCTGGATTTTAGTGAGGGATAAATAACCTGATTAACAAGTATATAAAAGGCTAAATTAACTTTTAAATCTAGTATATTTTCATTTCCTTTTTCTATGTTGTTACTGAGAAACCAAAATGATGAAAATGCAGTGGATGTTCTGTGGGTTAGGCCTGGCTATAGGTGACAGGTCTGAAACTGGGTATAGGTTGGAGGTGCTACTGAGCAGGATGCTCTGTATTAATCTTTGTCCTAAAATTAGTCAGGGGTTTTTATGAGCAGTCTGAAAGAAAATGTAAATAGGGAGAGAGGGAGATTTGAAAGCAGAGATGTGCACTGGAAAAAAAGATGGAGGAAATACATTTTATTCATTATGTACAGTTGTAAACTGGGAATAAAAGATTTTAGGCCAGGCTTGCCTGATTGCACTGAGAGAAGTGAAGCTGCTGAAAAGCTTGTGGAAGGCATAAGCACATAATCATTATCATCATCATGAGTTCTGGCTAACAGTCTGAGCTGCAGAGGACAGTGCCTGGCCTCCAGGTGTGCAGGGATGTGCTGCAGCAGTGGAAGGGCTGTTCTGTTGGTTGTCCCCAGGGTGGAACACTGCCCTGTGCCCAAGGGTGCTGCTCACAGTTCACAAATGGCACTGGGGGTTACAGCTTTGGGCAGCTTCATTCCCAGAGAAGGCCAGAGATCTCCATTTATTCATGTTCGTGCTTGAAAATAGCAAAGTAGAACCAGAAGTGCTGCTTGAGAAGGGGGAAAGCGATGAGTAAGGCAGCGTTGATGGCTGTCACAGTTACCATGGCAACCCCTTGGCCACCGGTCGGGATGCCATCCCTGTTTATGTAACCATCACAGAACATATGCCACCACCACTAATTAAGCCAAGGTTGAGCCCAGAGCCCTGAGATCTGCCATTCCTCTTTTTTTTCTGTATAAATTGCAGGGTTAAGCACTACAGGAGCGTGGGGCATCCTGTGTGACCATCCTGGGGACACGTGGCATCACCTTCCCCTCCTGGGCAGGAGGCGGCAGCAAGGCCAGGCTGTGCTCCTGAGCAATTCCCTCAGGCACTGGAATGTGGCGCTGTCTCCTGGGCAGCCCCTGGAGACTGAGCCCAGGAGCTCAGGGGGAGCGGGGACAGAGCTTCGCTGCCGCTGTGCAGCTCGATGCTGCTGCTGTGGCTGTTGTCTCACACTGGTTCTTGTTATAAACAATTTACTTCCAAATGCCACAATGTTGCACATGGCAGGAATAAACCTCCCTCAAGACCCTGCAAGAGAGCAGGTAATAGCAGCCTGTCCCATTTCACTGGAATGGCGGTGACAAAAGGTAATTGCCCTGGGCTTGGTGTGGTTCCTGGTTGGGCTTGCAGCAGCCCAGTCTGCTAATAAAGTATTCTGTCATAAAAATCTCGTTTGAAAGGCAAGGAATTCAGATGAGTGTGGTTCTGCTTTTACCTTCAGACCCCTGTGGACTGGTATTGAGTCATCTCAGCAGTACAAGAGTAGAAAATTCACATTGTTTTTTCTGGCTACAAAAGGCTTTTCATTCTCAGGATTCTGTCAAGCACAAGTAGCAAAATTTGTGTCTGGCAATCAACTCCTTTAGGAAAACATTTCTATCTGTAAAGAAGAACTAAAAAAAGAGAATTGAATGTTGGTGGTGATTTTCTTTCCTTTGCTAGAGCTCGTTTGCTGTGCTTCAGTTTTGTTGTTTCCTGCTGTGTCTTGCTCCAGGAGCGAGCGCTGGCCGGGCTGCAAGCTCGGCATTCCCAGGTACGATCAGCAGCGGCTGCGGGCCCGCCCGGCCGGGCAGGGGCTACAGGGCCGGGCTGGGCTGGGCTGGGCTGGGCTGGGCTCAGCCCTGCGGCCCTGAGGAGCCACCTCCGGTGCTGGGCCGGGCTGGGCTCAGCCCTGCGGCCCTGAGGAGCCACCTCCGGCGTTGGGCTGGGCTGGGCTCAGCCCTGCGGCTCTGAGGAGCCACCTCCGGTGCTGGGCTCAGCCCTGCGGCTCTGAGGAGCCACCTCCGGCATTGGGCTGGGCTGGGCTCAGCCATGCGGCCCTGAGGAGCCACCTCCGGTGCTGGGCCGGGCTGGGCTCAGCCCTGCGGCTCTGAGGAGCCACCTCCGGTGCTGGGCCGGGCTGGGCTCAGCTCTGCGGCTCTGCTGGGCCACCTCCGGTGCTGGGCCAGGCTGGGCTCAGCCCTGCGGCTCTGAGGAGCCACCTCCGGCGTTGGGCTGGGCTGGGCTCAGCCATGCGGCCTTGAAGAGCCGCCTCTGGTGCCGGACTGGGGTGGGCTGAACCCTGTGGCTCTGAGGAGCCGCCTCTGGGGCTGGGCCGGGCTCAGCCCTGTGGCTCTGAGGAGCCGCCTCTGGCGTTAAGCTGGGCTCAGCCCTGTGGCCCTGAGAGCCGCTTCTGGTGCTGGGCTGGGGTGGGCTGAACCCTGTGGCTCTGAGGAGCCGCCTCTGGGGCTGGGCCGGGCTCAGCCCTGTGGCTCTGAGGAGCCGCCTCTGGCGTTAAGCTGGGCTCAGCCCTGTGGCCCTGAGAGCCGCTTCTGGTGCTGGGCTGGCCGCATGCAGCTGCCGGCTCTGCCGGCTCTGCTGCCCCGGTGCACAGGTGCAGCGAGGGCAGCGATTTCCTGCGTGGAGCAGCCCGCTTAGGTTCGTGCTTCCCCTTACTCCTCCTTCAGCACTGGCTAAAAATTATAGTGGTTTACACACTTGATAGGTATAAACATCTGTCTGTGAAAATGCAGGCTATTTCTTTTCTCATGGAGTAAATTGAGCAAATTCCCCAGCTGCAAAAACCAGTCATTGTCTGTAAAGATAAAAACTAACACAGGATTTCTGTTGCATTTCCTTTCTGATTCTGTCCTTGATTGTATTTAATGATGCCTTCACTGCATAGTTTTCCATGTGTGGATTATTTTAAAGTATGGAATCAGATTTTGGGAATTAAAATAAATTCCTGAGGTTTTGCTGGGGGTTTTTTCCCGCCCTACATCTTGTCTCTTTTGGTAGGCTAAAAAGCTGACTGTGGGATACCCTGGGTTGGCTGTTAGTCCTTTTCTGTCCCCATGGAGGGAAAGGGCTGCACACAGAGCCCCCGCGATGTGCCTGGAACACTGGGGTGTTGTGGGCTGGCAGGCACAACACTTAATCATCAGAATAAGGAAAAAGTCAATTCTTATTATGTATGCTAAAAGCATCCAATGCCAGTACCTCCTAATTCCTTTTCTGAATTTCATCTATGCTGGTGCTTTTTATCCCTAATAACATTCTTATCGGCAGTGGCTTGCCATTTTATGGGAATGGATTTTAGGCAAAGCATAAGTAGAATAAGCAAAGAAATTATCTGTTGTAAACTTCAACACTAGTAAACATTAATATCTTTAACCTTTTGACTTGGAGCTCATCATTCATTTCATTGCTCTGGCTTACGACTGCAGATTAAAATTTCTTGCATTCATCTTGCTTGGTGAAGTAGCTTATTGGGATGAATAAATGACACCCTAATTAGAAGAGTAGCCTGAGTGAGAGTAAGCTGCTGGAACCAGCTTTGATGGTCAAAAAATTACCTGTAGCTAGTTTCTCAAGATTATCAAAGAGGCCCTCAAATTAGAATGTCTGTCTTTGATCATAGATGTGAGGAATGAGGCAAAATGAGTGCACCAAGCAGATGGCAGGGGGAGGAGATGGTTGCTGTGGAATGGAAAACTGGAGGAGTTTTTACAAAGATTCAGGCCCTTTCCAGGCATTGCTCTACCACATAGTGAATGAGACAGCAGTATAGGGGTTATTTTTATTTCTGTTTTCCACCATAAAATAGTAATGTATGTGTCTTTAAAAGTTAAATTGATTAGGTTATTTTTAAAGAAAAATCCCTCTTCTATCATTCCTCTGTAACCTTACCCTGATTTTTCTAGCCTGTAGTGTGCCAAGCTTCAAACAGTACTAATGTTTAGTAATCTCTTTCCACCTGGCCTCCTCACCTGGCTGATTCCCACTGCCTGGCCTGGCTGTGGCTGTGGGTTTGTCCTGCAGGACCTGTGGGTGTGGCACAGCCCCTTGGCCCAGGCCCCTGACAGCGTCAAACATGAAGTCACAAAAGGTACAAATGGGATGGCCCAGGACTGAGTGACAAGTCTGGGACAGAGTGACAGAGTGTGGGAGGAGGAGAGCAAGGCCTGACCTTACCTGGGAGATGGTGGCATCTCAGTGCTCCTGCACCCTGGGGTGATTTTGCTGGCTCAAGCTGAAACCACAGCAAAGCAGGATCTGGTAGGAGGAGCAGTCAGCCCCAGCCCCCAGCAGTGCCTGTCCTCACCCTGCCCAGACTGCTCCACGGGAACAATCTGCTAATGAGCAAATCCTCTTCTCCACTGAAAGGGTTAATGCTGCTTTCAGGCTCTGAAATTGGGAGCTTTGAGTTCACCCCACCTTGTACAACTGTCATGGCTCATCCCATGTATAAATGTCTGCTTGTTCCTCTGAATCCACTGACCCCTTGATCTCAGTGCCAGCTTCTTTCAGGAAGTGTTTTATGTGGAATAATTTTCTTTTTGGAGATGTAAATATGCTGCATTGGGTTTATTGCTTTTTTTTTTTGAGATAGACACTAAAAGGGAACACCCAGTCTGTCTTCTTTATGTGACAGATCATTTAATATACCATTACATTATTTTATTTGTTTCAATTCTGAACTAAACTATCCTAATCTTTTTGTTTCACTGAAGGGATGAAAAGCTTTCCATATTAAAATATTTTTGTGGCTGTTTTATGCAGCATTTCTTCCTGAGAAGTCATAAATAGAACTGAGTGCAATACTCAGTAAATCATGTCATTGATTTTCTCACACAGAAAGCATGTAATCTGCTGGTTGCTTGGCCTTTGCTGAGACACCATTTGCATGCCCTGCCATTAGGAATTGGAGAGAACTTCTTAAAAGCTTAAAATATAATTGTGCCATTTCTCTTTTGCCCATTGGTTCGTGGTTTAGTAGGAAGAGCAGGTTTCCTTCCCAGAAATGATGAAGAGCAGGTCCCTTCACCATGTGCTCATGTGCTGTACTGATGCCTGGTCCTGATAAGGGACTGTAATTTTGCACAGCTCAGCCACCTGGCTCCTGAATTTCTCCACAATTTTTGGCTCTGCACAGTCCAGCCCTGCTGTGCTGTTGCTGTAATTTATGGGTTATTTTTAATACCTCATTTTTTTCTAATGGCTCGTGGCAGTTTATTTTTAAACTTAATCCTGCCAAGTCTTTATTTAATGACTCCTAAGGTTCCCAGGGGGGACTGGGACCACTGGAAGATGCCCCCTGTGCTGCAGCCTCGGTGTTGTAGCTGGTCCTGCCCGGGCTGTGAGCCAGCCCCTCCCTCTTGAGTTACCTGCCCTGACACTTCCCTGTGCCTTTGGTTCCTGTTTAGTCACTTCTTGCCCATCCTTTCCAATGCTGCTTTGTATTTGGCTATCCACAAGTTATTTGGTAAACTGAAATGGGGGTTAGGGGGCATTTTGGGGGTTGGCACTTGTGGGTTTTGCTGCCTCAGGTGTTCAGGAGTCAGATCTCTGGAGCCAGGGTGCAGGAGAGCAAGGGAGAGAGGCTGAAGCAAACAGAAGTTGCAGAATTGCTGGACTCCACAATCCAGTGGTGATCCAGACTGTTTTCCTTCTCCAGCTGTGCTCAGCACAGGATAACCACAGCTGTTCCCAGGTCTCTGACTATAAGAGCACTATAATGTTTCTCAGGTATTGCTTTTTTGTTTATTGTGAGCAGCTTCTGGAGAGGTTTGGTAAAGTTCATTCATCTCCACGAGTGTTTGCATGTGCTTAAACAAAAGGAAAAAGATCAAAGGGCAGAATTTCAAGTGAGCCCAGGAAGGGTAAATCAAAGATAATTAGATTGGTCAAGATACACTCATACAGGTGCACTTCTAAAATGCTGTGAAGGGCTTAATTCTCATAGTTTTCCTTAAATAAAGTAGGGAGAAACTGAAATGCACTGGAATTGAGGATGCTTTTCTGAAATTATAATTATTGTGCTTTTTTTCCTGTCAGCTGATATATACATCCATAATTTGCTGCTAAATCTTAAAATGTTGCACAGCCATTTTCAGAAAGCAAACAATTTATAGTTTGGCTTACCTCATTTTTTTAAAAGTAGAAAATAAAATCAATTTTCCATGTAAATAAAAAAGTATTCCTAAAGAATATACTGTACTGCTGTGTCTGAGTGATCATCATTATAAGAATTTATATATGTCTAAATGGACCAAATAAATTTAAAATTTTATTAATGCTAAATTATGATTTCTTTTTCCAAAAGGAAAAAAAAATCTCCAGTTTAGAATGCCAAGAATTCTTATTATTGGAACACATAAGAATCCTTTTCAAATACCTGCCTTGGCTGGCCCCTTAGCACCAAAGGGCAGAGCTTGGCCTTATTACAGCTCTGTGTGTTCCAGTGTGGTGATGCAGAATCCATTCAGAGTACCTGGGCACATCCCGAGGATATTCCTTGCCTTTTCCTTGCTCTGTGGCATTATCTCTTTGGGTTAGGTAAATTGCAAAAAATGCCTGTTTTCTTCTGAAGCATCACAGATTGTCTAGCCCTGGGCAGGTTTTTTCTCCAGTTCGTTGGTTATTTCCATCAGGTTTTATCCTTGCAAGTTTTAGGGAGGAAAAAAAATCCCATATTTTTGAGCTCTTTTTAAAGGAGAGAAAATACAGTGGGAAACATTATAACAGGAAAAAAAAACTATCTGCAGCAAGATAAAACTTCTTTTTTAACAAAAGTGGTAATGCCCAGCATTTATGGAAATGTCCATCTGTGCTCTCTGCCAGAGTAAGAGCTCTGGCTTGGTACTGCAGTGAGCTGATATTTAGCAAATATCCTTCACTCTGGGAGAAAGTAGTGCCAGCCCATAGTGCTTCTTGCATTCTTTAGTTCCATGGCTTTTCCTGGCACAGGCTGAGTGAGGGGAGTGCTGGACACTCCCTGGGAGCATTCCCACAGCCACTGCCCCACAGTCAGGACCTGCACAAGGCTCGGGTTTTAAAACAGTCTCTTAAAATGTTTATGATTGCATTAAAATTTAAAAGAAACAGAAATCACATCCTGGCAGAGATTAGCCATCCCTTTTTCCCTGCTGTGTGAGACCTGCACTGTTGTTTATGATGATCAGTGACTGTCCAGATGCCTCTAAGTGGTTCAGACAAACCACAAAGCCGTGGTGGTTTTGTGGCCTTTGGGCACTCCCATATAGGAAGCCCAGGTTGAATTCCCACTGCTGATTTTTTCAGTCTGAGGACAGGCCTGGCAGTGGGGAGAGGTTTGTGGTTGTGCAGCAGCCCTGACTGGACTGGTGCCCAAGAAGGCTGATCAATGCAGTTTATTCTGCAGCATAAAAATTGCAGCCCCATTGTCAGGGCCAGCAGCACTAAAGGTAAATGGGTTTTCCCTGGAGGAGGATGAACCAAAGGAAACCTGTGCCAGGATGTGGTGATCCCAGAGGAGACCAGAGGGTGCTGGTCCCAGCTCAGGAGGGGGAGATTTCTGCAGCACACAGCATTGCAAGCACATGTCTAATAGGTGCATTCATTTTCATATGCTCTTCATTGAGCAGGCCTGATTAATTAGTGCGTGTCACCATCTGGTACTTACAGAGACTATTCATTTTTAAAATGTTGAAATTGTAGGGAATGTTGCACACCAATTAAGTTCTTTTTAATTGGATTATTTTAGTATAAAGTATTACTGGAGAAGGCCTTCACTGTGATTCAGCCAGCATGCATCCAAAGGAGACCTGCCAGCCTGAAATTACCTAGAACAAAGGCAAAATGCCTGAAATGCATGTTTATTACTATCTTCATGCACTCAGCAAAGATGATGTCAACAAATAAAAGCTCCACAGAGACATTTCTGCATTGCTCTGCAAGCTTCCTGACACGAGGGTATCTCAGCTGATCCCTGCTTCATCTTTGCACTGCAACTCCAAATCTGTCATCTTCTCCCTCTGACCTGAAAACTGAAATATGCTTTTGCCTTCCTGACTGCTTGATACCAACTCAGCAGGGCCAGGCTGAGCCCTCCTGTGCACAGCTGTGTACCTGCTGGAATGAGGGGCAATAGTCTCACGTACACAAAGAATGATTTGACCTTTAAGGTTGATAAATAATCTGTGCTGACTCAACCATTTAGTGAATGAAGTGTCACGATCTGCTGTTGGGAGCAGAAGTTGTCTGTCTGTGCTTGCTCCTGACACTGACTCACTGGGTGAATTTTAGTTCCTTAACGTCACTGCACTGCAGTGGTTCCCTCTATAAATTGTGAATAGTTCTGTTTACCAACTTACATAAAAGGCTTTGAGATACAGGGATGAAATGCAGACTGTTGATGTCACATATTTGCTATTAATACTTTTCTTTGCAAATCTGATGCTGTTTTGTAAGTAACATCTTGTCATTGCCTTGATTTTGCGTGGATTGAGCATCTTCAAATAAGGTTTGTCATCTGAACTACTCATTTCAGAAGAGCCAGGAGCTCTGCAGGGTGCACATTCCTGTTCCTTAGCAGGCACGTGGAGTGTCAGTGGAAGCAGGGAAGGTAGGGAAGAAAAGACACCAGGTCACCTGCAGCTGGAGAGCTCTGAGGTGTGACTGCCTGGATCTCTCGTTGCCCTGCTTTGTTTTGGAGGTAGTGCAGGAATCCAGCAATGTCAGGGTGATTTTTTCCTTGTCTTTGTGTGCATTTGCAGTCCCTTCGATGGCCTCTGCTGCCCCCTGCCAAGCTGCAGCTGGTGACAGCCATGGAAGCAGCAGCCTGCTGAAAGATTTCATTTCTCTTATCACTCCTAATTACTCTCACCATAATTACCACACATGATAGAGAATCTGTAGTTGAAAAAGGAATTCTTTTTAAAGGAGAGAAAAGCAGCAGAATGATTGCTTTTAGTTGTCCAGCAAGGAAGAAACTGACTTTTTTTTAGAATGCAAATGCTTGCTTCAGCATATAAAGGTCACTGTGAATTTAATTTGAAATAGCGTAGGAGTGCTTCTGATTTCAAAGTACAAAAGTAGCACAGTGTTGGAATTGTTTTGGTTGTTTTCTTAAGATCCATTTCCTCTGGTTGGAAGGTGGCTGTTTCCTCTGTGGTGCAGCTGCAGGCAGTGTCAGGGCCTGTGACAGGAACTGCTCATCCTGCTGTGCCCGAGCCAGTTGCAAACCCAGCTGGGGTTCACAGACCAGGGAGTCAGTGGCTCTTCTGTTCCAGACTGTCACAAATCATCCTGGGGTCAGGGCTGTGTTCAAACCACTTCTATTGGCTGTTGGAGACCAAGGAGCTGGGATATCTACACATGGCTTGTATATACCATGCCCAGGTTCCACAGCTGCATTTCCACAATCTCCAGGTATGTGCTTGCTGAGCTGAACTGCTGCAGACAGCACTCTGGCACAGAGGGGGGGTTCTGGGATGAAGGACAGGGCTGTAGTTGTTACTCTCTCTGGAGAACTGTGGTTCTGCTGAGTTTCCTGTAGTTCCCATTCTCAGGTTGAATGTAACCCTTCTCTGGCTTAGAGGAAGTGCCAGCATCAGTGTCAGGGCAAAGGAGAGTGACAGTTGTGACACAGGCAGTGGTGTCATCACGTCAGGATGTAGCCCCAGGCAGGTGGGCACTGCAGAGCTTCCTCAGTGCCCCCCTGTTGCTGGCAGGAAATGCCTGGAACACCCTAAAGCTGCCTGCCTTGTGATGGAATTCTAGAGCAAGTGCAGCTTATGCAATTTCAGAATCACACGGGTAAATTTTAAAACCCACACACAAGCACTAACCTTTTGTTTAAATTGGTTGCTCAAAGCTTTTATGTGATGGAGAAATATATTTTTCAAGAAAGCATTTAGTTTAGATTCCCATTAGTGTAACTTTACTCCTTCTGCTTGTTAAACACATGAAAAGAGGGAGCTAACCAGAGTATAAAATTCTTGTACGTGCTCTCTCTCTGGTTCTAGAATTATTTCTTAATGTAATTTTTCTGCTTACAATATATGGCCTTGCAAAGTGTTGAAGCAACAAAACTTGAGAGAGATCAAGAAACATACAAAGGCATTTTACTCTGTACATGTAAGATAAAGTCTGAAAGTTTGGGCAGATCTCAGTCTGGCAGAGTTTCTATCTCTTAGGTCATACAGAGAAAGCTTTTGGCAGTGGCTTTTTGGCAAAAAGCTTTGTCTGGAAACATATTTAGTCAGCATATGAAATGTGATAGCCCTGGTAGCACGGCTGTGTCTGCAGGCACTAATAGAGTTAGGCTTCAGCCCCATCTGCTGTTGGATCAGGATTGCTCTGTTGCTTTGCCAGCACAGGCCAGCCCTTGCCAAAACACAGAGCAGGACGTGAGGAGACTGACAAACCCCTCCTGGTGTCAGCTCTCCTCATGATCCTGTGTTTGCCACGCTGATGAAAGGCAGTGGTGCCCTGAGAGTTCCAGCGCAGCCTCCCTGGTGCTGCTCCCAGCACTGTTCTGTGGGGGCTGCAGCTGGACCTGCAGGGGCTCAGCCCTGCCCTCTCGGTGTACCTGGGGGAGCAGCAGGGATATCTGCACCACAAGGCCTCTGAGGATAGAGCATTATTGATTGCCAGTGCCTGTGCTTACAGAAGTAGCAGTGGACATAGAGATCCTTTCCCCTCAGTGAAATGTCTCCGATAATTTGAGTTATGCAACAGTGACGAAGAGAACAGACTTGCGGATTTGGCTCAGAAGGCTTAAAATCTTCAGGCATTAATTCATGAAACTCTCAAATCCTGGATACTCTGGTGACTATAAAGCACAGCAGATTCGTGTTTGATTTTTACTTAAGGCTGATTGTTCCAGGAAATAAAAAGATTCACTTTGAAAGAGATTTTCAGTTCTTCTTCAGTTGTTATTTCTGGAGGGGTTAGGTAGGAAAGCTACATGTGAAACAAATCAGGGACTAAAAATCCTTAGCTTTGTTTTGAGGATATCAGAATGGTTTATTGCCATTGTGGTAAGCAGAAGGAGAAAAAACACTGACTTTCTAGAAAGATTTCCACTGTATTGTTATCTGACTTTTCCAGGACATCAGAGCGGCCTATCTGTTCAGCCAAAATACCTCTCCAGTTATCATTTGACTCTGATGAAAAAAGTGCTAAAATGGCAGAGTTTGGGATTGCTTGAACACATTTTCTCACTTAAGCTGAGCTTGTTCACATTCAAAACTAGAACAAATTATCTCAATTGCATTTAGGAGAGTAAACATACTCTTGCTCTTCTCTCTCATGTTTGAGTAGTTACGGTGAAAGCGTAATGTGTGGTAATCTTTGGGTTTATATCCTCTTCCTGCATTTGTTTTATTGGACAAAATTAAAGGTCAATGGTCCTGAACTAGTCAAGAGAATTACTCTAAATTCTCAGTCATTGCCATTTTTCCCTCTCTCTGCTTTAAGTAACATAGGACTTAGCTGCCAAAGTTTTAATTCTTTATGTATGAGAAGAATTATAGTTGCAATTTGATTTTGCATTTCAGTTATATAGTTTTGTAAATGAAGACATCAGCAAAAGGCTACTTGCCCCTTCCACATTATCCCTAGTGTGAAAAATATAATGATCAAGCAGATTTTCCCCCATTCTCATCCTCTCTGTGTTTGGTGTTCTTGCAGCATGATCACTGCTCCGGGAAGTGTCGGTGCTGGGTGAGCGGAGCAGAGCCCATGGAGGAGACTCCTGCCATGCACTGAGCAGCAGGGCTTCAGGCACAGGGCTCTGGGAAAATGTCTGCTTGCAACACTTTCACTGAGCACGTCTGGAAACCCGGTGAATGTAAGAACTGCTTCAAGCCCAAGAGCTTGCACCAGTTACCCCCGGTGTCAGAGAAGAAGCCGCTCTCCCATGCCAACCTGAAAGCCAATGCGAGCCAGAGCAGCAGCCAGCGCCCGGGGAGGGGCAGCGGCAGCTTCCGCCCGCCCGTGGCCAAGAAGCCGACGATAGCAGTGAAACCCACCATGATGGTGGCAGACGGGCTCTGCGGGGAGCTGGTCACGCTGGAGCAGTGCGAGAACAAACCCCTGCCCGCGGGCTGGAACCGCAACAAGGTGGTGCTCAGCAAAAAACCACTGAACAATAACAATGAGGAGGAGATCGAAGGTTACAGCCATGTTCACAGGCCTTATGGCAGCAGCGAGGGCGTGGGGAAGGTACCCAATAACAATAATAATGGGCTGACAGAAGTTCTGAAGGAGATTGCGGGTTTGGATACCACACCTCAGCTCGCTGGGAATGAAACAAACGCGAGAGAAAGCTTCTTGGGAAGGATAAACAATTGTTACAAAAGATCCTTAGAAAGGAAGATCCCTCCGAGCTGCATGGTGGGTGGAATGAAGGACTCACAGAGTAAGCATGTTATTCTGAGTGGAAGCACTGAAGTCATAAGTAATGAAGGTGGACGTTTCTGTTACCCAGAGTTGTCTAGTGGAGATGAGAGTGAGGATGACACGTTTTTTGGCAGCATGCAGGAAGAGCACGAGAGCTGGGATGAAAGTGATGAAGAGTTGTTAGCAATGGAAATCCGCATGAGGGGCCAGCCTCGCTTTGCTAATTTCAGAGCTAACACCCTGTCTCCTGTTCCGTTCTGTGTTGACAAAAAATGGAATACTGTGCCCCTTCGGAACAAGTCTCTGCAGCGGATCTGTGCCGTGGATTATGACGACAGTTATGATGAAATTTTAAATGGTTATGGGGAAGAGACTGTGATTCTTTATGGGCAAGAGAGCATGCAGAGCATGGTATCTTCTGATTCTACATCTCCTGATTCTTCTTTGACAGAAGAGTCTCGTTCTGGGACAACCAGCAGTTCTTCCCAGAAGCTCTGTAATGGAGGGTTATCTCCTAGCACTCCTCAGGACCTCAAAGTGATTGAACCAGAATATGAAAGTCTTTGTGACAATCAACAAGTGAAGGACGTGCCAAAAGCACCCAGAAATGCTCTGAAAAGTCAGGAAACTCACAAGGCGGTCCTTGCACTTCGCCTGGAGGAGAAGGATGGCAAAATTGCTGTGCAGACTGATATGCAGGAGAATAAAAGTTCTTCAGATGTTGCTGGTCAAGCCGTGACTATTAATTTGGTGCCTGTGGAGGAGCAAGCTAAACCTTACAGGGTGGTGAACATGGAACAGCCAGTGTGCAAGCCATACACCGTAGTGGATGTATCAGCTGCCATGACCAGTGAATGTAAAGAGAACCAGACTGAAACCTCAGAAACCAAAAAGGCATCATCTAACCCAAGTTCACCAGTAACCCCAGCCACACCTATTGCATCCTCTGCAGCATCACCTGTACGTGTACACGCCAATCTGAAAAAATCCAGCGCAATCAGATACCAGGAAGTGTGGACTTCCAGCACTAGTCCAAGACAGAAGATACCTAAGGTGGAACTGATTGGAAACAGCTCAGGACCTTCCGTTCCTCCCAGGAAGACAAGCCACAAGTCAGCTCCTACTTCACCTACAGCTACAAACGTTTCTTCGAAAACCATCCCAGTTAAGTCTCCCAATTTGTCTGAAATAAAATTCAACAGTTACAACAATGCTGGCATGCCACCTTTCCCTATTATCATTCATGATGAGCCCACTTACGCTAGGAGTTCCAAAAATGCTATTAAAGTTCCCATTGTAATCAATCCAAATGCATATGATAACTTGGCAATCTATAAAAGTTTTCTAGGGACCACTGGGGAGCTGTCTGTCAAAGATAAAACTACAAGTGTGATAAGCCATACCTATGAAGAAATAGAAACTGAAAGTAAAGCCACCGAAGCCATAGGCAGCAAATCCACTGAGTTGCCCCAAGCAAAGGGGGCAGCCAGTAGCTCTGAGTGCAGGCTGGGCTCTGTGGCTCAGAAGGTCCAAGAGTTCAACAGCTGCCTCGGTAAAAGCCAGATATCCCCACAGAGAAGTCACAGTGCTGACCACAGCTCCCCCTCCAGAGTTCAAAAGGCAATGCAAGAGCCTGCAGCAAAGGCTGACGTGACCCCGGAGGGTTCTGTCGGCAGCGGCGGTGGCAGAGAGAACGCGAGCACGGTGCTCTCACAGATTGTGGCTTCTATCCAGCCTCCACAGTCTCCTCCAGAGACACCTCAGTCTGCTCCCAAGTCCTGCAGCGTAGAAGAACTGTATTCCTTACCCCCTGAGGGAGATGCTAGTAAAAACACCCTGGTACGACCTAAATCTCTGTTTACATCACAGCCTGAAGTGGAGTCCTCCAAGATGGAAAGCACTGCCATTAAAATGCAGAAGGATCCGCTGTCACAGCCAGCTGCCGCTCCCTCTCCAAAGGCAGCGCGAGCCACCCCGAGTGCCACCAGTCCCCAGGCAGAGCAGGCCCCGCCATTCCCCCCTCCACGCTCCACCTCCTCTCCCTACCATGCCAGTAACTTGCTGCAGAGGCATTTCAGCAACTGGGCCAAACCTAACAGCCCCACCAGGTCCACAGAAGCCGAGTCCATCCTGCACTCGGAGGGCCGGCGCCCCGATGCCAAACCCAAGCGCTGGATATCGTTCAAGAGCTTCTTCCGCCGCAGGAAAGCTGACGATGAGGAGGAGAGGGAGAAGGACAGGGAGAAGGGGAAGCTGGTGGGTCTGGATGGAACTGTGATCCACATGCTCCCCCCGCCCCCAGTGCAGCGGCACCAGTGGTTCAGCGAGGCCAAGTCGGAGTCGAGCGAGAAGCCCTCGATCGTGTTCATGTACAGGTGTGACCCCGCACAGACCGAGCCCCGGGCTGAGCTCCCAACCCAGCCTGGGCTGGACTCTGCCATCGCAGAGGCACTGGCCAAGGACAAGGGGGAAACACAGGAAAAGCCTCCAGAGAGCTTGGAACAAATCACAGCCAGCCATTCCTCACCACCTCAGGCTCCCAAGAAGATCCCCAGGTACCACTCAGCTGTTTTAGTCACTTACTCTGTTGTGAGCTGTCCTGTATATGCTGCTGAAAAGGGAGACACTAAGGAGTTTTATTACATTAACGCCATTTTTTCAAAGTATATTTATTTTAGGTGACTTAGAGAGTATTTTAAAATCTTTCTGCTATATTAGATACCAGAAAAGATGTAAAACATTTACTAGAAGCAGTACCTGATATTTAGAGTTTGTCTTGCAGGCTCACTCATGTGTCACAATAGTCATGTTCCATTGGATCAGATCCATTCTCTTGAATTTCTGCTTTAAGAAAGTGTTTCTGTGTTATGGGAAACTTGAGAATTTCTCAGCAGAAATAGGAGGCAACTATTGAGAAGTACAATAGAAATGAAAAGACCTGTGACTCATGGAAGGTGTTGTGCTAACTTTACCTCACATGCCCAAGAATTCAACAGATGTTAATTAACCACACTGCAGCATCACTGCAGCGCTCTCAAAATAAACCTTGTAAAAAGGTAGTAACAGAATTAGGGTACCTACAAAATAGTGTTATGTCTGTATTGCAAGGCCTTTAGTAGTGACTGTGCTTTGTCCCCTGGCACAGTATTAGATCCAGCAAGAACTGGTCACATCAGTTGCAGTCAGTCATGTGGGCAGAGTAGAATTCCCTGAGTGCTGGACCACAGCTGTGGATGTGTTAGAATTTGTCTTCCAATGTTATTACACAAACCAATTCCAAAGTAGCCTCAAACTTGAATTATTTATTTCATTATAACAACAACCTAATGGGAGGAAATAAAAAATTTTTTGAAGTGTGAGCCCCAGAAAATGTATCATGACAGTGGTTTTTAGTTTTCTTTCTCCATATTCTGTACAAGAAAACTGCAGTGTTTTTTAGCTAAAAACAGTTTTAACCTAATAGAAATCTCTGTGTGAGCTTAGTTAGAGCTTACCATAAACTGACTGCTACTTGTCCTAAAGCAAAATCACTTGGTTTTCTTCCTCCATACAAGACAAGTGCCAGAATAGTGCAGTCTCTAGATTTGCCCTAAATGAATTGGTGAGAAGTAGCTGCCTTTAGAGGGCAAGTTAAAGAATTTCAGGAGTTTGTTCCTTTACAGGAACCTGGTTTCTCTCTCCTGTCTCTGGGGCAAGCTAGAGAAAGTGAGGTTGATTTTGGTTCCAGTGCCATCCCAGCTCTCAGTGCCCAGGTCCTGTGCTCTGGTGAGCCAGGGCAGAGATCCAGGAGAGAAGGAGCTTGGCAGTCACTGCTCAGCCACAGCAGCTGGCTGAGGTGCAGGGGATGGGCAGGAGGGAGCAGCTGCCTCTGGGTGGTGAGAGGAGCAGCCTGCCAGGGATCCTTGCACTGCCCTGGCGATGGTGCTGTTGGGATGTGTCCTGTTCTCCTTCGGCCCTTCCTCTTGGAGGCAGTGAGTCACTGATCTCTCATTCACTCATTCCAAAAAGCATGTTTACTCTTCAGTTTTCTCCAAGTCACAGGGATGTTGGTCAAAATCATATCTCAGAATTTTCCCCAGTGAAAACTGGAATTTCCCAAATGTTAGAATTGGAATTTCTGACAGTATTGTTCCCCGGTGTCTACAAATTTCAAAGAAAGTACACTGAGGTGCTGAGTTGTGGGAGCACTGGACAGTGGGTGGCTTTATGCTTCAGTTCTTTTATTCTTGGTGCCTTGAGTTATTTAGGGTTTTTAATACTTTTTAATGTTGTTAATGAGACCAAGTGAAACCTTATAATGCCACATAATGAAGGGTTTTATTGTTGTTGAGGGGTTTGGCTTTCGTTTTTAATATCCTGGTGGGTGAGAATCAGGATTTCTAAATGCTATTTTTGCTCAAGCAGGAGGCATAACCCATGAGAAGCTTTGCTTGTTTTGTGTTAACCCTCCAGGTATTAGTACAAGGTTAGCTGTAATTCAGGCTAAAATATGTGCATGAAAAAGATGTTTAGAATGTTCAGTTAAGCCTGCAGAGGCTTAGAGGAGAATGGATGACCTGAAGATAGCCATCAGTGAACAGGACACTTCCCTAACTCAGAACGCCAAGAACAGCAAGCTCTCTGAGAAAACAAACTGATGCCCTGGAAAATAAGATAAGCTTTAAAAATGTCAGATTACTGGGGGGTCTCGAAAGCAAATTTAATGAAGATCCAGTATTTCCTTACTTTGCAATGGATTACAGAGCTGCTAAAGATTGATAACACAACTACAAAACAGCTGAAGGTATTTCAAGTTATCACTAGAAAGGTCAGTTTTCCCTTTGAACAGAACTTGCAAAACTATCAGTTTTTCAGAAAGCTGAAAATGATCTCTCTGTTATACAGAGGAACTTGGTTTGGATTTGTCAGTGTGGTTGTTTCTGTTTGATGGCAGGATGCACATATGCTGGTTCAAAAGGAGCTGGCAAATAATGATATATTAAATTTACTGAAATTTGTAGATAGATAATTTTTGCTAAAAATCAGCAGTCATGTCATTTTTCTCATTAATTAGAATGAGAGCACCTTTAGTTCATGAAGCAGCAGTTGTTCTCAGGTGCAAAACCTAAAACTGACCAAAAGATACCCTGGTATTTCTGGCCTGAGTCACTGTAATTGATGAAGGTGGGACAGCACAGCTGCAATGCACTCATCACAGGCTGAATAAAAAGATCCTTCAAAGGCTTTGTTATCTTATGATCAGTGTTCCTACTGGAGTTTCACAAGGTAAAGGCTTCTCCTCTCCTTCATTGAGACATCACTGCTCATACCCAGCAGCAACTTGTTAGATTGAGACATTTCCTCAAAGCAAAGTGCAGCCCAGTCCTGCTCCTGCCTTGGCTGTCTTCATAAAGCACATCAGAGCTGAACTAATCTGAGCTGGCACAGCCATCTCCATTTCAGATACAGGCTAAACTCAGGAGTTTCCTTTCACAGCTGCAAGTCAGCCATAACTTTCCTTTATGGGATCTTTGGGCCAGTCTTGGATGAAGTGAAGATAAAACTCTGTTTTTCCTGAAATACTTCCTTCAGGTAGTGAGGTCTGTATTTGATTTTGTTGTGGTTCAGTTAAGGAAACATTTCTTCATAGCTAAATTTGTGATCACCAATCTAATTTCTAAGATTGTGTTAATTTTTGCAAAGGGATTTGATCTTATAACTGATAGATCTGATCTCTGTATAGAGGAATATGAGTGTTGTGACAGATCACTCAGTGGAAACAATGGGAATCACTGTTCTACTACAATGTAGTCATACATTAAGATCAGGATTTCATCCAGAGACAGGCAGGAATAACCACCACTGCCACATTCCACTTTCACACTGTGTCTGATCCAGTCCTGCAGATTCCACAGCTGCTTCAGAAACTGCTTGGGAAGATAAGAAAATCTGTGAAATCACAGTAGGGCTCTGTTTAAAACAAAGTCCTTCCCTGTTTGGAGGGCTTCTGGTATAACTCTTAGGGTGAGGTTCTCACGTGAACCCAGAACCTTTTAGGTACAGCCCAAGTAAATTGATGAGCGTTTTCAAGGATGTTATAGATGAAAAGAAATTCCTTGCTTGAGCAAGTCTACTGAAATGGGAGAAATTCTCCCTGAAAATTTAAGGTGGATCAGCTCTTCCTTCTTGTCAAATCCATGATAGGGCTTTCCTTATCTTGGTGTCAGGAAGCTTTATCTACCTTACTCAGCAGTGCTTAGCTGTGCTTTTAAAAGTATTAACTAGCTTTCTTCTACCATTTCATCAGTTAAAAACTTGTGAGGTTTTTCTCTAGAACATTTTCCAATTCTAACAGAATTGGAAATTCTGCATGTGCATTAAGCAGTAAGTTTGGTAACGTTTTATGTGAGAACTTGTAAACACCAAGGACTTTAAAGATCCAAGTAGAAGGGACTTTACCATTTATGATTTTATAAATTTAGATTAGGAAATGGAGAATCATGTATTATTGTTCTTAACTCCTCTAATACAGTCTGTAAAATGGAAGGACTGAGAACCTAAAATGGATAAAGAAAAATATCTTCTTTATAATGCACAGTTAATCTGTGAAAGTCATTACCATTAAGTTTCAGTGACACTAAAGAGCTTAGCAGGATGTCTTTACTGGATTATCAAGTGTACTCCCTTTATCCGTGCAAACATGGCATTATACAAGATCTAAAAAAAAACCATTCTCAAGCTTCAGGACTAAGCCAGCTTCTCAAGAATCAGAATTAAGAATGAACTTCATGGCTTAGTAGTTTCAGGTTGTCATTTGAGAAGTTTGTTTCACTTTCCTCTTCAGTGATTATTGGTGATGGTGAGGAGGGACTGAAGTGCAGGAGCCGCTGGAATGTTTTCTGTATCCACAGTGCCCTGTGACTGAGACCTGGGCACTGCCTGTCTCTGCTCAGTGCTCTGCAGGAATAGAGTGGGCAGTGTTCTGGGGAGAAGTTCCTGGGTAAGGTGGCCTCTGACTTCCCTCCAGCCATTCACCTCTGCATTTTTCCTCAAGCATTATTCAGTCAGTTGAGGCTTTATGTTTGCTTTATTAGCTTAAAAGTGCAAGGCCTGAGGGCATCTCAAATAGTTCTCTTTGAAACTAATATAGCTACAAATTACACAGTTGGGTTTTTGTGTGTGCAAAGCAAAGTCCTCTTCCTTGTCATCTCCAACTGTACAGCTGCCATTGACAGCTGCTGTGCTGATGTCCACTCGGGGAGGAGATCAGAGTCTGTGCTGGCCCCAAGGCCACATCTGCTTTTCTCTGTCACTAATTCCTGCCACTGGGATTTATGTGCTGTCTTGTACAGAACTGTGTTCCCTCACCTTTACCTCTGGATCTGACCCTAATTCAGGATACACTCTCACAATCACTTCTTATGAGCGTTCCACTTTATCTCCCTCATATTCATTGCTGTTTATTAATCTCCCTAATTGAGCAGGCGTGCTCTGAATAGAGGAGAACACAGGTCACACGAGAGCTGTGATTCCAGTGTCCTCACCAAAATTAGCACCCTACACAGGCAGCTTTCTGCATCCTGCTGCTCCCAAAAGACCGAGGCAAGTTAGACCACATCATCTTCTGGCTATCCTCCAAAAACCATGCAGGAGGAGAGCCTGAAGGAAAGAGAAGCATTTGTCCCTGCAGAAAAATAACACTTTTAAGACAGTTTTGAGCCTGTGCACACGTGAATGACAAGTACATGAATTCAGTGGGGTGTTGTCTGAAGGACAGTCATTTTTATGGCAAGTTTTTTTGCTTCACATAATCTCAGCTACTTAGGAAAACAGACACATTCTCTGCATGCAGAGGGCTGCTTCCTCCACTAACTGAATAGTTATTTGGCTTCAGCCACTTGTGCCCGAGGAGCAGAGTTCTCTAAGATAATTAATTTCTAGAAGTTTGGTTTTGAAATAAAAAAAGGGAGAGAAAAAAACTTGGACAGAGGAGGCTGCACCCACTGTGCTGGATGCTAAATATGTGCTCTTATGCAAGGCATCAAAGAATCCATCCTGGCAAAATATCTATAAATATCCCAAATAAGGAGATAGCTGTAAGTATGACTTGTTACCAGTAAGCAGATAGAAAGTTACACAAAGTCAGGTTCTAATGGCTCTAATCTGAGAGAACTGCCTGTTTATTAGCTGCTCCTCTTTCCTCGAAAAACCTCATTTTAACTGTTTAGTTCATGAAGCAGCTGGGGATGTGGTTCTTGGAGCTCCCTGCGTGAGGATGGTTCCCCTTTTACTCCTCCTGTGTCCTGCCAGCACCACTGAAGGGCTGACATTTGCCCTGTGTACACAAGCTTGATCTCTCTGTTCTCAGCGTTAAGATACTGGGAAGCATTTCCCCATGGATTTCATGACCTGACCTCTAATTGCTGTGGTTTAAAATGTATTCTTTTGAGGCCCTGAATACAGATTTGAGATACTCTCTAACTCTTAACAATAGGTTAGTGTCACTTCCTGAAGCTCCCGATGAGAGCTGAGCTGTGCTTTTCCCGGAGCAGTGGGCATGAGTGAGGCCATAGCCCATTCCAGAGCAGTGATGCAGCCGAGCCCTGGCCCGGCAGGGAGGCAGGGCAGGAGTTAAGGAGGCAGGGCTGCTGTGCTGGCTGCCGGCAGGGCCCAGCCCCCGAAGGTAAACACTAAGGTGCAGTAGGTGTATCACTCTGTGCAGAGTTCAGCCCTCTTGCTCACAGCTTGCACAACTTGTAGCACACCAGAGCACTGTGGAATCAATGGCTCGCCAGAGTTTCAAGACATGATTAAAAGACTCAAGAAGGCCCTGAAAGAATTTCCTTTAATGGGGAATTGTGTGAGTGAGTACAGTGGGTGAGTTGGTATTTTTTTTCTTTCTTCCTTTCTAGCTGTTGGTTTACTTTGGCAAAATGCTTCTGAGCTTAGGTTTAGTGTATGTGCATGCATGTGTCTGGTTTGGAGAATGAGTATGTTCTTACCTCACCAAGTGATACTAAAAAGTTACTTTGAGATGTGATAATTCCTGGTTTGTGGCAATGACAGAATGTGAAGCTATTAGAACCTATTTCTTCTTAAAGAAAACATTCCTGTTGAGGAATGCAGGTATGTACATTATTTACAGCAACTACAAGCCTTCAGTTCAATTATCCTGAGAGCCTTGTTACTGCTTTAATTTTATGTCTGCTTTACTCTGAAATTACTGAGGTTAACTCTTTAATGTGGATATATTTATGGCACATGGAATGTTCTTCACACCATTCCTATGCATGGTACTAAAATGGAACAAAAACTGGTGCGCTGATTAAAGATTACATCTTTTTGAACTGACGCCATTTTTTCTCTTTTACTAACAAGTTCTAATGAGTTTGGTTTGTGTCAGCCTGCAGTTAAAATTCATGAGTCTGAGCAGAAACAGCATGTGCTCACTGCACTGTCCTGGGTCTTGTCATGCAGAGCATTGGCATGTGGGAACCTTTTACTGGGGATTGCTATGAGATTGTGTCCCAGGATTTTCAGGGGTTTGGCTTTGCCATAGACAAATACCTATCATTTATTATGTTAACTCTTTGTGGAAGTTTGAAATGCTTATCACAAAAAATAAGTATCTCTACAGATACATGATGTGCTGATTGTTTTTTGATGGAAGTGTGTTACTCCTGTCCCTAATGGAAGTCACAAGTAGTTCAAATTCTTCCTGTTGTATTTGATCAGGCTGTAGTAATGAGAGCTAGCAAGCAGCACATATGCTCTTGAGATTTGGCCTGTCATGAGTATTTGTTCCTGCAAGTGAGAGAACATAAAGGCATGGAAATATTTTTGCTCTGACATGTTTTTGTGCCATATTATTGATAATTGCTGTTATATTTTCAGTATGATTGTGGGGTTTTATTAAATCTCGACTTTTTTTCATGCATATAATGCATCATTTTTAAATTATACTGCAATAAATATATCCATGGAAACCAAATAAATGCACAGTTTTCAGAGTTCTGTGCTGTAAGTCATCACAGTGTGATTAAAACTTCATAGCTAAGAGCAGGCACAGAGGAATGTCTTCAGTGCCTTCTGCAGTTGGCCTAATGCAGATAGATTTTAATGGTGGAGAATTTTATATGGGAAGGAGATTACTGGCCTAAATGAGGCCTGTTTCCCAGAGTGTCAGTTCCCAAAATCCTACCAGGATATGAAAATGTATCATTGAAGTTTTATGCATTTATTGGGACTTAATCCTACTTCCTGTACCTGTTAAGATTTGTTTGAGGCACAATTGCTTGCACTGGCAAAAAGCACCCTAAACTCTACTGCTGTCCTGAGTCCCACTCACTTTACCCAGAATCATGCCTGCATATTTATGAGTATGGATGTTGATGGCAGTCAAGCTGTAAAACATTTTATTGTAGCTTTTATATCAAAGGCATGAACTCTTATATGCTATATATTGTTATAATCATGATAATAGTAACTGACATGTTACTATTTCAGTCACGAGTTGTTCCTTCTCACTAAGGAAAATCAAAACTGTAGATCATTGTTCTTGGAAAGGAGGGTGCAAGAACTTCCTTGTTTCCCAGCCCACCCCCGTTCCCGCAGGTGTGCCCAGGCTGGCTGTGCAGGTGACGTTGTTGTGTCTGTTTCAGTCAGGTGCCCGAGGAGCCGGCCCTGGAGGAGCTGTCCCCGCGTGTCCCCAGGGCGGTGTTTGTGAAGCAGGACAATGGGGGCAGCGCCTCCGTCATCCCGGCCTCAGCCTCCCGCGGGGCCCCGGGCCAGGAGGAGAAAGAAGAAGCTCCAAATTCTCCTGATCTGAGTACCTGCAGTGCTACCTACAGCAACTTAGGTGAGTGGACAGGAACTGGATCAGATTTTGGAGACCTTTCCAGGGTGAGAAGAGCCTTTTCTTCTGAACAGCTCAATGCATCTTCATAAGGGTGGCTTTTAACTGTTTAATATTGATTTACAGAAAATAAAGATATATAGTCTCATTCAGAGGTCATAACCAAGAAAGTGAAGATTCAACAAACTCAAAGGTTTGTTTTCCTGTAATTTAAAACAGTCTTTTCATTGCCCTTAGTGATGAACATCTCAGATGATTTTTAAAATCCAGATTGTTTTATCTCTTTGGAGGAATTTTTGTCAAAGAGGTTTAAAATGCAGAGCAAGTTACCTAGTTTCTTTAGAAGGAATAAATAAAATTCAGTATTTTCCTAAACTTCATCAAAAGATAGGGCTTTTTATTTTAGAGCATCAATAACTGCTAAAATATTTGTACCCATCTCTTGTTGGCTGAAACCGTTCTTATCCTGGTCAGAGAGTTCACTTTTGGTCCTTCCCAATGAGATACAAATATAGGGTACTGAATTCCTGACTGGTTAAGAAATCCATGGATGCAGGGCTTCTCTGGAAGATAAGGGAGCAAGATAAAGCAGCATCTCCCAGTGCACAGTATCACTATTATCAGCCTGATTTTCTAAAGCATTTTGATTTGCAGTACTGTGAATTCAGGGATACCTACAGCCAGGTTTTCTAGAACAACAAAATCTCTCATTTATTTACATTCCAGGATATCCCAATACATGTTTGTTGAACATCCCAATCCTGTACACAGCAACTCATTAAACATTTGGCCAAGAGTAGAGTGATTGTGTAGAGATGGCTCACAAGTACAGGGAGTTTGGCATGTCCACACAGGTTTCAGGGATCAAGGACTAAACTTTAAACCCTCAGGTGCCCACATTCCTTAGACATTCAGTGAAAGTGTTGCATTTTTTGTGAATTAGTGGCAAGCTTATTAGTACACTCTGCTATTAAAACATTAATTAGGTGTTGTATAAAGCATAAGGAGGAAAAATATCCTGTCCAAGTGTGATGCTAACATCTACCAAGAAATTCCTCCTCTAAGGAGGAAGAGTAAAATCTGTGTCTTTATGGTGAATTACTCATAGATCTAGTGAATTCTTTTCAATTTAGTGGGGTATGTATCTGTATCTATATTTGCTGTATTTAGAAGACAGGGACATTGCAGACAGAATCCCGGCAGTTGAGGTCTGGCTGCATCAGAACTGCCTGTACCATGTTTATCCTGTGCAGCAAAATACCATCAACACTGGAACAGCTTGCTCAGAGGAGTTTTGGAATCTCTGTCTGTGGAGATATTCACAAGTTCCAGCCCAACTGGAGAGGATCTGGACAACCTGCTCCAGCTGACCCTGCCTGCCTGTCCCAAGAGATCCCTTCCATCAGTCCTGGCCTGTATTAGTGCTGTTCCTAAGTCTGAATGTTTCTTTTTAAAAACATAAAAAAGTCAACCCCTTAGCAATTTATTCAAAACCTTCTCCTCACCGTGGGTTCACTTGGAGCTGTGCTGCCTCCAAAGTACCTTTGGTGTGAAAGGGTTAATTAGCTCTGGGGCTTGCCTGGCTCTGGCTGGGAGAGCTGCCTGCTGCTAGGAGCAATGCTTCCCTAAATGGCACTGAGCTCCCTGGCTGCCCTTCAAAGGCTCCCTGCTTTATTCAGGCAACCTCACTTTCTAGTTCAGATGGCAGCAGAGAGATTTCTAGGTAGGGACGGAGAATAATCCCTAATTGTTTTCACATCTTGCATCACCTGGGCAGCAAAACCTTATCTTTTATAGAATTAACAAATACTGGTATGTGAAACTGGAAGAAAGGATAATATGAGAAGTTACATCACATTTGACTCTTGCCTCAGCTGCAGTTAGAGCTGCATGCTACAGTTTGGAGTTTGTAAAATGCACATCTCAATTTGCAGCATAATGCACAAGGTTCACCTTTTAAACTAATCTGATACATATTCTGTGGTTTTTATTAAAAAGCAGATAATATGTCTCTACTTTGATAAATGGCTAATCTTCAGTTCTGACATGTCATGATGCCTCAGCACTCATGAAGTGTCATGCACAGAAATAATTGCAAGCCTTGGTGAATTTTCATCTGCAGTCAGGTAATAGTTTATGTCAGGTACTGCCCTCAAACATATTTGGTTCGGCCTTCCAAGACACAAACCTTACAAAACAGAGGATTCTCCTCCAGAAGTCAGGTACAACCTAAAAGAGTTGGGGCTTTTATGATGATAGGACAAGGTGTGTTCCTGGCTGTGGAAATAGGAGGAAACTTGAGTAGGAGGAGAGAAGTTCTTGACTGCCATGATCACAGTCAGGCTCTGGTGCCCACAGTTTAAGAAGAATGTTTTAAAAATTGCACAGGCTCTAAAGAAAAGCTTTGCAAATGCCTGGTATTGTGGCAAGCACTTCATAGGGGCTAATTCAGAATCTGAATCCATTCAGCTTATCAAAGTAAGAGTTTGGCTTGATCATGGTGGGGGTGCTCATGTGGTGAGCAGAACTGCAATAGGGGGACCTGTGGTATCAACAATTTAACAAAATCCAGAGGCTGCCACTTGAATCAAGATAAAGAAACAAATGTTCAGATGTGTAAGGGAGGGTTTCTTTTGTAAGGGATTCTTTTATTGTTACAGAAGTTAATTCAGGTAAGCCCTGTAACTGATGATAAGGAAGACAAAGCCTTTGCTTTACAAATCTTTAAATTGTTCTGTCTTTGTCTGAATTTGTTGGGGAAATTGACTTGATTGAATTTGCATGGCTGTAAGTAGATTAAGGTATTCTCAGTATACTCAGGATAGTTTTTCTGCCATTGAAAAAAAGAATAGGTTATTTCTGCCATTGAAAAAAAATAGGTTATTTCATTATCAGCTGTTTTTCTCTTTAAACCTAAAGAAATGGGGAAAAAAGGAGGCTGAGTTTCTAGGCTTTGTGACTGCTGACACTGGAAAAAAATCCCAATCACAGCGTCTGCCATGGGGCATTGCTTCAGTCAGTCAGTTGGACCAGGGCAGAAAACAGTGCTTTAGCCAGGCTGTAAATAAAGTAATGAGATCATTGTTGATGAAAACTGACAGTTCAATGACAGACAGTGATTATAGCATCAGTCTGGTGCATTTTGTATAGTACATAATTAGCACAGGTAATGTCTAGGGTGGTGCAATGGAGGGTGGGCAGCAAGACCTGACAAGTCGCCAAGCAAACAAAGTGAGACTTCTCTTACTGCATCTCCCAGGAGACCTGTGCCAGTCTCAGGTTGCTGCTGAGACATTGCACATGCACCACCAATGTTACTTAACACATGTTAGCTTCCCTTTCTCTAACATCTGTAATCATCTGGTAAGATTTTAAACTATTTGATGAACACTACATGTGTAAACAGTGGAGGATTTAGTGCAAATCTGTACAGGACAGTTTCATAGCGTGGTGGTGTACATGCACAGCATTTATTGGAGCTGGGGCTGTGAAGCATGCTGGTAGCTTTTGCTGTGGTTGGAAGGTACTTGATGCATTTGTGGGTTTGTTTCATGGTTTGGTTATTTTTATCAGCCAGGATAAGTGTTTATTAAGGAGTGATGTCAGATTTGATGGTTCCAGCAGCTAACATAAATAGGCTGCAATGCAAAGTCTGATGATAAATCAGTTACCCAGAAAAATTAAACTTAAATGCCTTTCTCAGATGTCTTTCAGAGTTTCAGAACTCTGCATGGTGTCTGGAGACTTAAGCATTAATATTTAAATAGTGTATTGAGATTCTATAATGGAAGATCTTATTGAGCTGTAGAATTATTTAAAGCTCTCTAGAAATCTGTCTGTAAAGAGTTAAATTTTTTTCTGTCATTGAGCAGTCTGGAATCCACTTCAAAGATCTCTCAAAGGGGTAGCCTAATATTGTCCATGTTCTTCCTTTTCATTTTGCCTCCCAAGAGTGTGGCTCAGGCTGAACTTGCAGTGTTGGAGAGTCTGTGCAGTAGGTAAGGAAGTGATGAGTTTAAGCATGCAAGTGGAGAAGGAAAGGATAGGCAAGAAAAAGAAATTAATGCTCTGCTGGTATTTCTGTGCAAAAGGACATTTTGACAGGGACAACATTTAAGACAATCTTTTTCTTGCTGGGCAATGATTTTATAAAAATTGGCCCTGTAGTTTCCTGCCATGCTTGGGGAAAGCTGAGCTGGAGACTGGCCCAATAGCAGTGAAAGAAATGTACAGTGCTGGAACTCAGCACAGAAACTGTGCACACATGAAACTTTTCAACTGGATAATACAGATGGTTAGATTTCAATATGGAAAACTTGTTCTTGTGGGAAGAAACCACACTGTAACATAGCATGTTATACAAACTCATTTTTTCTCAGCTGAGAGTACTTGAAACAGTAACTACAGAATGACTTGTACATTCAGTTCTCTGGAACCTGCCACCCCCTCCAGACATCTGAAAAAACAACTTCTGGTTATGAAAACCTTCTCCAATTCTGTTTGGATGTCACAGTGCCAGTAGCTGTGCAAAGGCAGCCCTGGTTGCAGTCCCAACACTCACCTCTGTGTGAGTGACTTTTGGAGGACAGAGTCATTACAGCAGACAGAAAACAAGAGAATGGAGCAGTAACACTGTTAAAAAATCTTACCTTTCCTGGAGAGAGCTGCTGCTGCTGCTGTTGCTGTTCAGGATGTGCATCAGGCTCTGATTTGTTTCCCTGTTTCCCTCTAGCAGCTGTGCATCCTTGGGTTAGCAAGTCCCACAAGCAAGGCCTGTTAGCAAAGTGCCTCCTGAGCAGTGTCTGTAAAACCCAGCAGAGTGGGGAGCAGGGTGAGGAGGAGAAAACAGGCAAGTGCTCTTTAGCACAGAGTGTTGCACAGAGAAAGAAGTACATAGGTCACAGATTTTGTAAGACTGAGCAGTTGTGGAAAAGGACACATGTTTGCATGAGTAAGAGAATTGGGTATCGAGTAGAAATGAACTTGTCTCAGGATTAAGCAAAAGGCATCTGGATGTGTGTCTGGCACACAGACATCAATTCTACTTTTGACTTGGACTCATACTACACTTCACCTCTGCAAAAGGAACTTCAGGACAGAGCTCCTGTAGTGCCCAGCTGGCAGCAGCATTCGATGCTGCAGCGCAGCAAACACTCACTGCAATACAAAGGAGCAGTAGGGTCCCTCCAGCCCTCCAAGAGTTACATTTTTGTCAGCAACCTTTACAATGATTTGCAGTCTTCCCTGAATATCAGGTATGTACAGAACTGATAGAATTTCCTGCTCAAAACTTGGTTTTTTAAACATTGGAATAGCCAGACTTACATTAAATCCATAAGGCTCTTCTGAGGGTTTCTGGAGCTTAAACAAAAGATGGGGATACAACTTTCATTTGGGATGCTGTCTCCTTGGAGTGACTGACAAGAGAACAATTGCTAAGAAGGCAGGGTGTAAGGCTGTTTTGTTTGTGGGTACATATAGAAATATGATCCTCTCTGATTTTCTGAAATCAGGAGGTTTATTTCAGCATCCTATCCCAGCATTGCAGGGTTTGGTACATCCTGGCCATGTGGATTTCAGGTTGTGTAGTGTTCATAAAAACTGTAACAACCTATCTTAACATGCAGAGGAAGCCAATATTTCTTTTTGCAAACTGCAAATTCATTAATTATTAATTATGGGTTGAAGTGATGTAATTCAGATCTGAATCTTAGATCCCCCTAGTCTTCCAGTTTAGTCCTCTCTTTACAAGGATTTTGTGAGCTTGGCAGTGTTAGGTTAACAGCTGGACTCTGATCTTAAAGGACTTTTCAGCCAAAATGATTTTATGATTCAGCACAGTATAAGTAGTCAAATAGTTATGGTGTCTGTTCCCTTACTAGAAAAGATGCTCAGCTGCAGTTATTCAGAGCATCCATTTCAGGTCTGCTGTTTTCAGCTGTCAGAGTTGGCTTCCTACCATACCATGACAGTCAGTGAAGCTCCCAGGAGAAGGAGAAAGCTTATAAAATAATTTCTCTGAAAATAGCAGTTGATTGGAAAGATTTCATCTTGATATGAGTAACAACAGTTTAATTGTCCCAGAGCAGTGAGCTGGTCTTTTGTATTTGTGTGTTTATTAGTTTTTATTCTCCATTATATTATTGTCATTTATTTATTCTGCATTTCCAAGGACTCTGGCACTTCTGAAACATAAATGTCCTTGATAAAAGCCATCCACAACACATGACAGGAATTTTATCTTCCCTGGATTCACACAAATGTCTGAAACTAGAAAATCCCAGCCTGTGTGTATGTAACTTGCCATTTGGGATCTTTTGAGTAAAGTCAGGTCTGGTTATCTCTGAACGTAACATTGCCAGCAAAGGTACCTGTGGCAAGTTAGGAAGGGAAATGCATTAGAGAAGTTACAGTCAGGGGGAGGGCACAAGAGTTTTAATTGCAGGGTAGAAACTATTTCTGTCAAATTATGATCCTGCTCTTGATGGCAACACACTTGTCAGCTTGAGTGAAAGTTGGCTTGACTTCCTTGATTTCACTGTGTGAATCTGCTGGGGCAGTCCTGACTGCCTGATGTGACCTCCAGAGTATCTAAACTGTTATTTGTGTCTGGCAGTTTCTGGGTTCCATTCTGAAATAGGATTTTCATGTACTAGCATTTCCCAGTTGTTTCATGGACTGTTATCCACCCTTAGTTTTAGCACATTTGAATAGAAAATAAGGAATGATATTACAGTCGGTTGACTGCAGAAGAAATTATAGGACACTGGGTGTAATTGCTGAAACTGGACTTGGCCAAAGTGTCAAATGAAGGTTTGGTTTTTGCTTGCAGTTGTCATTGGTCTGCTGGATGTAAAATGGCAGCTCTGCTAGCCCTGAAGCTGATTTGAATATATATGCCAAGGTCAAATCAAGACTGGCTGGATGTAATCAGATATATATGATGCTGATTTGGTCATTTACTTTCTAATTAGTTCATCTTTTCATATATGTATCTAGGGGTTTTTGAAATGTTGTGGGGGGACAGGTCCTAGTCAGGTTTTGGGGGGTTTTTTGCCTTAAACTTCTTTTCAGAGTGCAAACAGGAGCAGCACATATGAAGTACTTTAATCTTCTCTCACTATTATCTTATTCCACAGGGCAGTCCAGAGCAGCTATGATCCCTCCAAAACAGCCCAGGCAACCCAAGGGAGCTTTGGATGATGCCATTGCCTTTGGAGGGCTGGCAGACCAGGAGACAGTGAACAACTTGCAGCCAACACCACCTCCACTGCCAAAGAAAACAATTTTGAGAGCGAACACAGAGCCAACTCCCCGAGATCTCCAGAAGCAGGCTCTGGAGAACAACCTGTGCATCATGGCCAACCCCACCTATGACATTGACACCAACTGGGAAGCGAGCAGCGCCTGCTCCTCGGTCAGCCTGGAGCTCAAGGTCCTGGACAACGAGTCAGGAGATTCCTTGGACAGGCCCTCAGAGAAGCTGAGGGCAGCCACCTCGGCCACGAGCAGCGTGTCCAGCCTGGCCACCGGCAGCATGAAGGAGCGCTGCTCCACCAGCATGGAGTCCCTGAGCGGGCGGCGCCTGCCGCAGGCCAGGCAGGGCCGGGGCGTGCAGAAGCCGCAGAGACAGGCGCTCTACCGGGGCATCGAGAACAGGGAGGAGGTGGTGGGCAAGATCCGCAGCCTGCACGCTGACTCGCTGAAGAAGCTGGCGCTGAAGTGCGAGGATCTGTTCATGGCGGGCCAGAAGGACCAGCTGCGCTTCGGCGTGGACAGCTGGTCGGATTTCCGGCTCACCAGCGACAAGCCCTGCTGCGAGGCGGGCGATGCCGTGTACTACCCTGCCTCCTACGCCAAGGACCCCCTCAACAACTACGCCGTCAAGGTACGGGGGCTGGAGCAATGCTGACCCCCTGTCAGGGTAGGGGGGCTGGAGCAATGCTGACCCCCTGTCAGGGTAGGGGGGCTGGAGCAATGCTGACCCCCTGTCAGGGTAGGGGCTGCAGAAATGCTAACCCATTGTCAAGGTAGGGGGAGCTGGAGCAATGCTAAGCTGCTGTCAGGGTAGGGGGGCTGCAGAAATGCTAACCCATTGTCAAGGTAGGGGAGGCTGCAGAAATGCTAACTCACTGTCAGGGTAGAGGGGCTGGAGCAATGTTAACCTCAGGCATCAGTGGCAAAATGTGACAGCAGCCACTCTGCACCACATGTCGTAGTGATAGGGCTGCTGCCGGCAGAGAGGTGAGAAGGAAGGTTCCCAAGATTCAGGCTCTTCTTCTGTCCACACCCATCTGTGCCATTGGTACCTGCTGTTTAATTGCATGTTTTTATTGCAGCTCCAAAATGACTGAAAGAGAAATCAACACATCTTAGTCTTTACTATGGTCACTGCTTAATGACATTTTGAAAGAAAAGCTGTGTTCTTTTAACGTGTGTCAGCAATTTTTTGGAAACTCACAATAACAAAATCCTTTGATCCACCTGCAGAGGAAATTAAATCATCACTCCTAGTTAGGAAAGATTTCCTAAAAAATTGAAAAATTCTCCATTTTCAGAGCCATGTAATTTTAAGTGTAAATTCTAGGATAATAGACCTTTCTGTTCCCAAACAAGATCTTAGATTTTCACCAGTGCTCATTACCAGCCTTTCAGAAGCTCTGCCTAGCCATCAGTGTTTGCCCTATAAATTCTTCAGCTAACACATTAAAGAAATAAGATTTACTAGATTTACTGCTAATATATGAGTGCCTGGCTGGCAGCTATCTCACCAGATGTTGTTATTTCATGGGCTTTTATATAGGTAGTTCTTTCTGAGTGCTGTAATTCTGCATTTCTCGATGCTTATCTGGTAGGAAGATAGTGAGAAGGACAGCTGAGACTCATAGCACTGTCAGGCTTCCTGTGTGACCTTGAGTAAATCACTGAACTTCTGACTCCTCCTTGTTGAAACTGAGATAAAACATTTATTGGCTGACCCAGATGTGTGAGGCCTGAGCTGTTATTCCTTTTATTTCACATTCTCACAAGGGTAGTGCTTTACAGGAACAAAACGTTGTTACCACTCCTGCATGACTGTTTACAAGATACAAAAAACTGAAAGGTAAGATTGGTGCAGCTAATATTTTTCTGAGACCTGAGGAAGTATCTTTTAATGCAGATACCTGGGTCTAACCATTTCTATTGCGTTAATTATTAAGGACTTGTTATTGGAAAAGAGGGGAAATGAAATGTAGATGTGTTGGAGCTGCCATGAGCAGTGGTACAGAGCAGGCAAGGAGAGGCAGCCCATGAGCCTACCTGCAGTCAGCTGTGGTTCAGAATCAGCATTGGCATTGCTCATGGCTGGCTTGGAGGGTTTTGCTTTAATACAATGATGCAAAATCATTGCTTCTAGGGCCCAAAGTGGTATTTTTCTGTATTGGCAGGTTTGAGTTATCACTAATGTGATATCTCTTTGCACATCACAGATGTGCCTGTACAATATTCCCTGACAGGCAAGATCTGTGCCATTGGTCTGTTATCTCCTGTCCTCCAAAATACATTTTTCTTGTAGAAAGCCAGAGAGAAGAAAGAAAGAACAGGGTAGCATGGTCAAATAGGTGCTAAATTCTTTTTCATAATTCAGATTTCTTAAAAATAGTTCTCTGACTAACAAGGGCTATTGCCTGGTAATAGATGTGAGTGAAATATCCACAAAATATCCTTGAGGCAGAGGTCACCAGGAGCTGTTATGCTGTTAGGATGAGAGGAAAAGTTCCTCTTGAAAATAACCCCCTGGCAATTACTGTGGGAGAGGAAGGTGTTGGCCCCAAGCTGATCTTTGACTTATAAGCCATCAGTCCAGGATCAGATTTGTCCAAAAGCTCATAACCACAGATTGCTGTTTCATTACACAGAGATTTGGGGAGTTTAGCTTTAACAAATATGCTAGTTTTTACTACCATGGGTATATTTTGTGTGAGCCAAATTACATAGTAATCTACCTTCCACAAATAACCTATGTCTTCCTGCCACTTTAAATCCCTTGTCCCCAAAACAGGGTGGAAAAAGCAGTGAGATGAAAATTGCTGGTGTGCCAATTGAATCTAAAACAGTCTTCTTGTTATTTTGGATCAAGTCTTAGAAATACACTTTGAAATTGTATATGGAGCCACATCTCTGGATGGTGTAAATTGATGTGGCTCTTTTGAGTTTTGCAGAACTACCCAAGCAACGCTGGCTAACAATTCAGACAGTTCTTAAGTTTTATGATTTTAATATTAGATCTGAGAAACAACGTCATAATGAGATTTTTTAAATTATTATTCTCTTTGTAGGAAATCAGAGATTCACCCCCAAATAGTGCTAATACTCTTGATACATAAAATTTGCATGTTAATATTCTATTTCCAAAAATATAATTACAAAAGCATTGTTAAAAATTCAGCTTTGACCATTTAACTACTGCTGAATTAAATTTAGAACAATGAATGATTTGTAGAGGTGAATGTACCAGTGCACTTTTCCATTCTGGTGGTTTCACCAGTAAAAGATCCTCTGATAAATTTGGTGGAAAACGAGCACAACTCGTTCTGTTGGGGTGGATATGAGAGGAAACATTCATAGGGGTGTGTTGTTTCACAGCACTTTATTATGCTTTTTGCTTCAACTCTCACCTAATCTGCTAGTAAACACCGAGTGCAAAAATAGCTGCAGGAAGCCATGTGGAAATTATTTTGACTGAAACATTAGAAATAAAACCAGTACATAAGTCGTGATCAGAAAAGTAGTTTTTCAAATGGAAAAATAGAAGTTCCCTTTCAAGAAAGGTTTCCATAAAATTCCAGCCCCTGAGGTGTTTTTCTTTCACCTAAGTGCAGTACCACCTTCTAAGCTGTTGGTAGATCTGAGGCAATATGGATGAACATTCCCCTGAAACCACAGTCTTATCAGTAATTCCAAATATGTGGTGAAAAGGTTACACCAAAGTAAAAGCAGCACAGAGCACCAGCTCTTTGGGCACAGCAGATTGGATGAGTTCTGTTCTCAGTGTCCTGACACAAATTGAATAAAGCACTGATGTGGTAGGGACGTCTTTTATTAAAAGATAAATAAATAGATTAGATTACTCAGAAGGAATAACAGACACTATGACTACTGTGTCAGTGCCATAAACTGGTTCCACTTTCAGAATTAAACTCTCAAAGCAGACCTGTGCAGTGTCACAGGCTGACTCACAGAAGCCATGATTCAGAGTGCAGACAGAACAACAGCCATAAAGCCCAGCTGGCTCTGGCCACAGGCACATGTGGCAGTGCTGCTCAGGTGGATAACAGCAGCTGCAGAGGTACAGACAGCTCACAAGGAGCAGTTCAGTTTTATTGCTTTGATTGCTGCAGGGCAGCTGAAGCTCTCCTAGCAGTAAAACCTGAGGATTCCTGGTAAGGTTTGTGTCCCAGGTATAGAACACAGGAATGCAGAAGTAAGCAGCACTGGGCTGAACTTGGCTGGCAGCTTTGTATTGCAGCTGACAATTACTTCCTAGTCATGTTTAGTTTGTCACAGTGTGCTAAGGTGGATTTATTTGGTAATTCAGTTTCCTAGTGGAGCTTCCTGTCAGAAGGATTCTTAAAGGCTGTCCCAGAACTTCGTGCTTCAGATCAAAACAAAGCAATGTACATTCAACTTCCAGCCCATTCCCAGTTCAGTCACAGCAAAACAGAATTCTGTGTTTTGGCACATCATTAAAAAGTCAAAGCTCTATTCCAAGGCCAGATCAAGAAAATGAGGTCAATCGGAGATCAAACTGGCCTCCTTGGAAAACAAGGTTGTGCCAAGAACAAGCTATCAATTTGGGATTAGCAAGCTTTCATTCTACACAGAATTTCATTTGCAGTTGTCCCTCTGTGCAATACAACAAAGTGGCACAGATGGTGCAGTCTTTGTGATCTTCTGTGTTTCTCATTTTCAGTGCTTGTAAATTCATTTTCCACAATCCTGGTGGTGCTGTGAGTTCACTGCTGCTGTGTGAAATGCACGGGACAGGGTGGGAATGAGATTCCCTGCTGGGGAAGACAGAGTCAGCTGATGGCACTGTGAGCCACAGCACTCATAAAGGAAGAAGAAAAGCTAACACAACATTTTGTAGGAGCTCTGAAATGTTCAAATCCTGCTTCTTGGGCTGGGAGCACTGAGGAAAACTGAAATGGCAGGGTATAAAGAAACCTGTCCTGTCCCTATAAATGTGACAGATGTTTCATTCATGTGGATGCATTAAGGAAAAGACACATGATGACAGTGCATTCCAGTGAAAAGGAAGCTGGATATTTTGCATTCCTTCCTACTTGTACTCTCCTTTTTTCTCATTGTTTTCTTGCGTCATATGGAAGGGTTTTTCAACAACGTTGCTTCATCTTTTGAGCAACCATCTCTTTATCAGCTCATGAAATAAGGCTGGCTAGGCCCTTATCAACACCTTCCTTTCAGCTGTTATCACATACCATATCTTCATAGCTCAGCTGGATGTATTTCATTTAAGCAAATAGTAAATGACTCATTGATCCTGCTTTCTGTGTTAGTGTTTTAGTCAAAGTATTTTCACCTTTTCTTCCTGTGCCAAAAATCAGGTATTCAGCATGTTCTATATGTAAAAGGCAACAGGATTTCCATCTTTTTGAGTAGATTACTGGAGCAGAAAAAAGCTTTAAAAATGCAAAGGAAACTAGGCTATAGATTTTTTCCCAGCTTTGACACAGAATTAACCATCACAAGCAGAAAAGCAGCTCTGTGTGCACTCCTTTAGCAGTTCATCACCAGCAGTTGAAAATACTTGCTAGGGAGGCCAATAAATTTCACATTTTTTTCCCTAATTTTTTTCAAATGTCAATACTGACTCCAACTCAAACCATTTTGAAAGTTTAAAATCTTTGTCATTCAAATGGTAGTTTTAGGTGATAGTGGAGTTATTCCAGTACAAAAGGCTTGTGTGAAAATAATTACCCATTGATGGTATCAAACACCAGTATTTACTGCTCTATTGCAAAATCATAATATAAAGTAGACTTCTGAGTAGAACCTGCAATGTAAAAGAATCTGAATAGTGCAATGTAAAGCGCCAAGAGTTACCTGAAGAGAAGCCAGACACTTACAGGAACATCAGATAACTGCAGGTCTGTCTTCTAGAAACTGCTTTATGAATTCAGACAGGTGTCTGATTTGTTAGCACACTCTGAGTTTGGGTGCTGCCTGCAGAGCCCAGCTTTCCCTTCCCCCTGACAATTGCAGAGTGCCCAGTGTACAGATTTTAGTGTTTGTGTAGTCAGCAGTTTAATAAGCCTGAAATAACCCAGCTGCCTCTTCCACTTCTCACTTCATGGTGTTTGTAAACAAAAAGCAAGAAGCAGAAAATACATCTCAAATCAGATCTCAGCTCTCCTGTCTTTGTAGATACTGAATGCAGGTTCATGTACCCATCTCCTTCTCTGTATTAAACAAGAGGGCTGGAAGTGTCCAAAAGCCATCACTGTTGGCCATTTGTGGGATTGGAGATTTTTCCCTATATTGGTTAGATTCCTTAACAGCACAATAAGGAGGGAAAATCTCTTTTCATGAATGCAGTCATTTTAGTATCAGTTTTAATCATTATACTATTTAGTATTTAATGTCTGCTTTGTTGATAACTTAAATTCTGTTTTATTGGTATAGAGAGGAGTCTGAAGCAAGACTTCATGAAATTTAAGAACTGATTTTGGGGAAAGTTTACCCCTGCTGGGGCTTCCTGCTTTAGAGTGGACAGTGCTCTGAATGTTTTCAAGAACACAAGGAGTTAGTAACGTAACTTATTCTTCCTGCAAAGTATTCTCAGGATCATTGGACACAAAGCTTTGTTCTGCTGAATGCTGGAGAGGTCTCAGCTGCAATACTGAATTCATTATAGGTACCACTCCTCAGAAAGATCTACTACATCGGGAGAATCCAGAAACAGCAACACAAATCAGAGGATTAGGAATAAAGATAGGAGAAGTAAGGGCTGGGTATTTTCAAAAATAAACCAAGAAGATGGGGAAAGTTACATTTTCCCCAGTTGTAAACATATCATATTCAAGGATGGGAATCAGGAATCAATTCTTAGCCAATCAGCAAGGAGAAGGGCTGACACTTTAATGTGAAGTTGATTTAGGATTGAATAGTGGAAAGAAAAATTAAGAAGATAGAGAAGGAGAACTGCTTTGGGATGGGTTTAGTAGGCTGGAGAGGTCATCTCAGGGATGACCAGACAGAGGAGACTGGCCTTGCAGGCCACTGGCTCAGGAAAAACACCCTCTGCACCAACAGCTGAATGCCTTTGGATGCAGATGTGCTGGGCCAGCCATTTCTAAAAGAGAAGAAAGCACCATCACATCCATAAAGCATGGGTGAAAGTGTGCCTCTGTACTCTCACGGGTCTGGGATTGGCCATGCTTACTAAAATGAGGGAACCAAAGCTGATTCTGAGGGAACCAAAGCTGATTCTGAGAGGTGCAGATCCTATCTCCAACTTTACCTGAAATAGTAGTAAATTTGAGAATATTCTCTGAAGTAGGAAAAAGAGGCTGCCTAGGGCTAAAATTAGAAATGGGGAGAAATTCTTGATTCCTTTGCTATTCTTTTCTTGTTGGTAAGGAAAAATCCTTTCCATAAACTTTTAAAAAATCCTTATATTCACCAAACTGAGATGTGTATCTTGTTTTCAGAGCACATACTTTGTGGATTATATATTCCTAGCAGAATATCAGTTTTAGCTGACTAGTGGCACTGGAAATCCTCTGTGGATTCAGAAATAGAGTGCAGTAGCTAAGGCCAAGTGTGGTTCTCAATATTTTTTATCAGCAAGTAAACTTGACTTTAAAATTAAACTCTTTCAGAATGAGGTTTTTTGTTGTTTTTTTCTTACTAGGTCACTTAAGTATTTTTAAAAACTAAAGGCTGAATTACAACATGCTGAACCTTTTCTGCAGTTGGAATTGAGTATTCCCATGGCTGGCTGTGCAAGAAAAAGGCCATGGACTTGAAGGGCATAGAAGATGGAACAATTTTGTTTTCCTTAATAGCTCTTCTCCCAGTCAGATTTGATACACACCATGTGTGTACATTCAACACATATATATGAGTCTGTCTGTACAGCTTTTCTAGTTCTGTCTTCTGTGCAGTATTAAGTATTTAATCAATCTGGGGACTTCAGTCTCAAAGACAATCAGCTAGCATTTTCTTTTTCTGTATAATTCAAAGGTTATTGCTATATTTTTGCCTCTATAACCCTTGAGAGGAGGGACCAGGGGGCACACACGCCACTGAGAACTCATTTCACCTCTAACAGGGTAAAATACATTTGAAAATTTAAGTGAGCAAAAGCCACTCTATAAACAGGGTAAGGATCAACATTTCCTCTCATAAATAAAATTGACTAGAAAATGGATTTTTCAAATCAGTTTTGTGGGTTTGTGGCAGTTACAAACAGGCAGTTTTAGTGTACATAATGAGTAGGGAAATGTAAGTGCTTGTGAAGTATGGAAGTAAGCAGAGTCTCAAAGATAAGAAGACAATCAGAATGTTAGTACAAATTTTGTCTGAGTTCCTGTAGTTATCTGACAATGCAGTTTTCTGATCAACTACCATAAAAGATTAAATCTCACATTTATATTTCTTAACCACACAAGCATGTAAAATATGAAAAACTTATGTGTGTGTTACTGAAAGGCAGGTTTATAACTTAGCTGCAGAAGTTCTGAGAGGGGGAAAAATGAGAAACAGGAAGAAAAGTCACCTAATGCTTACATTTGGGGCTGGGATGAGATCTGGGTTTCTTGGTGGTGGTGACTGTGTAGAACAAGTGCTGAGCTTGGTATCTGGCTTTCCTTGTTCCAGAGATGAGCTAAGGGAAGCTGTAGTTTCATCTGGAGAGAAATTACTTCCTCTTTTTTCTTTTCTGAGCTTGGCACTTAAAACCTGTTGGTGCATTACAGCAAGTGAATATTTAGACTCTAACCATGTAAAAGATCAAAACATACACCTAACCTTACATGCTGTGAATGATCTCTCTGAATTTAGTAGAACTAAGGTTAATATGCAAAGGTCAAGGCAGCTGAGTCTTTGTAATTTTAATCAGTTAATGCCTTAGAAACAGAGGCCCTAATAGGGCTTGTCCAGTGACTTTTGTCAGAGGTTGGAGCTGCCAGTTGCTATGAGAGTGCAAACAATTCATAAGGATAATTACTATCTTGATATTGTATATATCAATAAGATACTTCTGGACATAAATAGAGTATATATGGCAAAAAAAACCAAACCATATTTTGGATCTTGATAATTGGTTGAAAGCAATTAAGGTACCGTGTTCTACTGATTGTCTAGTCATCACCTGAGCCAAGTCTGCCTGGCAGCAGCCTGTGCACGCACACATGCACCCCTCAGTGCAGACACACTGCTGCAGCTCATGGATTTCAGTTCCAGTTCCAATGGGCAAGGAGCAAGCATCAGTCACCCAGCTGACAGGCCTTGACTTGTTATGCCATGCTCACTCAGCCGTCTGCAAGTGTTTGGTCAAATACTTTATGCATATTTCTTTGTATCCCCTATTGCTATTGATTATTTTTATCTTGTTCAGGCTTCATACAAAGCTGAGAGAACTTGGAATAAAATGATACAGATAAACAAGTAACTGTAAAAAAGCTTTGCTGTGCAATTACCATGTATCAGCTGCTGTTCTGATTAAAAACAACAATTGTATTTTCCATTGGATCATCTGTGCAGATGCCTGCATGTATTGCTCTGCAGTTGCTTACTAGCCAATAAGGACTGTTTGGGTGCCTTAAGACAGTCTGCCAAGGTCAGTTCATTAAAAAAATGTTCATTGCTCGTGTTTAGGCCTAGAATGGAGATCCCATCAGCAAAGTACATATTAAAAATAAATATATAGAGTTTAGGAATTAAAGAATGATGTCTGTTGTCTTTGTTTTCCCCCAGATTTGTAAGAGCAAGGCTAAGGAGTCCCAGCAGTATTACCACAGCCTGTCCATCCGGCAGAGCCTGGCTATCAACTTCAACATCCAGCAGGACTGTGGCCATTTCCTGGCCGAGGTGCCCATGCGCCTCCTTCCCTGGGAGGATGACGACGCAGCGGATGTGGAAGAGGAGCGGGAAGAAGAGGAGAAAGAGCCTGAGCAGAAGAACGAGGACACTGCCTGCAGCCCAGAGGCCTCGTGCAGGGACAGCTCCAGCAGGCAGGGCACCCTGAGCAAGCCCCGCAGCCGCGTGGTGGTGATCACACGGGAGGTGCCGCAGCTCACCGTGGCCGACTTCGTGCGCGACTCCGCGGCCCGGCACAGCAAGAGCCCCGACCTGTACGAGAGACAGGTGTGCCTGCTGCTCCTGCAGCTGTGCTTGGGCCTCGAGCACCTGAAGCCCTACCACATCACCCACTGTGACCTGCGCCTGGAGAACCTGCTGCTGGTTCACTCCAGGCCGGGAGGCAGCCCCCTGAGCCCCGAGGCCACAGAGCCCAATCCCAACACTGCCTGCCCGGCCAGACTAATTGTGAGCAATTTCTCCCAGGCCAAGCAGAAGAGTCACATGGTGGATCCTGAGGTCCTGCGGGATCAGTCCCGCCTGGCTCCAGAAATCATCACTGCAACGCAGTACAAGAAGTGTGATGAGTTCCAGACTGGCATCCTCATCTATGAAATGCTGCACTTACCCAACCCCTTTGATGAGAATCCAGAGCTGAAAGAGAAGGAGTACACTTGTGCCGATCTCCCCAAGATTCCTTGCCGTTCCCTCTACTCTCAAGGGCTTCAACAACTTGCCAGCTGCCTGCTGAATCCCAACCCTTCAGAGAGGATCTTGATATCAGAAGCCAAAGGAATCCTTCAGTGTCTGCTTTGGGGCCCACGTGAGGACTTGTTCCATGCTCTCAGTACATCTTCCAACCCCTCACGGAGAGATGCTATACTTCAGAACTGGCTCGATATAAAAAGGACGCTGCTGATGATCAAGTTTGCAGAGAAGTCCTTGGAGAGGGACTGTGGAATTATTCTGGAAGACTGGCTGTGTTGTCAATATCTGGCTTTTGCCACTACAGACTCACTTCATCGCATTGTGAGACTCATGAAGCAGCACTAGTTGTAGAACCTGTTGCTTTTCATGAAGCATCCCCACCTCTGCCCCAGCCCTCACTCCAGCCTGCACTAGGGCTCACACTTTGTACAATTGTTACAAAACAGCCTAGACAACAAAGCCAGCAACTCTGAGCAAATAGGTTCTAATTGGAGAAATTGCATCCTGTACCAAGTATGACAGAAACTTTACTTTTTTGCCAGGCCTGCTAGGGATTGATCACATACACGACTGCATTTGGATCAGACAGTATGTAACTTGATTCATATCTGGCTGAAAAGGAGAGCAAGCATTGATACCACTATTTCTACCACTACAGTAAACAAATTGCCCTCCTCTTCTGGGTAGTTTCTGTCATTTCCTACATAGCAATGATTAGTGAATAGCAGTGACCATAAGCAGAGATGGATTAGTGGTGAATGTGAGATGAATTATCCACCATGCCACAAAACACTCATTTGCTTTCACTCCACATACCACACATTTCCTCTCAGTTTAGTCAGTCCCCCACAGCAGGCTCTCCTCTTTCCTTTGGTCTCAACCAAACAGGTTCTGATCTTTCTCTTACACTTTACACCACCTGTACTTTCCTCCCCAGATGTGGTTTTCCCACTGAGCATGGCAAGTGTCAGTGAGCAGTAAGCACCTGTGTTCAGTCCTCTTCCCTCCTCCTCTGCCTCATTGCCTACCCATATCCTTTCTAACCATGGATCCACGATTTTGTCAGTGCTGCCTTAATCACACCATTACCCTTAGCTTGAGACCTGTGCATTGAAAAGCAGCATATGCACACTTTATCTATCCTATTTCCTAGGCAATTTTCACCAGTCTGAACTGTTGATGTACTGTAGCCATAACCACATTAATACAAGAACAATACACCACATGGTGGACCCTTGAAATTCCCCTTCCATTGCAAAAAGCACTAAAGCCTGACTTGAAATGGATGGGATGCACATAACCTTCTCTGACAATCACTGCTATGAATCAGGGACGAAAATAAAAGCCACCTCTTCTGTTTTGGTTTGGTCTGCTCTTGTCACTTATGCCATACTGCAAAGTGAGGCTGAAATTGGCTCTGCAGGGTTGTTGGCAGGAGATAGAAATGTTTAGAGCTTGTCTGTGTGTAGCTAACAGGCAACATGGAGATACTTTTACTGCAGACACAGTTCTCTGAAGGGTAAGAACAAGGGTGCAAAAACACTGTTGTTTAATTATTGAGGGAGCTGTTAAGTTTGGCAGCCACGATCAACAGCATCATGAACCACATTCCCTGTAGCAGTGCTTGGCTGCCCATCTCTTGCCTGTTGTAGCCAGTGTTTTCTGATGTTGCTATAGACAACACCCTAAAAATGGAATGTTGTCAGAAGAGCTCAAAGAGCATCACAGACAAAGTTTTGGACTAGAGCAGGAATTAGTGAGGATTGAAGAGTCAGAATTTTTAAAACCTCAACTTGAAGGAGCTTTTTCACTTTTCGAGGCCACTGCTGACTTCCTTCTGTGCCCTAAGAGCCGTTTCCCATGGAACCTCTGTACAGACAATGTCTTTGCTCAGTATTGGTAGGCTAGGAGTTGTTTTCCAAGTTGCTCTGAAGAATGGATCTGGATGCAGAGGGAAAAAGCAATCCTGAATATTCTGACCCGGGTGATGGAAAGCAGACAGCCGTAGTTTTGAGCCTGTGCTTCTCTCCTATGGATCTATGTGCAATTCTTGTATTATTTTTTAAAGCTGTACATTACAGTGTTCACTTTACACACCAGCCTTTACCTGATGCTAGATCTGCAGCCCCTTCCTTTACTTTCCTGGCACATAAATGCACAGATATCCATGTGTTCTTTTTATGGATTGATGTTCCCTTTTAATTGTTAAAACTGTGAGAAATCAATTCACTTCAGCCTTGAAACAAATAGCCACTTTATACAACATATGCATTCTTGGACCACATGCATGAAAACTGAACAAACAGTCCTGCAGGCTTAAAGTCAGCGAGAGTAGCTCTGGATGCACGGCGTACATCGAGGGCTGACGTGTCTGTGATTCTTCTCTGGCACCTCTCAGAGCTCAGCTCAATGGCCTGTGGAAGCCTACATTGATTGTGCCCTAGGATAGACTGTCTTCGTTACCTTTCTAAAGATTGTTTTGAAACTTCTGATTGTTCTTTTGTTTGATTCACCTGTATCAGTGAAGGATCAGGCAAGGATGAGGATAATATATTTTAATGTGATATGTATGTTTTTCTTTCTCTTTTTGGCAAGAAGGTTAGGATGGTGGCATTGATGCAGAAAAACAGGACAGTGCATTAAAAGCCCAAGTGCAATGTGTGTAGTTGAAGTACTTCCTCTACATCAGGAAAGAAAGTTTCTGCACTACTGCTGAGCAGCTTGTAGAAGAACCTTTACAAAGAATCTCCTGTTCAGTGCAGCCCTGCTTCATCTGGACACAGGAGGGCAATGCTCCCATAGTTCACATCCACCGAGCATGGCAAGTCACTTGTGTACTACCTACTAGCTATTAGTGCCAGTGTGCTGAGCTGCCAGTGGGGCTTCTTGTTCTCTGTGGTCTGGTTTTGTGTCTGTTCCATGGTGTGTGTGTGCACCTGACTTCCCAGCTAGCTCACATAGGCATAGGAGTAACTCTTGGACCACTTGGCATTGCAGTGGGGCAGTCCCTGGATCCTCTGGGTGTTGCCACGTTTAGGGACACGTGTTCCCACTGTCACTGTGATGTCAACACGCACATGCAGAGTTGGATTTTGAATGTTCTACAAGCGTAGGTATTAATGCAGCTGGTCCAAGGCCTTTGTATCTCTAGCTATCTAACTTCAGTTTGTATCTTTTGTGATGCACCAATACTCATTTTAGCTCGGCAGTATAACCAAGCATGGATAGATGTTCACTACCAACCTCTTTCTTGTGCAGCACTGGGTAAACTTTAGCAATTTGTAATGTTGTGTGGTTTTTTTCTTTAAAAAGAAAGAATGGCCAATGTAATCGAACCTGATCTGGCCTGAGTTCTTCCTTGAGGAGCTTGAGGCTGACTTTGCAGATCTGCCCATAACTAATGATTGCAACTGTGTTTGTGGTGGTTCTCCATCCTGGCACCAGATTGTGCCACGTAAATACACAAGAATGTATGCATTAAACTGATTGTAAACAAATCCTAAGAATGCTACAGCATAATTGCTAAGCAAAAGGAAAAAAACCCGCTCTGTTTGTAACAGGATCCTGTGTATGGCAGGAACAAAACCCCTGGCTGTGCATGTTAGAACGTACTTGAATATGTGCACAGATCTTGAATTTTTTTTTAGCAATGTCGCACTTTCAGTTGAGCTCAAGAAATAGGAAGAGCTGCAAATCTAAGATAACAGTATTGACTGTAAATATATATTTTTCTATTAATAAAAGCTGTCATTCAAATATTTTTAACATGAACTCTAAAGATTTTTCCAGTGGAAACTAATTTCTGGAAAAATCAAATGCTTGTTTGAAGAATTACGATGAGTGGTTTCTGATCCTTTTAGAGCCATTAAAACCCTCTCTAATATTACAGAGAGAGCACAGTGATTGGATTCACAATATTTAGTGCCTTGTTGAAAACCTGAAATGTAGCTGGTCAGTGGGTGGAAATCTTATTCTTTTCATAACAGCCCTAGAAATAATACTGCCCATGTAAAGATGCAAAAGACTTACAAAATTAAATGCTGTACTTGTATGATACTGGGTTGATCTATTCCATAAGATTTGTGTGAATGGGTTCCTTTAAGTTGCTTGTAGTACAACATAAACCTGAAGTAACAAAACTGTGGGCTTTCACATTTGGGATCTGGAACAGGGAGAATACCAATGGATACCAAGGCAGTTGTTGCAGCCTGACCAGGCACAGGAGAAGCCTCTTGCTCTGACAATCTCTGCAGACACTCGGTGCTGTGCTGGCCAGGGGGGGCTGGCTGGGAGCAGTGGGGAGGGGGGAACGTGCTGCTCCTGCTGCACAGCACCCCTGGGCTCTGGTGGGAAATGCAAAGCTCTGTTCCAACAGGAGTGCTACAAGAACTGCTCCTGAGGTGATATGGAAAGTGGGTTCGTTTTGTATTTCTTAAATGGGAATTACTAATTGTCTGTCAAGCCTCAGATCTGATCCAGTCCCTATGCATAACCAGGTGACCATAAAGAGACTCTGGTGGTAAAAGCTTGCCTATAAATTTGTAGGAATGAGGGAATCCAGAATTTTCTTCTGGAGCCCCTGGAATGTCCAAATACAGAAGCCTGGTCTCACTTGAGTGTTCAGACTGATGAAATCAGAAACTCCAGCCAGGATACCATGTTGCTGCCCCACAGAGAAGAGTGCAGGTAGCATTTACAAAAGTGTTCCACCTTAAATCTTTTATGCTCCACACATCCTACCCACAAAGTATGAATGGATCATCTTGATGTGTTAATACAAGAGAATTCCTACATGTTATAGAGAAAAATATATTATTTAAATAAAATATGTGTGTTAGGGTTCAGCTACCTGCAGAATTTATTCAGTAGCTTCATACTGTAGGTCCTTAATTTTAATGTGTATTTGCTGCTGAAATAAAATGTATCTGGTTCTGAATTCTTGTGCTGAGATTCCCATCTAAATTAATTTTTTTTAATAACAAATCCTTATGTAAACATAAAATAAATTATCCTGTTTTTATTTAAATCAGTTTTAAGTTTTCTGAGGGATACAGTTGAAACTGAGTCAGACCTTTTAATGCACTTTCTTTTCCCCCTTTCTCTAAATTGACTGTTTCTCAGTACAAACAGGACTTGACTGCATGACTAGACTGTCAGTTTTACTCTGATTTTGCAGAGGTGGTGCTGGTTCTGCTAAAACTCCTGTAAGACCTGGAGCACAATCAGAGCCCTCCAGCCAGCACAAAGATGTGATTGTGATTTAGTTATGCAGTAAGAGAACATCAAAGAAGTACAGAACAGAATTTTAAATACCTCTATAAAAATACACCTGTGGAAATATTCTGTAAACAGTCATGTGGATTACAAAGACTTCAAGCAAATAATACACAAAAAATACTTTTCAAAACACTGGGGAGAAATTTCATAAGGGCACCCTCAACTCCAAAAGAAGGAGCGAGTCTTTTTCCCTGCTGTGTTGCAGAGAATTTCTGGTGGATATTTGTATGGATTTTCTTACTCACCTGGATGCAGTGTTAGAAAGATGGTGATTTTGAGTAGGTGTAGAATGTAATTTAAATAATTTCCTGTAAGTCTCCTTGCATTGGTGCTCCACTCAGAATTTACCTGGAAACCACAGAATGCTTTCAGATCAAGCAGAGTTGCCAGTGAGAAATTAAATACTCAACTTACCTGTACATAAGCATTTTACCACTCTACAGAATTTGAGAATTTGGTTTTTACTTCAGACTATACAGACTTTTTTTTCCATAAATTTAAGGGGAAGATTTCAGGGATTTAGAAGAGGTTGGACATTTTTTTTAATATGAAAGAAATATTTGTTCATAAATATATATATACATACATATATATATATGAGTGCATGTGGGCATGTTTTAATATATATGTATGTATATGAATTTTTTATCCCAAAAGTATTCTTTGCCCCTTTTTGCTTTAAAAAATATATATATTATATATTGTATATATAATATATATTTTAAGAGTGTGTAAATTTTAATATAGTAATTTCATAAATAACTCCTCTTCAAAAACTACTCAAAACTTCTGTTTCCTTGTCCTTTGGATTGTTGGTATTAGAAAGTTTTGCAGTTGAAATCCTTGGGTTTTTTTCTTTTAAAACTTAATTATGCTGAGCATTTAAGAATATGTTCTTGTTTTTAGTAAAAGGGGGAAATTTATTTTTAAATTAGGGATTCCAAAATCAGCAAACTTTTATAAATGGGATTTCTTTAAATGCCTCGAATAAGGGAATTTCTTTTCATTTCTTTTTTCAGTTCCATTCTTGTGGGTAATTTGTATTTGGAATTCCTGGTTGCATTGCTTTATCTGGTGCTTCATATTGATATTTACACATTTTTATATAAATAAGTATATAAACTTCAAGCCTTCCTTTGTGATCAGGGGCAGTTACACTCTGGTTTGCTGTGGTACTTTGCTGTGTACTCCGTGGCATTCATGTTACTGTGTAAATAAACTAGTTTTATTACACTCCAAATCAAACTTGCTGTTGCCTCCTTTTCCCCCTTCCTAGGTAATGAGACAAAACCGTGTACTTGTGAGGCAAATGCACGTGGCCAGTGCAGCTGAGGGTTTTATCCATGAGCAGCTGGGTTGCAGCAGTGCAGGTGTGGCAGGTGCCCACCTGGGTGAGGCCACGGTCCCAGCTGCAGGAGCTGCCAGTGCTCGGACACTGCCCCAGCTCCCACCTCTGGCATTGCCCCAGCAGCCTCACCATGGCTGGCACCATTTCAGCTCCATCTGGCAAGTGGCAGCAACAGCCCAAAAATAAACTGGCCACCACTGGCTGCTGTTGATTGAGCCAGTGTCTTGCAAGGCCTGCTTGGAGAGAAGTGACTTGGCACGTTAATGAAAACAGCCACACCGGGGACAACCCTTGGCATGTGAGGAGCTGAGCCAAAATTAGAGATTTCCCTAGAGTGGACAGGGTTTAAATGACCTGCTGTGAAGGAATAAAATTACTCTTAAGTCAAATTTTTACATGCAGGGACAAAGCAGGAGGATGCCTCCAAGGCAGTTGTCTGCGGTGGAATTCATTGTGTCTGATCTGTTACCTTGAAGCATCCGACCTGATGGAGGGTCTGTGGGAAACAGATGGGATAATGTGCATCTTCTGCAGCGTGCAGGCACACTTCAGTGGCACTGAGATCAAACAGCTCAATTTTGTACCCACATTTGACAGGCAGCAATGGTAGCTGCAGATGCTAATTTATTAGCATAGAACAGATGACACCATAGACGTCAGAGCAGCACCGTGCCTCTGCATGACAATCACACTGCTCACAAATACTCTTGAAAGAAAAATAAAAACAACCCAAAAACCAGCCTGCAGGCTCTATTGTCCCCACAGTCACAGTGGCTTTGCACAGGTATGTCATCGTTTCAATGATCAGAATTAGATGAAGTATAACTACTACCTGCCCTTCACATTTATTCCTTAGACACTGTATGAAAGCCTTTCAAAAACAGTTTAAGCTATTGTCCTCGTCCTTTTGAAAGTACAAAGCTACCTGACTCCAAAGGTGTCATACATAAATACACAGCACATTTCACAGCCTGACAGATACTTTGGCTTTGCCAGAGTAATCCCTGCTCACTTCAACAAAGTGCCATGGACTTCAGCTAAACAGTTCGATTATGCCATTTATGTCAGTGGCAATCATCACTCTGCAGGGGAAAGATATACAAAAATAGACTGAACCCTTGTCAAGACATGATAATTATACTAGTTTAACTAAAATCTGTTTGAAATTAATTTAGTTCTGTTAGTGCAAACTCTCTTGTGGGTGTCCTTAAGCAGTCGCAGTCTGGCGTTCTCGTTTCAGCTTGTGCCAGACGTGAGCACAAGTGGAACAGATGCCTGGTTTCAGCTGATGCAAAAATGTCTGTATCAGATTCTTCACCAACTCAGAAATGCACCCAATAGTAGAGCTATGTTCTACATGATAAACCTTTCTTTTGTAGAAAGCCTCCCTGCATCACTGGAGCTCTGCAGGCTGCTGCTTTTGCCCCAGTTAATGAGCTTCTGTGGTGCCCCACAGGAATCACAGCATCCTCCTCGCCCAGAGGTGCTTTTAACCAGGCCTGGTGGAAGCAGTTCCCAAGGCAAACTGCTCTGCAGAGAGAGGCTGCGGTCTCAGCCTTCAAATCTGCTGCACTTGGTGCTGCTGCTGCTGTCTCAGGAGGCAGCACTAGAGCCTGGTGGTTAGCTCCTCCCCAGGGAAGATGGGGGCAGGCTCCTTGCCATCCGTTCAGGGCTTCCAGATGAGCAGAAAGTCATCGTCTGGCAAACAGACACCAGGGGAGTCACTGGGAGAGCAACTCGGAGGTTCTGAAGCAGATTTGCTTGTGTAAAATCAGAGAACTCAGAGTAATAGCTACTAAAGGTCTATTTTCTATTACATCTCCTGTTCTCACTCTTTGTTTTGTTGTCATTAGAGTATTCCTTTTGTTCCATTGCAGCTGGCAGACTCAGAACATTCACAGAAGGAAGCACTGGAAGTGACAATAATTTAAGGTAAAATCACAAAACTCTATTTCTTAGCCTCTGAAAATAGAAGGATCAGGAATAGGGAGGTTTCTTGCTCAGGTATTTACTTGTCTGCTCTACCAACAGATCCAGTTGTTTCCTGGTGTTTTACAGGTGCTGGGAGGAGCACATGCTCCCCTGCACAGCCCAGTGAGACAGGACAGCCCCAGGGACAGAACTGGTGTGCAGTGAGGCTGGGGGGCACTTACAGATCTCATGTCAGATGCCAGGTTTTGCCTGACTTCACTGGAGTCTTAATGGTCCGGATAAACTGCAGTGAATAGCAGATTACCCTTAAAAAACATGAAATCCCTGCAGTGTATCTACAAGAAGCAAGCTATTAACTTTGCACCTCTCCAAAGTGCAGAAGGACATAAATGTTCTTGTAAAGAAAATGAAGAATTAAATCAAGGTAATAAAATTCTCCTGGTTCCTACATGGGCACTAAATTTGAATCAAGTTACTGTTGGAAATGGGCCAGAGGTCTGCCCATGTACAGCCACCACTGTAACCATCAAAAGAAAAGGAACTTCCCATAACCTGTGAGCCAGTCATGCAGCTTCTCTTGGCCAGGGAAGAAAGTCTCCTTTGAAACTTCTTTCCATTTTCATTACCGGGAAAAAAAGTTTAATATGCTCTGCTACATTAGTCCTTCATCTTATGTATTTGTGTTTGTCCAGGAGTAATTGCTAAAGCTGCAATCACAGGACACCAGGTGTGCTTCAGCTTCAAACAAGACACAACAGGAAGTCAGAAGAGGTTGTCAGATCCTACATGACAAATGTTTAATGGCATTGGTTACAAATGTTAAAATACCATCCAGACCCAGAGCTTCACCATCCCTGGCCCTTTTGCAGCAGTGAACTGTTCAAATCATGTCCCTGTGGCATGAAGCATTTCTCCCTGTACCTTGGAGCCTCAACATCTCCTTCCATAGGAACTGCAGCACACAGTGCTGATCTCTTCCTTGCTGTGAAACTTTTTTTGTTGTAGGTTTTTGAGGTGTTTTGGCTCAGACTGAGGGCTAGGAGTAAGGGTGTCAGTATTCTGTAGAAATGGCAGGATGTATTTCATCCACAGCCCATCAGCACCCTATTTGCTTGTGCTGGGCATGTCCATGCCTAGAGTCTTGAAAATTCTGGATGTTCACATAAAAATATTTTGTTTCTTTTTTACTAGGAATTAGTCTGTGTTCATCCAACTGAACATTCCCTTTGGTGTTTTTGTCTGTTTTTTTCCAAAGAATTCAAATCCATCTGGAGTATTTTACAATTTTCTGCAATTTATGCTAATCTTGAACAGATTTCACTTTGTGATTAATTACTTCTTCCTGCAAATCAGCAACTGGAAACACTGAGCTAAGACTAGTTCTTAGGCACAGTTGTCTATCTTCCCTAAAGAATTTGTACTTGTTACATTGGTTTTGTTCTGTCACAATTAAAAGGGCTTCCTTTTTCTTCACTCACCAAAAGTATAATAAAAATACAGTGTGAGTTTTGTGTTGATCCTGAATCACTTTACAAGAGATTAATTGCTATGCTACAGATCCAGGAACTGATGGACAGCATGGCAAAGGAGTGTGTAAAAAAGACACAGCAAGCCATTGGGGGCAATTGTATGCAGGAATCCAGGGCCTGTTCAACTAAACCATCTCCTACAGGATTTCTGTTTGCATTCCATTCACCACTGACTCACAACTATCCAACTATCCATCATGACTTGACCGCCTCCTTCAATTAAATCGATTGCAGAATGATTTTTATAGACTTAGCAATTTGTTTTGTTGATTTTAATAATGGTTGCTCGAACACAAAAGTAACAAGATTACAGTCCCAAAAGAAAGGGGTTCAAAGCTATAGCACTGGAGTACCAGGTGAAGCTGCTCTACCATTTTAGCTCCAGTACACATCCAGACTGAGACAGCCTTGGCACCCCTCAGTCCCTGCCAGTGGTGGTGTTCACAGGGGTCCCAGGAAGAGGGAAGAGATGAGGATCTGACTCCATGTTTAGAAGGCTGATTTATTATTTGTTGATATATATTATATTAAAACTATACTAAAAGAATAGAAGAAAGGATTTCATCCGAAGGCTAGCAAGCAAAAGAGAAAGAATGGAATGATAACAAAATCCTGTGACTGACCAGCAAGTCTGAAACAGCTGGACTGTGATTGGCCATTAATTAGAAACAATCACATGAGACCAATCACAGATCCACCTGTTGCATTCCACAGCAGCAGATAATCATTGTTTACATTTTGTTCCTGAGGCCTCTCAGCTTCTTAGGAGAAACAATCCTAAGGAAAGGATTTTTCATAAAACATATTTGTGGCACCTGTCAGCATCTGCCAAGCACTGCCAGCCCTGGCGGTCTCGGTCTCCAGAGAGCTGGGGACCTTGTGACAATCACAGAACTGGCCAGGGAGCCTGACTGGTGACTTCCCCACCAGCTGCTATGAAGCAGCTGCAAAGCTGCTCCACTCTGCTCTCTGTGCAACCTGCGCTGAGCTGTGCATCACAAGTTTTCTTGGATCATCAGCTTTCCCAACATCTTTCCCATAAAAAGGCTACTGGGCAGGCAAATGGTGTCTACCTACACTGAGAGAGAGTTGCAAATGGTGTAGCCAGAGCTCAGTGGAGCTGTGCCTGCCTAATAACTCTGAGCATCTAACCTCCAAATCCCATTAGTAAGTTTAAATAAGTCTAAGGGGAAAAGGAGTCAGATTTACCATAGACCTGACTCTGGAGTAGTCTCCCTGCTGGGCTGAGCCTGTCGCCCATGGCTGACACCACTGGCTGTGCATCTTACAGGCTTGTACCAATAACAATCACCAGCAAAAATAACTTTTCCATAATACTTTCTTTAATGTTGAATGCCTTTGTAAGGCTCTCTTCTCTTATCCCTCTTCCTTTTTTTATTTTTTTCTCCTTTGATTGTTTTCCAAATTTTCCCTGTTAGTTATTAAGTAAATGCCAACTCACTGTGTATTTAGTAATCAGATTATCTGCTAATACCTGCCTAAAGCAGTCACCATTGATTAAAATAAAGAGTGGTCATTATGTTATTTTTAATACAAATTATTTAGGTCCTGAGGCTGAGATTGAATTAAAGGAGAGATCAAATTAATGAGGGACTGAATTAAATTAGAAACATCTGATTGCAATATTTCCTATACCTCCAAACTGCCAGAAGAAGACAGTGGTATGGCTGTGAATTTATGTTATTTCATGAAAAAGCATGAACAGCTTGTTTTAACTGCATCTGAGAAGTGTGCCTTACCATGGATACAGTTGGGTAAGCGCTCAAAATCCACAGCAATTTTCAAAGAGGATATAATGCAAAAGATTTAATCAGAACATGAGCCACAAAATCTCTGCTAATTTCTTGTTTCACACAATGTAGGCCAGATTTCCAGGCACTCTGTTCACCCACTGCCTCCCCCACAGACATGGGTGCACACAGCCTCTGAAAGCAAAGCTCTGGGCCACCCTTTGGATGCAGGAAAATTTAATACATTCCTTTAGTTATTAAGATTGCTTTTGAATAATTTTCTCTTTTCCACCCTCCCCAAAGTGTCTTAATGAGGGATATGATGTGAAAACACTTCCCTAGCTTCTAATTTGGACATATTTATTAGTTCTAAATAGCACAGGGAATGAAGATTTCAAGCTTGCTCTCTACGGGGAGCAATCAGTGGGCTCAGGACGTTGTCTGAACTGAACTGAGCTCCTCAGTTTTAAAAGTGGTCTTTCTAATCCTGCTTCTTATCCTACTAATCATCAACAATCCCATTGCTATTCCTGCCCTGAGTCTGACTTCATCACAGCAGTACTTGTGTTGCCCTGCATTTCAGTCACTTTAGTGAGACTCTGAACTGCTTGTGAGAAATGCTTTAAGTGCCTTGATTGATTGTTTATCTCCCAATCATAAATGCTAATTACAGAGCTGAGAAGATTGCTTTGTCTTTATTGCCATACTTCCACAGAGAAATATAGAAAATTAAATTTTTTATGATTTCAGTGAGTTCCCTTTATACTTTGATCCAGTGAGTGCAGAGGACAGATTATTCCTTCCAGTGTGAGAGACTGCCTTACAGAAGTAGTAAGCCAATCAAGAGAAAAATCTTGGCAGATTTTGGAAGTTGTGACCTAATTCTATCCTTCACTGCATTTCCTCCTCTCTCCAAAACATCCAAAGTTCAAAACATCTGCCCTTATACAGAACAGTTCTTCTCTGTACTGAAATAGGTCACTTACAGAATAAAGGCCATAACTGCACATAACCCTCTCAAACACAGTCCAGAGTGTTCCCCCCATGCATGGCTGGGCTCTGGGATGCTCCACATCTCTTGAAAAGGCCTTCCTAGTGGGAAATACAGCTGGGTTTTACATCCAAGGCAGAATGACTTTTCCCTGCTGATTTTAAGAATCAATTGTAATTACAGCCAGAACAAATGCCCAAGTTCTTTGTGCAACTCCCCAGATCTCAGAGTCAGAGAATGCCCCTGCCTATGGCAGATCCCTGCACAGGGAGGCTCCATTTGGGATGGAGATGTGCATTTTGCAAAGGTGCATCTTTTGCTCTGTGGAGGTCTGAGTGTAAATTAAGAAAGCTCCACTGCAGGCCCCAGAGCTCGGCTGGCTCAGGACAGCTGAGTCCTGCTGGTGGCATGCAAAGGAGCAGCTGTAACATGTTCTTCCATGGGTTTATCAAATGGTGAAACAGCATGACCGTGAGCCTCAGGATATCTAAACTGTTTGGTGACAGCTATAAAGATTCAGAAGTTAGAAACTCCTCATAAAAAGGCAGCAGATTCCTGGCAAAGGTCCCATGTGGTGGGAGCCACAGTTGGAGGTAGCAAGGTTCAGTGGCTGGACACCCTGCAGCCATTTGCCTCATAAATCCACACAAATCCAGCATGGTCGGGACTGGCCTTACTAGTGTGCTTCAGAGGGACTGTTTTTACAGTTGGAAATTTCCAAATCCAATATTTTGCTTTTCTTTTCACTCTGTTTTATTGCTGGGTTTTTTTTTAACCTAGCTGAATCAATAACAGTAGTGTAGCATGTTCTCCCTATTGCTTATATATAAATATAATTTAAACGCCTAAACTAATGTATGCCTTTCACTATGGAGAAATTCCCAAGGGATTAAACCAACAAAAAATTAAGATTAAAGTATGAGCTTTCAAATGATGAAATATGTACATCTTCAATGGTTTACAGAGCTACTGGCTTCTGTATTTACAGTAGGGTTCACCCTTATCATATTAAATCTCAGTATAAGGCTATATTTTAACATTCAGCAAGTCCTGTACCCTTCCAAAATATCCTCACAGCCTCCTTGCAGGTTTCACAGTCATGCAAAGGTGTTTGGAAGGAGATTTGAAGCAAAGCAGGATCACTGTCAAATGTGTGATCTCTGACCCTCAATCCTCCCTTCCTGCTCAAAGACAGACATCTGTCTGCTCCAGCAGAACAGGGCATCAGCTAAAGTGCTGGCACATCTCTCTTTCTCACACACAACACTGACTGATTTTGTAACCAGTCCACTGTGCTAAATTATAAGAAATTTTTCTCTAAGGAATTAAGAAAGTTGCCACAAAAAAAGAAAAAAGAGCCTTAGTAGCACATTTCATTCCTGAAGTATTTGTGTGGTTGCTGCTGGAGGAAGCCTTCATATGCAGTACCCAGACTCAGACACACGATCCCTTTGCTGAGTCCATGGGCTATTCTACTGAAAAAAGGAGACAGGTTTTTTCAATGGTTAGGTGATTCAGAGATCCACAGGTGCTGAGGTGATATGTGGGATACAGAGGATTATGGGTTGAAAACATGATATTCAAGACAACTACCTTGAGTTTAAGATTAAATAGAACTGTACTGAAACTTACAGTACTATGGTATAATGCAGTGGAGAATTAAACTTCAAATCTTTTTATTTGCTCTATGCTTACAGGAAAACTAACACCTCTTGAAGTCCCACTGTTTCTGTAACAAGACTGCTCAAAATCCACGTATCCACAAATAGTTAAGGCACCCAAGAATGATGCTTACAACTGGGTCATCCATGTTAAAAATAGGTTAGAAACTGTTGTAAAATAGTTGATAATTGTTAAGCATGCACTGTTGGTTTGGTTATTGTAAAAGGGGTTAAAAGGGTAGTTATAAGAAGTACCATAACACACCTCAGTAAAGTGCACCACCCCCCAAGGGAAACGAGCCAGCCTGGACAGAACTGCAATGGGCCAATCAAGCGCCTTAAACCTTCATGCAAATGAAGAATCCAAAAAGAAACCAATCCAAAGGGACAAAACACAGGATAAAAAGGGGCTTCTAACCCACTGAAATCCTGCTGCTCCACCGGGAACACCGGGGCCATCACTGCTGAGCAATCCCAGCACTGCAGCATCCTCGAGGGAACGCTCCTGCTCGGGCCCCCCTGCTTTAGGCCTTTATTTTTATTATAATAAATGCTGAAATCACTTTAGTACTGGGAGCCTGCTCCTGCTTTTAACAATCCAGTTCATTGGTTTTGTGGAAATAAACAGCAACAACCAGCACCCTCCATCACCCCCAGCCAACCGGCCAGGCAGGCAGGTTCTGCTGGGTTTGTTCTGTGTCAGGGACTGTGGCGCTCCCAGGACAGCTGTGACAGACAGGACAGACCGGGACAGTGGCAGCAGCAGGGAGAGGCACAGAGTGAGTGGATGTCTCAGGCAGGCAGGAAGAGGGGCACCAAGAAAGGCTGGCTGCCAGGCAGGCACCTCTGTGCTGGCTGCCTGCTCCAAGCCTGACGCTGGAACAGTGAACCCTGTCCCCAGAGCCCTTCCCGGGCAGAAGGCAAGCCTGAGCACCAGCACCCCAACCCTCCTGCTCCCTGCACAAATGGCAATGTCCTAGGGTGACATTATGATGCTTGTATCCCCAGCTGTTGCTCTATTCTGTGCCTTCAAGACTGGCTCTGAAGAGCCAAGTTTTGTTTTGCTTTGGTTTGTTATCAGCCTGCCCCCCATGGCTGATGGGACACAGAGACAGGGCAGTACCTAGTGCTGCTTTTGCTTTTTGCTTGGCTTTTTGCTTTGTTCTTGCTCTTGCTCCTGCTTTGCTCTTGCTTTTTGCTTCTGCTCATTTGTTAGTTTAGCTAAGCAGTCCAAATTTTTCCCTGGACTGTTTTTCCTTTCCCTTTTTTGGAACCATTCAAACCTGCTCCAGACTGGGACCTGGGAAACACTGAGAGTTTGCACCTTGTGGCTGCAGCAGTTCCCCCAGCACCGGAGGGACTGATAACAGAGTGAACCCCTCCCAGGAGAGGCTTTCTGAATTTGTCATCTTTTCAGAGCAGTGAAAGAGTTTTGTCATCCGGTATTGTGCATTTTGTGTGCTGGGGAGTGCTGTGCCTGTTAAATAAACAGGTTCCTTCCACTTCTCTCCAAGGAATCCTTCCCAAAACTGTTAGGGGGAAGGGGCTGTGTGGGTTTGCTTTCTGGAGGGGCCCCCTTCAGAGGTTTTCTCCCAGATTTGCCCTAAAGCAGGACAGGCAACAGCAGCCAAAGCCCGGGCACATGAAAGCACATTTGTGAGGGAGCTGTATCTGGCAGGGAGGACATCAGGAGCAGCTCTGCAGGGGGATGTCGGCTGCCCCGCTGTCTGCGATGTGGCACGGTGTGTAAATCCCTGCCTCGGGATCCTGCTGTGCACGAGTCACCAGATGGTGCTCTACATACAGACTTGAAAGTTCTTTATCTTAATGTGGGAACTTCTACGGCCTTTGAGGAAATAACGATGTTATTTTTGTGAAGCCTTTCCTTTAAAGTTTAATTTGCATCTTAGTCTTTTCATCTCAAATAGGTTTTTTGTTAAGCTGTTTATTCAGAACAGCTTTGGAGATGGGATTTTTGAGACAGAATTTACAGGCATGGGACTTCCATCCAGGTCTGCTGAAAATATGGGAGTAAAATATAAGCTGCAAAAAGAAAATATTTAGTAATATAATTTTTACATCACTTATTTTGCCTGCAATGGGAAATAAATATAAAGAATCTTCTGCACCACAGTGGATATGACATCACAGAAGTGGTACCATGTAAGAAAAGAAATCTGAGGACGTGGTGAGGATTAAATAGTAGGTAGAAAGCTTTTCAGATTAAAATAGCTACAGCATAGTAGAGCATTCTTATCTTCTAGATATATAATGCCAAGTGTATCCAAATCCTACTCATCTTCCCTCTGAAATCCTATACTCATTCTGCTTCAAATAATAGTTTTAAGACAATTAACAGAATACTGAGAATATGGATGCCTCTTTTTCATCACCTCTTAGAAGAGGATTCATCTCATTAAAGTATCTATTAGAAGTCATGTGCACTACGACTCTGACGATCAGGACATCAGCAATTTATCAGAGCACGCATTTGATTTTCTCCTTGAAATGTTGGGAACCGCCCAGGAGATGGCAGCAAATGAAACTGCGGGGCAGGAGCTCCGGGCGAGCCTGCGAGATGCTCAAACCAGCGCCCCATTCCCAATTACACCGGGTTTATCTTCTACCCAGCACGATCTCAAGTCATTAATTTTGTTCTTTGCGGAGCGGCAGAGAGAACAAAGCCGCATGAGACTTTCACAATGTTGCACTCAATCAGTGTGTAACGTTGTAAAAATATAGTAGCACTTTAAAGTAACTTGTCATTTTCATAAAATTTATAATTACTCGAATCATTTATTTCCCTACATGAATGCTATTAAAAATAGTTTCACGGGGAGCACAATTTGTTATGAAGTGAAGGTCAATCTCATTAGATCACTGTAGCAGGGATCCTAATAACATCCTGGCAGAAATGAGGTATCTCATTACAGAAGTTGTATTTTGTTTGAAATATTAGGTCGTCATTTACTGAGCACTAAAATACACATAATATTGGATGACATAAATTATTCCCCTGAAAAACTGCCACACACAGAGGTGGTAAAACAATGATGAGGGTACCACACAAAGCTTAACATTTTCTACCTTTTCTAGTTGGATTCACCTACTGAATATCAGTTTGGTTTCTTGCTGCTTCTGGGTACTGAGCCACAGTTGGGTTGCTGGATTTATACAGAGAGCTGGTTTCAGACTGTGACACTGCAAACTACAAGCAGTAAGAAAGATGTTTAATTTTCCTTGTAACAGCTGAGTAACCTGCCATCCAGGAAATACCAAAATTTAAAAGGGAAAAAAAAAATTAAAACCAGAGAGAGTACAGAAGTAAACACTGCTTTTAGAAACACAATAGTTACTTTCCCTTTAATTATCTTTACCCATTTGGAAAGCACCAATTGTTTTTTCTAGGCCTTTCATTCTACTGGAATCACAGCTGAAGGTATGGCTGTGTTTGAATGCTTCTCTGGAGCTGTATCACAGCACTTAACACCTGGCAGGATCGTGCTCCAAGCCAGTCAACAGTACCCAGAAAGGGATCACCGACGATCCATGGGAGGGAGCTCAACAGTTACAGGAACCCTGCTTTCAGAGGCTTCAGACCTCCATGGGATCAACTAAAGACCACAACACACCTGTGAGGCTCAGCAGCAGCCTCAGGAAACCGTGGGGAAAGCAGAAAAAGAGGTTATGCTGATTTCCCAGCATCATGAAGTGTATCCAGGAAAGGTTCTGCATCCATGGAGTGAGCGCTGTAACAGCAACACCCCCTTTCCTTTCAGCAGAACAGGTTTAACCATGGGGACTCTGCAGAGGTTGTGGTCAGAAGGTGTGTGCAAACACACACACTCGACCTGGAGCAGCTCACAGCAGCTACAGATGGCACTGAGACAACACTCTGGTGTTTCTGTTTTGCAGAAGCAAAGGCAGCCCTGCTGGTTTGTGATCATAGCTTGGGTTTTTTAAAAATTTCCAACTGGAAGTTGGGATTTTTCTTAAAAAATATTGATCAAATTTCCAGATAGAAAAATGCCAGCTACAAGAATGAAATATTTTAATTATATTTTCAGCTGCAGATTATGTCATGAGCTCAGACAGTAGTGCTTAGCATCTGAGGCAGGGAGGCCCCACAACATCTTACAGAGACACCCCACATCCCTGTGCCCCCCAAGCCATGTCCCTAGGGTGTGCCACCACATCACCAAAACAAACTCCTGCCCACCATGTAACAGGGACACAGGGACAGGCATGTTGCATGATGAGCCCATTGTGCAGCGCTTACAAAGGAAGTCTATTTTTTTTTAATTTTACTTTCTGCCTGTCACTCACTATATTTACATCAGCTTTAAAATTTTCTTTTTCATCCGTTTTCTTTGTGAAACACTTTCTTAGTAGGTAAAACACAAACATAAATAGCTACAGTGAGAGAATTGTGAATTGGCTTGAAGAGGGTGCTGCAATGCAGGAATGCAGATCATGCGCAAGAACAGGCACGATGCTGTCCAAAGAGCACAAAAGCTTATAGAAAATGACCTTAACAGCTGAATTTAGAACAAAAAACCAGCAAACAAACAGCAAATGATGATCAGGTAAGATGAAACACTTTAAGGTTCTTGGAGAATGAAGTCTCAAGAACACTTCTGCTGAAAGCAAGTAAAAGTCCACACCTGCCCACTGTTCATTTCTGCCTGTGCATGGCCCTGAGAGGTAGGCTGGTGCACTTTCTCCTGAGGACCATCCAGTGAACAGAATGGATAAAAATACAATTTTCTTTTGCCTGAGTTATTTTTTCTCCCAATCTGCTGCCTCCACTTGGTCTCCATGGTTACACAAATACTTCTAGTGGTACCTTTGCTCCTGTCATGCAAAGAAGGGATAGGGAGAACGGAGAAGCCAGCAGAGGGCTGCTGAAGCTGACACTGCTGCAGAAAGGGAAATCTCATCACAGGATGCTCTGAGATTTCACAAGCCTGGCCTTTCCAGCAGATGTGATTAAAGAAGTGCCCAGCCCAGTGCCCTGCACAGCAGTGGCAGCTGTTTGTGAATGGAACAGTGTCACCCTCTCCTCCAGCAGTGCCCCGGTGCAGTGGAGAGGATGCAGGGCAGTGCAGACAGGAGAGATTTGGCTCTGCTGCTATAGGAAAGCCATGGAACACTGAGGCCATTTTCCAGGAGACAGATCCTGAAAACTGAGCTAACTGGAGCTGGCAGAGAACTCGTGCAGAAAATGTAATGATGGGGGAGCCAGGAGGGAGAAGGTGCTATTTGTAATTTGGTGCAAAAGACTCCAAAGAACAGAATGGACAGTGCCATGATTTCTCACTTTTTCTTACAGCAAAAAATGGATGAACTACACAGATTCAGCTCCTCTCCAGCACCAGAGTGGACCTGGAGGCCAATCTACATCTATTTCTTAACAAAAACAATGCTAATGTGCCTCTGGGGAAACTGCCAATGCCAGTGACATGTTTCTAAACAGAACTTCTCACCTCTTGTTTTTTGAACTATTATAGCAGTCCTTTGGATCTATATGCAGAATTGCTTCAGAGTTTGTCTAACACCAAACTTTTATCTCCAAACTGGTTTTCTGTGATACTTCTCAAATCTGAAAGGTCTCCCTGCAGCATGCCAACCCTTAGCATGACACAATGACTGCTATCAAATATAAATATAGAAATAAGTAGAGATTAGAGCACTCAAACATCTTTATGTATTTGAACAAGGATACATTATTATATCAGCTCATTAAAATTGTATTTAAATGCAATGTATATATGTATTTATTATTAAAAATTGTATTTCATGTAGGTTAATAGATGAAAAAGATATAAAGAAAAGATAATGAACTAATCTCAACCTATTTTTTCCCCTTCCTGAGTCATGAAGAGTGCTCCTCATTCCTTTAGCATCCCTTCAGTGGCAATAAAATGGACATTGCTTCCAACATTTGATCATTACCGAGAAGTCCCCAGTGCTCAAGCCCATCAAAAAGTGAAGAAATGCACAGAGTGACTCCTATGAGATCATTTACTCCCAGTGAAGAGCAATTAATGGATTGCAAGTCATGACTGGCATTCCTGGGAACCACAAAATCAGGTGGGTGGGATCAAAGTGGTAAGAGATCTCTTCTGCTCCAGAGCACATGAAAGACTGGATTTCACCACTGCTGCCCTCCCTACCTTACACTGACAGTCCCACTGCTCCCCTCTATTCACTGGTTTACAATACTGTGATATGGCTGCTCTCATTTTCTAACTGTACTCCCAAATACTGAAAAGATTGACTGGGAAAATATTTGTCAGGTAATCAGTCATTTTTACTATGCATCTTTCAGTGTTCATGGACCTTTCCAGGCTATTACACACTTCAAAGAAGCTTATGATTACCTCCTCAGGAGCTGGAGAAAAAGCATGAGATCATTCTCTACTATCTAATTCATTCAAATGGAGTTAACTCATTTTTATAACATTTGCTAAATTGTGTGTCCCAAAAGCAAGAATACATTTTTACTTTTGCAAAGCATGCCTGCAAATGAAAATTACTTCTGCTATGGAATTTTCTACAGGCCTTGCTAAATGAGTGATTTATGGGAGTCCAGACCCAACTGCACCAATGCAATGTGCACTGTGTCCACAGAATTTAACTCCTGGTGTTTAAAAATTCTGAGAGTTGAATGGGGCATTATTAAACTGGAGGTCAAACTACATCACTATTGTATTTTCTTGCACATCTGTCTCTGCTTTTCTGAGTCTGCAAAACAGCTTCAGCAGCCACTTACCTTAACCAGGCAGCCAGGCAAGCTGCCCAGTGTGTGCCACTGGGAGCAGAGACTGAGCCCTGGCGAGGTGACCACGGGCACCTTTGGGCAACTCTTGCCCTGCACCCATCCAGCCTGTGATCCTCTCCCTCTCTCAGAGGCTGTGGAAGTGCAGGATATCCTTGTACTCATTTCTGGTGCATCTTTCTGAAAATCCTGCTGACAGTCATAAGTGGTGAAATGCTGAATAAACATTCTCTGAGGAATTTTAAAGAGGTTTAAACTATTAAAAGCAAAAGCATATCTTGGCAGTCAAGCTACCTGTCCACATCAAGAAAGGTGGAGATCTAAGCAGCAAAGCTGTGCTGGAGATAGTTCAATCCAACTCAGTTAAGCCAGATACTGAAGCTGCAGCCAGTGTTCACAGTGCTTGTTCCAACCTGCTTTCCAGCAAGCCTTGCTGCCTGCTCTCCTGGGAATTGCCTTGCCCCACCTCACTTCAGCAAGCCATCCACCCTTCCATCCACCCTTCCTCCTCTCTGCAGAGAGCTGGAATTCCCTGCCTACATTCCCATGTATGGAGGAGGGGCCATTTCTGATGGCATCTTACTATTCACCTCATTTTCCCCCTAAATGTCACTTGGCTGGTGTGCCACCCTTGGTACGAGACGCCAGCACAGGCCCACACCTTATCCCAGACAGAGCCCGTGGATTTGAAGTCTCAGACTGACAACACCCAAAAGTTTTGCATGTGTTCTCCAAAGAACCAAGAACATTTTCCTGCACAAGAGCCTGCAAAGACCCCAGGGTGGGGTGCATGAGAGCAGCAAGGCAGCGCTGCAAAGAAGAGTGCCAGGCACTGTTGTGTTTATGTGTTTTTCAGGAGCCATGCCTAGAGGAGCACTTGGCATTTATCTTTCAGGCAGTGTGAGTCCAGCCCACACAAACCCTGAGCCAGCTCAAGGCACTGCAGTCTCCCCACTCCTCCTCTCTCCTCATGAGTCCCTGGTGTTCCCTGGGTGCAGAACCTGCAGCCCCACCACAGCCCCTTGGATCCCCTCCAGGCACAAAATCCTGGCCCTTCCTTGCCAGCTCTCAATGTCAAATGCAAAATAAGAACCCCAAGAGTCTCTATTGAACACCAGTTCCTATGGATTTATAAAAATTTATGGGAGATATATCTATCTATCTAATCTATCTTTCTCTACCTGTGAAGGCAGAGGGAATTAATACAGAAAATCAGATAAGACTGTTAATTTCAATGTTGAAATTGTGTAACAGCATTGTACTACAATCTTTCTGTGAGTTTTTAAATATCATTGATCCTCTCCCTATCAAGTCCCTCTTTAAAAGGCTTTCTTTCGATCAACTTTTAATGGCTTTTTTGATAGTATCGTCTATGTAGGCTTTTAAAAATACCATATGTCACAGGATAGTAATATAAAGCACATATAAACAGCACATAAAAAGCAGAAATTAGAAGACAATCACTAAAAGCCATAAATTCAGTGCAAAACCTCATTAATTGTGCTACTAACTTTAAGCATATCTTCTGAGTATATAAATTAATTTTTACTGTCAGAAAATGGTCTGATAACACTTGCAAGATTGGGAAGTTTCATCCATGAACATATAAGGACTTCAAATGAAAGCTGAAAAAAGACTTAGCATCTCCATGGTATCCAGAACTGGGTCTGGATATAACTTCCCAAACTGTAGGAGGAAAAAGAACTAACTTTGCTACCATGGAAACAGAACGGTGCAATATAACTGGTTGTTACTTGTCTGCCTTTACAAGACCAATTGCTAAAATGTTAAGGCCTTCAATAACATGGGTAGTTTTGTTTCCACCTGAGAAGTAAATCTGCAGGAAAGGACCAAGAACAAGCTCACCAAACAAGGGGGAGCAGCCCAGGAATGACAGGGATTTCTAGGAAAAGCAGGGGATTAGAGAGGAGAAAGAGAGGAAGAGGAAGATGGAGAAGGAAGATATCCTGGTGCATGAAGGAAGAGGGGAGGAAGGGTTTGGTTTGATTAGTGAGACAGAAAAAAAAGGCCATTAAAATGAAGGGCTGGATCCTGGCCGTGCTAAAGTAAGCTTTATGTATAAATTGGGCAGTAAATCCTGGATTGGTGTTACTGCTTCTAGAAACCATGCACGTCTTTAATTTCTTAACTTACTTTTCCTTTGCTTTTCGCTGGAAAATGCCGCCCTCTTTGGATGCGTCCAAAGCGCCCAACAATTACCACCGTCTGCATTTTCCCGGCAGTTTGTGAGGTTCTGAGCCACAGTGTTTTACTTTCCTGGGAGCATTCCTTCTCCACACTAGACAAACGCCCAGGCTGTAAAATGCTGGGTGCTCCCCTCACGGAACACCTGCCCTCCCTGCCTGCCTGCCGCCCAGCTCTCCGGCCCTCACGGCCCTGAGGGCACAGCCCCGCCATCAAACCTCCCCTCAGGCGGCCATCGGGCCTTGTGAAACACAAAGCTGTTTTTGTCAGGTACATACAGGCAATGCGCGCATTTGTGATTGCCATATGCGTGGAGACCGACCATGGGACAGTTATAAAGACAAATTCTAATAATAACTGAAGAAAGTAAAGCATGGAAGAAGGCCTTTGAACCTATCTTTTGTTCACAATTAACCTTAGTTGATTTAGGAGCATTTGAATGAAAGCATTAAGGATGTCACTCTTTGCTTGTAGTTAAGCCTTAGAGTTTGCAATAATAACCTTTAAAAATATAATTTTAGAATATTGCTTGTATCCTTGAAACTATAGTTTTGGAATATATATAAAGGAAATATGCTTATCTCACTCCTTAACAAAACAGAGAAAAGCAGCTTGAGAAAGGAAGATGAACACCAACTCAAGGATTTATAGTTTCGACCATGGGAAGTTGGACATCACTGTTATGAGATTTATAGTCTTTGCAATTAAAAGGTGGACCCACGTCTGGGGAGCTGGACTTCGCCAGATGGGATTCATCTTTCTTCTTTCAGAAACCGGACCACCACCACCTGGGGATACTCCTTTTTGGGATACATCCTGAGAACAACTATATCACAATAGTGTATGGAATTGTGACATAAAAATTGGAATAGAAACTGCTGAGAAAGCTGATGAGTACCCCTATAAATACCTGTAAGCCTCAACTATCGGTGTGCAGTTGCAGGGAAAACTTCCCCCACTGTACCCAGCACTGTATTGCTCATACTTTACTGTATTAATGAATAAATTGATTGCTGTTTGAATATTGGCCTAGTCAAGCTTCTTATTTATAACAGCATCTTATTTCCCTCAGGAGCCGAAGGTCTCCAGAGGATGTTACCGGTTTTACGGTGCAACTTTTTGAGGGAGGATGCGAATGTTCAGAGTTCTTTGCCACCTGTTTTAGGACCGTAAGGTAGCCCGAAAATTATCGCTTCAGGCGCTGAACAAGCAGAGGCTGTGTTTGTTACACTCTGCTGCCTAGGTTCCGAGGCTGGAGGACAGCACTGATGCCCCCCTCGCAACAAGGCGCTATCGGGACAGCCCAGGCGGCGGCTCTGGCGGGCGGCACCGCTTTAAGGGGGAGCGGTTCGCCATCTTAGGTGCCTCCGCCCCCTGGCGCCACGTGACGCGAGCGGCCGCCATCTTAGGCTGCCCGCGCGGCCGGGCGGTCACGTGCGGCGGCGCTGAGGGGAGCGGGGCCGGGCCAAGGCTGTGCGGCGCCATGGGGCAGTGCGGCATCACCTCCTCCAAGACCGTCCTCGTCTTCCTCAACCTCATCTTCTGGGTGAGTCCGGCCGCTCCTCGTGAGAGGCGGCGGCTCCGGGGTTCCGGGTCGAAGCCTGGCCCCGAGAGCGCTGCGGGCCTCGCTCAGGAGCTGGGAGCCCTCCCTCCCCCCGCACCGGCCCGCACGGGTTCAGTTCGGATTTAAACTCTTTGTGTTTAACGGGCGTTTCGAGCCCTTCGCGGGCTGTGGGGGTTCGAGGCTGGGCGCAGCCCTTCCCTCGCAGTCCTGCCGAGTTCCAGGCTGGGGGAGCTGAACCTGGCCTTGAAGGTTTAACGAGCATTAGGGATCTCGGGGTAGAGGCTGTTGTGTAAGCGCGTACAGCTTTTCTCTCTTGCATTATTGAGCTTCTCAGGTCTCTGGCAGTTGAATTTGTGTAGCCAGTTTGGTTTTTGTAGGGCTCTTTTGGCCATCTCGGGTTGGGCTGTCCGCGGCGGGACATCCCGAGCGCTCAGTGTGGGCGCTGATCTCTTCTGAGGCTATAACACAAAATCAGCTCTTTATCTATTTATACTTAACCTATTCCACTAGCCACGGTAGCATTGTAGTGTGTATGCATCGCTGAAACTTCCCACGGCTACAGTGACAGTAAGACAAAAGCTGAAAAAAGAGGGACAGTAGGTTGCTGTAAATGACCCTTTTCAGGATGGACAAACAGGCTCTAGCTTGGCATTGTATTCACTGTAATAATTGGCTTGTCAGAACAGCATAACTCTCAAATCATAATTAAGAACAGTTTGTAGATTTTTAAGAATTCCCTTTGTGCATTTAGGTACTGCATTTTTCCTGGTCTAATCCCAGCTCCAGGAACAGAATATCTGTTGTCCCAACTGTTCGAGATTACGTCTTCGAAAACGTAATAGTAGGTAACAAGCGTTGGACCATAGAAGTGTAGCTATATATAGCTGCTTCATTTACTATTGAAAGTCATAAGAAATCTTACTAGCGTTACTGGATGACTGTTCTTGTCGGAATTTTTACAAAGGAATGATCCTTAAGGGTGCCTGGAAATGAATCATGGTCAGGGAAAGTGCCTATCTGTGCATTCTTACTGGCATTTGCCTATACAGCTCTTCTGGGAGAGGAGCAGGGAAGGTGAGGCATATTTGGCCTTAAGTGGTGCAGATTAGAAGTTTGTAATTCTGGTTGAGATGCACAGGCTCCGTTCTTTATCTTTAAAGTAGCGACATCAATCTCTTAGTGCAGCACTAAGGTTGGAATCTGCTTTGTTGGGTGTGGCTTTTTGTTACATGCAGACTTGCAAGTGACATTTTAAAAGCTCTTTAACAACTCCTACATCATAGTTAAAAGTTTTTGACTGGACATAGTTTTTGTGGGTTGCCTTCTTAATGGCACCTTGAAGCAGATTTTTCTGTAGTTGCTGATTTAAACGAGGCTCTGTTTGGAGTAAATGAGCACAAGTTCCATGTGCAGTTTCTCCTCTTCTCCAGCAGCTTAGTGATAGATATTGTTCGTTGTCTGCTGCATTGTGTGATTTAGCTGCATGTTGGAGTTTGCAATTATTCATCTCATACAGTGGTGGGGTCAAAGGTTTTTTGTTGTAATGCTGAACTTCGTGCTTTACAATTTTTGGTTACTTTTGGGACAAACTTAAGTTAATTTAAAATGGGCAGACTGATAAGATGTACTTCACGTCAAATTAAAATGTCATCAATCTTGTGTTCTGTAAACCACCTCCAGCCTACGAAGTCAGCAAGTGCTGATAGCTTTTTGGCAGATCAGTGACTGGGTTGCTTGTGTTGGAACAACCTTGGAGCTCATCAGCTGCATGTAGAACGAGGCAGGCTTTCTGAAAGTGAGTTACAGAAAGCAGTGGTGTTCCTTTCTTTCCCAAGCTAGAGTCAGTAGCTCATTTGTTGACTGAGCTGTGTATGTTAACATTTGGTGCTCTTCTGGTTGGCAATGTAAATGCTTTTGTCCTGTTACAGAAATCTTGTGCTTGTTGTGCTGTAGTTCCAATGTTGATAATTAGATCATTGGGATTTCCTGAGATTTGGCAGTAGACAAGTGCCTAGAATTGGTCAAGTAACTATGAAATCTCCTTTAGTTGCTTTTGTAAATTTACTCTCTCTTTAAGGCTTCATATACCAGTCTTGTGTGTTATCAGTATCTTCATGGTCACCTGTAGGAGCAGCAAGTTGTGACTACGCAGTGGGTTATAACTTCCCCCCTCACCCCGTGGGCCTCTTACTTGTGGGAGGATGTGAATGTTCAGAGAGATTTTATATCTGTCTTATGACTGAGATGTTTAGAAAATTATCAGTGCTGTGAAGAAATAGCGGTATGCTTGTTATACTTTGAAGTCTTGGTTCTAACTTTTACAAATTTCTTTCAAGTCTGAAAGTGGCAGATCAGACCTTGCTGACAGGTGACAACCACTTGCCACCTACAGCTACTGATTGCAATTCTCCAAGTTCATCGCACTTTGAAGATACTTGTGCTACTTGTTAAATTTTCGTTGACACTATAAAAAGTCATTCATTGTCTTGTGAAAGCATCTTTCTACTGTGTAAAATTCTTACATTAACTATACTTTCCTACATGTTGGTAATACTGCAGGATTTTTATTTCTTAATGAAAATAGGCTGTGGAAGCTGTCTAAAGGCAGAGCAAGTATGAGTTTATCATGCAGAAAGCTGAATGGACCTTACTCACCTTTCCACATTTTTGGTGTGGTATTTTGACAGTTCAGCTGAGTTGTATTTGCCAGGGGTGTTGAGCATTGAGTGCATCTCCTGTAGGTGCCCATGTTGCCTTTAAAATACAATTCTGTAAGAAAACAGCATCATGACTGTAGTCATGAAGAGTAGCAGAGTGTAAATTTTGTGTGGAACATGTGCTTGAGTTTTGGGTGATTGTCAGAGAGCGTTGAAGGTCAAAAATACTTGACCAAGAAATGCATTGATGTGGAGTATCAGTTAAAACTGGCCCTCCTTAGACCAGGGAGTACTGATCTGATTATTAGTTTCTTAGTGTCTCACTTCTGTGAGTTAATTTTGGGGTAGCTATGATTAATGGTAAAGGAAAGCCAGTCCTTCAGCTGACCTTTACCTTAAGTTTGACCAAGATTTATTTGTTCAGCTGGTGACTTCATTTAGGGGATGCTGGTGACTTCATTTAGGGGATGCTGAGCCCTTTAAGGAAGGGTATTGCATAGGAAGTCATTGTGATGTGAAAGACTATGCAGATTAGAAGTAATGTAACTTCTAGTACATATATCTTCCTAATCAGCAAGATTTTTTTGTTACCTTGATGAAATGTAGGTAGTAACTAATTGCAAAAAAAAAATTATAGTAAGGTATTTGAGAAGAGCATGTTCTTCAGGACACCTCCTAAGGTCTGCATAATTTTGAAAGAGGAGGAAATGTATTTTCCTGGAACAAATACCTAAAGACTGCTGTCAAATGTGTTTATTTGTGTGCCTTAATTTAAGGCTTCATGGTGTGACTTGCATAATTCAGTTGAAACCAGTGTGAAGAGGAGATGAAGACAAAAATACTAAGGAAGTGTTTTCAGTCTTAGTTTAATTCATAGGAAAGAATGATAAAATATTCAGAGTTCCATGTGGCCTTGCTTCAGAAAAGGGAATCTATTTTATATTCCCAAGGAATCTATGTGCTTTGACAGCCTGCTCTGCTGAAATAGTGCCAGATATCCTGTGCTTGCTGAGGATCGTTCACCTCTGTGTCCTTCTCCTTGAGAAAAGGAATGAGCTCTGCTTCTACAATACTTGCAACTCAGTGGTTGCCAACTGTTTCAGTTCTTGTAGTATTTAACTGACTTGAAATCATTACTTTGACAGTTCATTTGACTAAGCTGGTATAAAACATTCTTGGTATGATTGTTTAGAGAGATTGTAGAGCAGAAATACTTCCTAGATCTGTTCTCACCACAATGCAGTGGCCAGAGTATGGGGAAATGGAGGATTTTCTTAGAGGAGCTGCAGCAGTCAATGTGTATGTAATATGTTTAGGGATTTCTGGTAGGAAAAAAAAACAAATAAAATGAAGCAATGGGAAAGTTCATTCAAATTTAGTAGTAGAAAGGAAGATTAGAGTTCACTTTCTTACACATGGCAATAAGCCCAGTAATTTCTCCAGTTTGTTGTGAGCTTGCAAATCGTAGCTGCTCTGGACTTCAAAACAAACTTCTTGAGAGTTCTTTGGTGATCAAAGACTGTAATTGATGGATAATCCAAAAGGTAACTTCCCAGGGATTACTTGTCCAAAGCCCTTTTGTCTTGACAGACAGTTGCTTCTAGATGTAAAAATGTAACATTTTCTGCTTCTGCCACTATGGTAGTGTGAAGAGTGTATTCTTCAGGATTGTATAATGATTTGGAATCCTGTACATTAAAAAAATCAGTTATTTTAATTTAAAAAATAAATATTTAAAACTCTCAAGTATTGTGCCCTCTGAGTATTTTTTCTTACAATATTTGAATAGGAATTTTCAGATAGCAAACATGGGCCAGCTCCTGAATTTTAGTAATAAATACTTTGATTTGCTTTTAAGCAACATGGTAGTGTCATTCATGTTTCTTTACAGGGTGAGTTTCAGGTCTTTGCCTGGGATTTTTCAGGATTTTTGGCATCTGGACTTGAGCTGAAAAGGTCTAATACCTAACAAAACCAAGTTGCAAAGCTGAATGTGATACCTTTGAATAGTACAAGGAAATTGTAATATCACTTTACCTGATGATCTTTGACGCACAGAGTGATCATCATTGTTCTCCTGCAGAGCAAGGAACTTGGGAACAGTAGAGCCCCAGCTCAAGTTACAGCCCTGGTGGCTAAATAGGTGTAAAAGAATGGCTGTATTGTTACCTTGGCTTCTGAAGAGGTAGAATACTCAGATGCTCCACATCTTGCACTTGGAATATGTAATGCTGAATGCAAAGGCAGCCTAGCTCTGCCTTTTGCTTTATCCTGAAAAGCCTTGGAATGTGAGGTGTTCAGGCACGGTACTGCAGAACTGAATGTGGCTAGTACAGACAGAGCAGTCTGGCTTGCTTGGATTTTACAGGGCTTGCTTGTTTTCTAAGCCTTTAAGATAGCTTTAACTGTGTTACAGAGCTGAATGGAATTGCTGTCTTTCTTCTCCCAAAAGATTTTGTAAGACAGGTAGAGCTCAGTGTTCAAGTTAAATTACTACTGTTGAGAACAAAGATAAGAGTGTCAGGAAACCATTGGATTCTAAACTGGTTATGCATCAGTTTCAGGAACCAGAGGAAATATCAAGTATGGGTGTGGGTTTGTTTGGGAGGGGAGTGGAGAGAGAGATACACAGCAGTGAAGTGCTGAAAGGACTATAAGAGAAATAAACCCCAGAGAGATCCTGTTGGGCCTCTGAGGTTAAGGAAATAAATTTTGAAGAACAGAGCTAAAAGGAAGACTTAAACATTTTTGTCATCCCCTTCTTTTTATGACAGTAATCAGGCTATGAGTACTCTAGTGTTGGAAAGAACCAAAAATGTCTGAAATACCCTAGAAGTCAAGTAATGGAGAAATGTGGAAAAACCCCACTTATTCAGGTACTTTTCTAAGAAGCCCAAAAATCTGGAGGCAGACCACAATACCAGTGTTCCTGCTTGTGGGTAGGAAATGTTCAGGAGTTAGTATGCATGGACAAAAGCAGTATTAGAAAGGATGAAATTGATAAAACTGTAGACTCTCAAAAATCTGTCCTGGAGTACACATGTGCTTTGTCTTTTAAAAAACATGTTAGAAAGGCAGTGAGAACAAAGATACACTCACATTTAACATGAGGAAAGCAACAGACATGTTGGGAAAATTGTCCTAGGGGACAGGATCCAGGCAGAAAAGCTGAGGGTTTGTTAGTGTGGAAAGCTTTTTTCTCACTTTATCCTTAGGTTCTTTTTATCAAAGATGATGTAGATGGTCTGTCAGAATGTATCAATGGGTGCAGTTAACAATCCCATGCTTTAAAGATATTTCCACAGTGAAATGAATAATTGGTTTGGAGTGGTGTCTGTGTTGCTATCAACATTCACCACTCAGCAGTGGCAAAGCTGGCAGCAGTAAGAGGGACACCTTTATAAGAAGGTGTCCTTATCAAAAATGTGAAATACTCTTCTTGCCTAAGAGGAGCATTCACACCTTGAATATCAGGTGTGTTTTCTCCTAAGATACAGTACTTTGCTGCTACCTTCATTTTCTTGTTCAGAGAGTATGTGTTTTTCTTAAAACAGTGGATAAAAACATAGACTCTGAAGGGACAAATACTATTCTATGGCCGAGTTAATTGAAACAGTACCACAAAAGAAGTGCAGGACTTCTGCTGTGTGTTCTAATAGGGTCCCAAAGTGAAGAAAATTCCATAGCAAGGTGAAGAGTAAAAGTATGAACATGCAAAGTAGTGTTGATCAGATCTCTTTGGCAGTAACATTATTAGGGTATTGTAAGGAAGAATTTGCTTGTAAATGAAGCTGCAGTGTCCATGGTTGATAAATAAATGATCAGTGGAACAAGTTTAAATATCTTACACTCATTATCCTAGGTAGCCACAGTTTTGGCTTTCAAACTGCTGCAGTGTGTGAGCATTACTGAAAACATCAAAACAGTTCTTGGTGTGTGTTTGCAGCCTATTTGGAAAACAAGCAAGCAAACTAAACCCCTGAAACTGTTTCAAGGTGCAGCTGGCCAGTGTGGAGCCTTGTATGCCTCAGGGCTTGTGGGAGGTGAAAGTTGACTTTGAGAAGTATCCATGAGCTTAAGAGGCTGTGTCACAGCAGCCCAAAGACTGCTCAAAGAACCTCCATTTTTAACTGAGCTTTTCCAGAATTTGTTGAGTGATGTTTATCATTGTGTCATAGGATCTTCCAGTTTTCCCTCCAATTCTGTGCATAATTATTGAGTTTTTATTAACTCCATAGAGGTTCCAGGCAAAGCAGCAAAATCAATCCTTTTCTGAACTGTAAGAGGTCTGTGTCTGTGAAACTTGCTTCTGATGAAAAGGATGTTGAATTGCTCAAGCCTTTTGCAATGAGCTGTGTTCATTGACTGTACTTTTATATCAGTGTTTTTAAAGGTTAATTCATCCTAAAATAAGAGTGTGCTGCTTTAGGCTCAGAACCATAAGTTAGATGCAGACAACTGTAAAAGGATGTGTGAATGCTGAATAACCAGTCATGTCCCTAGAGCGTGCGTGTTACCTGGCACAGATTCAGGAACTGCTGCCATCTATTCAGAGCATTGAGCAGATTAAGTTGGAGAATTCTTCCTTCAAGCCCTGTTTATCAAAGACTTGTTTGAACTGTGTGCAGTTCATATATTTGGCTTCCATTTAGTGATAGGAAGTACATGATTGTAAGCACAGTAGCTTTATATTTGTCTTTGACTTGAGCAAGGTTGGGCTTTGCAGACTTATTTACTCTGCGGGATGGTAAGCATTGAGATCTAGGTTATTTGATGGTTTTTTTTAAGTTATCCTTGTGTCTGTATAGACTTTGAGTTCCTTAGATGATTCCTATCCTGAGATGGATGGTTTAAGCACATTTTGGGTGGTTTGGGGTGGGGGAGAGTCAGTTGGTTTAGGGTTGCTTTTTTCTTTAAAAACCACATGTGTTCAACTTTGTACTTGGTTTGCAGCAGGTAATAAATGTGCATTTAACTGGTGCAGCCCTGGTCAGCATAAACTGCACACTTTGTGTGGTTAAAACTGTCTTCTCTGTCACAGTGTTTATGTTATTTATATCAGTGGATGACACTGTACTATGTTCTGAGATCTCATGTTGGAGCTGCTGAGCTCTGAAGAGGCAGGGACCTCGGGCCTGTGCAGTCTCAGTGACTGAACACCTCTGAGCAGTCAGCACAGGAACTGTACTTGGTCTTCTGGCTTGGTTTCACTCACTGTTACTCCTCTGAAGGTGCACACTCCAGTAATGCAAGCTAGAAAGTAGTAACAGAAAATCATCAAAAAGTGAGCAAAAAGGATTGCTTCAAAAGCACTTTTCTCATCCCAGCTAAAACACTTCAGATCTCCCCCTTGCTGGTGTAGAGCAGGCTGAAATAAACAGTCCCGTGGTTGTGATGTTAAATAAAAGGGAGGTCATCTCTAACTTGTTTATGTGTAAACTAACCTGGTAGCGTTGCTGTTTTCATTGTTCTGTGACAGACCAAGTCCTGCACCTGTTCAAAAACAGTGTTCAACTGTGGTACATGGGGAAGGAGTTTTAATTTTCACGGCTTTTAAACCTTGTGCAAGCTCCAGCAGGCACCTCTGCTCTCAGGACCTTCTCCCCCCTGCAGATTACTTGTTGAACAGGTAGCAGCAGTAATTCTGAGGAGTATGGTGACTTTATTACAGAGGCAGTGTCTGTTTCAGAAACACCAGTTCCTTGACATTGTTCAGAAACAAAACCTAAGGCCCAGTGCTGTCATGGATGATTAGTCATTCTTGTACCATGTGTGGAAGGGATTTAATGAAGTATTCAACCCAGGCAGCTTTTAATCTGTCTAAAGGCTGCAAAAGCAATGTTTGTTAAAATGCATGTGCTTCTTGAAGTAGGGAAGGAAAGATAACACCTGTAGACAGATTAGATTTTTTTTTTAAGGCTAATCTCCTTTTACTTAGAATACATGCATTCTTCAAATGCACGTGCTTATGCAGTTTATGATGCAGATTTTTCTTAAACAAAGAGGAAGCCAATTAAATTACAACAAAAGAAGGACAAAGGAGTTCACAAATGGTTCTGATTTCAGCTTTGTGGTATATATTCTTTGCCTGATGCCATCCACAGCTGTGGGTTTTCATCAGCTACCTTGTAACATACCATATTTCTATCAAGCATTTTAGTTCTTAGAAATAGGGGATTACATCACTGGCCTGCCATTCACAGGCTTCATTGCTAGGCAACAGTTAATGTAATTCCATTGTTCAGTGACACTACTTTGAATCTTTGCTTTGTGTACAGAAAGTGTGTGTCTGCATTTTGCCATGTTGTACCTAATATGGCAGGGTTTGTACAGATGGATTAGCATTTCAACATCTTCTGTGCAAGGGGGTGATTCTGCACTAGCTTGTTCACTCTTGTCTGGAAAAGATGTCTTGCTCTTGGTCTTTGTTACTGAATTTTCAGTTTTCCCTCTCCTTATATGTGCATAGCACCTTTTATTGGATGAATGTAAGCCTCCTGGATGCCTTTAAGATTCCTGCAGAGTACACAATTCTGCTGCAGAAAGAGAGGTGGAGAGGTCAAATGTATTGCTCAAATCCATGCAGATGATGATACTTTTGAGCTGGCTCTTAATATCTTTTTCTTTGACATAGTGTTTCTGTAGCGAAGTGCTGCAGGGAATATTCCATACCTAAAGTAATGTTCTGGTAGTGGTTGTGTGCTGTTGTTTTATAGAAAGGAGTTGCACTAATGTTGCAATACATCTAGTATGTAGTGGCAAACAGGGCTGAAATCCTGGGTACCTTTTGTCTGGTGGCTTGTCTTGTTCTGTGCCACACTGAACAAGCTTCCCAAGGAGGGCTTCCAAGGCTTGTGACAAAGTCTTGAGCAGCCTGGTCTGAATTCATTGTTGAGCCTGCTTCGTGCAAGCAGCTGGGCTAGATTATGTCCTTCTAGACTGAAATATGGAGTGAGTCTCTGATTGTACACCAGCACAATATGGCCTTGCAGTATTACAGCTCCTGGAAGCTGCTGTGTGTGTGCCTGCCCTCCTCTTCACTGGCAGGGATGGGGTAGGTGTGAGGCCAGTGAGTGGGAGCACTGGCTGCAGGCAGCCTGCAGTGTTCTCCCTCAGACTGAAGGTGCAGTGTGTCACTGAAAGAGCTCTTGTGTCCATGGTATGGATTGGTTTGTAATAGGGACACCACTCTTCACAGCAGAATGAAATTCCCCGGCTCATAGCCGAGCCATTGCATCTTCTGTGTGCATTGTTCTAGCTCAGCCTTGTACTGGGACATTGGCAAAGCCTGTCATGAAACATTCAGATTATATTGTCCATCACTGCGAATTGATATTTCATTCTGCAGCAAGTGTGAGGGTGGTTAGGAAAGACATTGGTAAAGCACAAACTGATAAGGCCCTTGTATTTAAAAATAAATGTGTGTTAGTTGGCTCCTCAAGCAGCAGTTGTCTCTCTTTCACTAACTCTGTTCAGCTTAAAGATAGGGAAGGTATTGATGTGTTGGGATCCTTGTAACTGTAAGGGAGGCAAGGTCATAGCAGATGGATGTGAGAGCTGTGTCTTACTGTTTAAATGTGTATAGTTAGAGATTCATCCTACAGGGCTTATTTTGCAGTAATTTTAAGTTGACCTTTTGTTTGTTTAAAAAGGACCATTTTGTACAACAATCCTTCTGAGAACATTGATTTTGCAGTTTTATGGTACATTTCTGTAGGTAGTTGCTTCTGCCTTTTAGTAGTTGGTGGTTTGTATTTTTTTCCGCCTGCTTTCTGGTTGGAATGAGATTTTTCCAGTTCTGTGAACCCTTCAGAAATGCTGTGGTTTCTAGCAGTTCATCTTTCCCTAGCAGAGGTTAAAGTTAACAGTATGTACTGTCTATTTTATTGTAACTGTAAGTCATAGATAGTAACTGGCAAAATTTCTGAGGAGCACTACTTTATGGTGTTTGTTAAAATAAGTGTTACCTTGCTGAAGGAAGGGCTTGGTGTTCCAAGGAACTGACCATGTTTTTGTGCCTGTTGTAGGCAGCAGCAGGCATCCTGTGCTACGTGGGAGCCTATGTGTTCATCACATACGATGACTATGATCACTTCTTTGAAGATGTCTACACACTAATTCCAGCTGTTATCATCATAGCTGTGGGAACGCTGCTTTTTATCATTGGACTGATTGGGTGCTGCGCCACCATCCGAGAGAGCCGCTGTGGCCTGGCTACGGTGAGTGCACTGCTCCTACAGAGTCTGGGCCTGGTGTACACTTGACTGCCTTCTCTCTTAATAAACTCCTAAAATGTTACTTGAAGTTTTCTCTTTATGGTCTTAAAAGTTATCTGCTTCATTTTTTTAGGAATGTCTTATTTCAATTTTCTGTTCTGAGTAAAGGTGTTAAATGAAACAGTTGTAGCAGCAGAAGGCGTCTTAGTTTTACCTTTTTTAGAACTGTGGTAATCTCATTAAAAAGTGTAAAACCATATGATTAAGTCATAAGCGTTTTTAAATCTCACTTTTATCTGTTGTGGTTGAAAAGCTGAATTGGAGGGAGAGAAGTGATTCAGGAGCCTTCTTGCATCAGGGTAACTAAGGGTTGTCATAAGGCCTGATTTTCTTCATGGTTTACTTGGGATACTTGGTTGGCAGTATTTTATGCCCTATGTTTCCAGGTATTTGAACTGTAATTTTGGCTTGAAAACTAGATAGGGAAGAGGAGAGGCTGTGTTTGAATTGTCCCCACAGGAGGGTTTGGGGCTTCTTTTGTTGAGTACTGTGTAGACTTCTTTAAATGTGCTCTTAAATATAGCAAGACAAATGGATAGCTTGCTGTCTTTTCCAGCTGTCACAGAGCTTAATCTGAAGAAACATTCCCTTAGTCCATCTACCACTCTAAGTAACTGCCAGGGTAGCCTCTCTGATGAGACATTCCTATTTATCTAACAAAGAAAATTGAAAGAACCACTTGATTAAAGACCTGCAGTATGGTATTTTCAGTACTAATGACAGCTGGACTTGCCTGACTGGGCAGCTTCTTATTACTTGGTGGAGCTGTGAACACTAAAGTTTCTTGAATGAATTCTGGGCTCATTTGGCCAATTTAAGTGCCTGCATTAAATTATCTATTAAATCAAAACCTTGCAGCAAAAATAACTTTAAATAGAAAAATCTACATGGAGCCTTTCATTAGGCAAATGAATGAAACTATTTGCACAAACACTTCTGATTGTATTTTGCAGTTTGTGATCATCTTGCTCTTGGTTTTTATCACCGAAGTTGTGGTCGTGGTTCTTGGATACATTTACAGAGCAAAGGTAAGAACTTCTCAGTTTCAGTAATGTTTTGTTGTGAATTCTGACCATAATACAGAAGTGTAATTTTTACTGTGTTTGATTCTGTAGAACTGTTAATGGGTGTTTGTTAAGGGATTAAAGTCAGACCTCTGAGTGGATTAATTTGTGATACCAGTATCTTAAAATTTAGAACATGAATAGCAGAGAGCTACCTTGTCGGCAAAAAATTACCTGGAGCACATAATTAACAGTTAAACAGGAGAAGAGAGTCGCAGTAATTGATACCTTCACATTTTCCAGATGGTCTTCTGATTTGTTTATGCTTTGACTTTGTGAATGACTGAGGCTATGCAATGTTGGAACATGGGGCATATTTTTTTGATATGCAGCAACTTCAGTGTTGTCATGTGTTTTGGTGTGCAAACTAACACTGCATAATAATAAAATGAAATAGATTGAATGTGGTAATGTATGCTTTCTAGCATTACTCAGGTTGTTGCCAGGGATTATAGCTAAACAGATTACATCTTTCCCCACTGTTTGTTTATGGAATTAAGAAATAGGGCCAGAAAAAATGAAATTAGATGTTTCTTTCAGCATAATATATGATAGAAATATATTACGTGGTATTGGAGCTGCCAAAATGTAACTTGAAGAAATTTCTAACTTGCACAGTTTACTAGCCTTTGATATGTCTATATCGAAATTCTGAAAAAAAAATACAACAAAGAAGTCATTTTAGCTGTGATGTGGAGCATGTTTGCAGTGTAGGACACTCAGGGATATCTTACCAGCAAGCTGAACTACACTGCCATTTCTCTTTCTTTGGCCTTTTGTGAACAACACAGGTTCAGCATTCTCTCCTCTTTGCTTTCTCATGCTATCCTGGAACAAATGGGGAGACAGCTTGGAAGTAAAAGTGGTGGTTTTGCTTGGGCCCCAGGGGAGGCTGCTGGGAGCAAGCAGTGACCACATGACCTTGAAGTGTTTGTGTTACAGACCTGGTGCATGACACTTAGAACAGGCTGCTTCAACAGAAGTGCTCTACTGGCCATGCTTGAACTCAGAATATGTTTTTCTCATGCTTTGCATTTGATTTCTGCTATCTTGGCAGTGAACTGAGATCATCATTGGGGATTCTTAAGTTTATGCTGGAAGAGGCCTTAGAAGGCATTGAGGAAAGCACTACAATTCCAGGGGGGTAGGAAGTGGGCTCTTATATGTTGATCTGAATGGCTTCCTTCTGTTTCAGTACTTGGCAGAGGAATACTTCAATATGTGCAGGAATTACCATGAATCTGGTCTGGACTAAGCAGTAGTCATCTTACTGTCTTCCATGTTCCCATCTTGAAGGAACTGCTCTTTTTCAGTGAGCAGTATTCACAGCAGATGCATGGATCTGCCTTGCCCAGCTGTGTGTTCCTGTTGCTTCTCTTTTTTTGCTTTGCTGTCACACAGTTTTCACTGCAGTAGGTAATGCAGGGCCAGAGCTTGGGAGAAGAGGGAAGGTTGTCTGCTTTTGGTGGCAGCCTGTTAAGCTGTTTGTGGAAGTCAGTATTTGAAAACTGAGCCTTAAATCTTTGGAAAGGACAGACAGGTTTTGTTACTAAAGATGGCAATTTTCTAGTACCCTACAGTATCTAGCATCTTAGACTACTGTTTCAAGTGCAACAGAAATAAACAGAAATAAATTTATTACCAGTGAGCTTGGAGAAGTCTGCTTAGCCTTCTGATTATTTTTGCCAGGATAAATAAGTCAGCTTTATGCTTTGTTAATTTTAGTCTGTTGTTTTTGACATGGTGTGTATGCATCTGTGGGAGCCTTGTTTTGATTTTTCTAAAGGCACCTGAATCATGTTAGAAGTACTTTGTGTTCACCTTACAAACTTGCAAACAAAAGGAAAGATTAAAGTCATAGCAGTTGTAACATTGGGCATAATGCCTCAAGGAAGTGGCACTGTGTTCTCTTAAGATACCATTATTGATCTTAAAATTGTTTAATTTTCCAGCATGCCTCTGTAAACCTGTGTGTTGATCCTATTCAGACTCTTTCAGAGCTGTGTGAAACGTGCCCAGGCTCTGCTGAGATGGGCTGAGCTGCTGCAGAGCCTTCCAGCATTGGTCCTTAGCTGGAAAAGTCAGACTTTTTGGAAGTGCCAGTAGGGATTAAACAGGCTTGGTTGTTTGAGGACCTGCAGGTTTTTTTCCTCTGGGTGGAGGGGTTCACTCCCTTCATTTTTCACTAAACCTGCCAGTTAACTAGAGCTCATGATTTCTCTTTGGATCTTATGGAATTTGCATGGTTTTCAGGCATAATGTTGCCCTGATTGAACTGCCAAGCCAAATGATGCACAAACAAGCACGGAAATAAATTATTTTACAATGTAAATGACAAATTGAACAGCTGTTTTGTTATGAGTTGGAGTTGTAAATAAAATTAGTCAAATCATCAAACAATTGATTTTAAACTGGTCTGAAACAAGTTGCCTGTGCAGGCTAAATTGACTTTTATGCATACCTATCTTGAAATAGGCAGCATTCTTGAGGAGGGGGTGGTGGTGGAATTCAGCTTGTGCTATTGCTGCATAAAAATCTTCCATTGAAGTATTTAAAGGAATGATGTGTTGACAAGACCTTCCTACTGTAGCTTGCAAATCTGAAGAATATGCATGCTTAGTGCTCAATCCTAAAATTGCATTCCTTGCACATAATTCGTGTTGAATGTGATAGAAAAAATCAAATCAGAGCTAATCCTAAAATTGCAGAAATGTTTATGCTAAACTGTGTATTATTTAAGTAATAGTTTACAGTAATATACAGTATTTAAAAGGTTCTAGTAAGATTTCCTCCAAACCAGGCATCATAGAATGCCTTTAGAGGGGACAAGTGATGGTTCTTGAGTGGCATCTATTTCTAACACATGTACTTGACAGCGTCTTGACTCAGTTACAGTAGTTCTAAAACCCATTGCAGTAAATGCTGCTATACACAATGTACTGCTCTTTGGGAAGCCCTGGAGACTGGGGCTGAACAGAGAGCCTGGTCAGTGTAGGGTCAGCCAGAAGGCATCTTTGAGAATTTATTTACCTGTGCTTCAGCCAGAAGAGTGGGTGGTATGACTTAGTACCTTTTGATCCCAATATCCTCGTAGTGCCAAGGGGAATGAGTTAGCCCAGATGGTTATAATGGTTTTGGTTGGGGACCTTGAAGTAGAGAGGTGAGTTCATGTTCTTATGGACAGCCCTTAACTTCATGAAATTTCTTCTATGGTGTCACAGGAAAAGCTGTTCCTTTTCTGAGAGACAGTGCAAAGCTACTTTGCCTAAGATCTGGAAGGTAGCTGTGCCTGGATTTTCCTTCTGTAGCTGCAAGCTGGCAACATCTTAGCAAAAGTCAGGGTCAAACTTTAGGAAGCTGTACCACTGAGTTGTGCTGATTTCAGATGATGGGGAGTTACCTTGGTTTCCTGAAATGCTGTAGCTGGGAGCAAAATGATGTTACCTAACCTGTGCTGGTGAGCTAATGCAGCTGCTTTCCTGCCCCTCCTAGGTGGAGGATGAAGTTGATCACAGCATTCGGAAAGTGTACAATCGATACAACGGCACCAACCCCGACGCAGCCAGCCGTGCTATTGACTATGTACAGAGGCAGGTGAGACAGCGACACACGGGCCAGTTTTCCACTCCTTTCTGTCCTTAAAACACAGATGCTGTTGCTCTGCTGCTTGTGCAGATGTCCTTCCTCCACTCTGACAAGTCTAGGAAATTGCTGAATGGACAACAAATAGTACAACTTTGTTAATATTACTGCTGACAAGGAGATACATTTTTACATCATTAGCTATCTCAATGTGTGCTTGTATTCAAATATGTAGTACTTAAGTGTTTTTCTGCAATGGAACATAATATACTTCTCCTCCTGGTACTGCAGTTAGAATTGAATTCTTTACCTGTCTGATTTTCCAGCTGCGCTGCTGTGGGATCCATAACTATTCAGACTGGGAGAATACTATCTGGTTCAAACAAACTAAAAACAACAGTGTGCCCCTCAGCTGTTGCAAAGCAGCCCTCAGCAATTGCACTGGCAGTTTGACCCGCCCCATGGACCTTTATTCAGAGGTAAGGCAGCCACAACATGAACTGACACAGCCACAATTCATTTTCTTTGGGAGAAATCAAATCTTGGGTGTATTTGCTTTAACAGAGAGTAGGTCATCTTCTCTCTCCTCTTTTCATCTGTGAGTAATTTTCATCTAATTACTTTTTTTAGTATTGGCATTATCTTTCTGCCCTATGTGATGCTTTTGGGGTTTTTTGGTGTGTCTAAATATGGTTGCCAGATTGATACTTAAGAAGCCTACTTGTTTCAGGGGTGTGAGGCTCTGGTTGTAAAGAAGCTTCAGGAGATCATGATGTATGTCATCTGGGCAGCACTAGCATTTGCTGCTATTCAGGTAAGAGAATGTTCTTTATTTGTTAACTTCTTTCAAATTAGATCTAAACTGCAGTACAGATAACTACAGGTATGCACATACAGGTATTACCCTTTAATACAGAACTTCCCACTGCTATGGGATATATATTCTGCTAGAGCTGAACAGTCAGTGTTATATGCAGTAATCCACTCAGATGTAAATGGTAAATTATTTTGTGAAAACTTAATTATCTAGGTATTAAGTATCATAAATGTCCTCTGATGGCATTTAACACTCGAGGATTTTGCATAGTGTTTAATTTCCAACTTTTAAACAGCTCATTTTTCATGCTGTTTTAGAGGTACATTATCTTAACTGTGCTTCATGGTGTATAAATAATGTCAGGACCACCCAGGAGATACACCAAGGTTTTTGATAGTGTGCTCTGCTCGTGTGCAACTGAGCTTTGCTGTGTGTCTTGAAGATTTCTTGGGTTTTGGACTTGAACAGAGAGGCTCTAAACTGCACACTCTTCATGAACCTTATTACAGTTACCCTGGTCATAAAAAGGTAATAAACTAATGTGTATATTAGTATTTATTAAATTTTAAGGAAGAAAAAAAAGACTAGAAATGTCTCCCAAACATATTTGTAAAATTGAAATTTTGAATGCTCATCAGCTGGCACACTTAGTACATTCATAGCATTATTTTCAGCCTATACCTGTGTTATATGGTCTCTGAGCAATGTAGTACATATGCTGGATCTCAGGAGACTTAAAAACTAATTTCAAAGTTACTTTAGTGCTCTTAATAGCATTTGAACTCAGAAAACATACCTGTCAAGTCTGACAATGTAAGCACTTTTGTTTTCAAAAGCAGCTTTTGAGCTGGATTGTATGTTTGAAGGTAAATAATCTTTTGCAAACAGTCTTGTGAAAAGAGGGTTCCCTCTGTGCTTCAATGTTACAAGGATGTACTCATAGTACTGTATACAGTCATGTTGAGCTGTTCAGACCCAGACTACTTCAGCTGTGGAACTTCAAATTTGTTGAGATCTGTGCTGAGTCTCCTGAAGGGAAGGTATAGTTTTAATTGTCTTCCTTAAAACTTTAGTTGTTGAAGCAATACTTGGTCTGCTTGAACAATGAAATGTATTTGTGTACTGAAAATTAATGTCTTACCACAACCATAGTTACTCTGACAAAATTTTTTATGTCAGGAAAAAGGTGTATCTGATGAAACTGGCTGAGGAGAATCCCAAGAGGAGGCATTATTCTTGGTTCTGGAGTTTGCAGGTTGATGAACAGGCCTGCCCCAAAACGCAGCACAGTTAGAATCCTTTCTGGCCCTGGCCCAGAGTTTGACACATGCTTGCAATGGCAGTGTGGCTTCTGAACATCCTTCTGTTCAAAATGTTCTATTATTTATCTCCTGAAATTTGAGACATAAGTTCTGATATCTTTGCCATACAGAATTCAAGTATGTACTTGGCTCAGTTCTCAGCAGAATGGTCTGTGGGCTAAGTGAAAGGGAGATAGAATGTAAACTTCAGCACATGGCTGCAACTTGGTTCATGCCCTGTACACTTAGAGGAATTATTATGTTTTTCTTACCATTTGTGAATTTTACTACCTTGCCTATGCTGGCTGCACAGTACCCTCTGAACAGATTATTTTGTTATGCAATGAGGCTGTTCAAAGTTCATTACCTCTGGTAGCCTATAGTCAACAAATTTAACCTTCAGTAATTGCTTTAAAATTAAAAGACTGAGAGGAGTATTTTTGCAAGGCTTGAAATTTATTAACAACTTAGTCTTTTCTGCATAGAAGCAATTTTTGGTATGTTCATGTTTCAGTTACCATGGGGATCTTCCAGTGTGCAATAATTCCCTGGTCCCCGCCACAGTGACAGCACAGAACTATTAATAGCTAGGAGGCAAACTGAAGGGAGCAGAGACAGCTTTTGTGGCTGATGATCATTTACAAAGGGCACCTGTATATACAGCCAGTGAGTTTGTGTACAAAATTGGTTTGGGGAAAGATTGAATGTAGTTATTGCTAGCAGGCAAATTAAAGCCAAATTTAATAAAAAACTAAGCAAACCTCCTGAATGCAGGAGGTGTTTAAACTTCCCTGAATGCTGTTGAAGAGGAGGATGGATGGATCCTTCCTCAACACAGATGTCTAAAATAGCAGTTCACAATATTAAATAGCAACCAAAGAAACAGACTCAAATGCCTTGAAATGTTTAGAGAGGCTAGCATTTTTTTAATGACATAATAATGTCTGAAGAGAGCACTGAGGTATATTATTCACTTCTTTGTTTATAGTGAATTCTAGGAATATGCTCAGAGACCTCCTAAAGGATATAAATGGTTTAAATAGTAACTCAGAAGTTAATTGCATGGGGTTTTACTGTAGTACCTGAATGTTTGAGATTTCACACAACTGTATAAATTAAATATCTCGAGGGAGTCATTGAACAGGGTTGTCTTTGTGCAAATAGCTGTAAATGTGCTGGATCTACTTTTATTCACTTGATGTACACAGCTAGAATGAATTCTAGCAAAGGACTGAAGGAGGTGTTGCTCTGCATCACACTTCTCATTTTATCCTAGCTTTGAGTAGCAGAGAAGTTTTTGTACTTGCAGGCTGTGAGCCTTCTTGAGTGTTCTGTAGCCACTGGCAGCTCCCATAACTCTCCATTTACAAGTGTAACTGAAGTGGGTTTAATTGTAGATATTCCCTCCTCACTGAGAAGGGCTGTGTCCATGACCAGTCATTCTCCCATGTGACTTGTTTCCTCTTTCTCTGATACAAATTTATGAACCTAAGCACCTGATGATGTCCCTGCTTGTTGCAGAAGGGCTTGACTGGATGGCCCTTAAAGGTCTGTCCCAGCCCAAACCATTTCATGATTCTCTGATAATATCTTTGGGAGTCAGTCTGTGAGCTGGAACCACCTGAGTGAAGAAAGGTGCTGTTTCTAACAACAGCTCAAGTACCATACTGTGTTACTCTCCATAATGTTTTTTAAACCTGAGCTGGTTTCTGCTATAGATCCAAAGCAGATAATGCACTGCAGACAAAGAAGAGTATTGATCTTTACAGCTTGTTCCTTTCCAGGAAATTAAAAGCTCATACTAGAATCTCAGCATACCTCTTCCTAACCACTGCATATTTAGATTTAGGATTTTTCAACATTCTGTTTCAGTCTTTCAGCTGACTGGAGTACTACAGTGTGTGTACCATCATTTAGTTTTAAAACATGTTACACATCTGATGTTTGTGCATTGTTGGCTAGAATTTTTTAAAAGTCAGTAATTCTCCTTTTGTCCCAGTACTAGTTTCACTGGGCTTTTGCTGTATCAGAGAGGCAATTCTACACTTGTGTGCTCACCCGTTTCATTCTAGTTTGCTTTCTGTCGAGGGGATTTTTTGTGGTGTATTTTTGGGGTGGGTTCTTTTTCAAGAAATCAAGTTGTGTTCACAGTGGTGCTTTATAATCCAGAGATAGGACAGGAGCCTCCTGAAGTATTTGCATCTGTGAATAAACTTCCATGCATACAACCAAATCAGTACAATCTCACACTTTACTAGAAGCTATTGCCAGTTATTGTAAACCACAGAACACTACCAACCCTATTGTAAACTGCCAACACTATACCTGCTATTTTTTAGTTGGTACAGTCTTATTCTACCTTCAGTAAACATGCAGTTTCTTTAAAATACCATGTCCTGTATCCCTGATTATTCACAAGGTTTAAATCTTGTAAGTGGACACAGGGTGATCATACCCTAAATCATGGTAAGCATGCAAGCACAGTTATGGTACTATGAATTTTAACATGTCTGAAAGTGAATTATTTGCCTTAGATTTAAGCTTTCTAAATGACATGTTCACAGAGAGATAGTTCTATGAAATCTTTTTCAAAAGCCCATTCTCATCATAGCAGTTAAGCTGATGCATTTGCGTTGCGCTTGAATTTTCCATACCAGATATGGTATCTAAAATTTGTACCTTTCATTAAAAAACATAAGGAGTTTCTTCCATCTGAATTACTGAGGCAGAATACAGGTGGCTGGCCAAAAAAAAAAAAGTCTTGTTTTAGATATCCAGGGTAATCTCGTAAGAAAATGAGACTGAAGTTTGTGGCGCTGGGAGTTCCTAGCAGGATGCTCTTTCAGGAACGGTGGTTTGTTGCCATTCGTTGGTTCCAGTCTTGAAGCATGCTGGCAGTCTGTGCTGACACTGAGTCTCTTGAAGCATCTCCCTTGTTCTCAAGCTTGTTCTCTGTTTTTTTCTCCCCAGCTTCTGGGCATGTTGTGTGCCTGTATAGTTCTATGTAGGAGGAGTCGGGATCCTGCCTATGAGCTGCTCATTGCTGGTGGAACCTATGCCTAGAAGAGAATTCCAACATGCAGTTCAATCTTCCCCCAGTTCCCTGGAGGGTGAATGGGCCAGGTTTACTTCCATAGCTTTCTTGCCCCAGCTTATTCCAAGCACACCTTTCAGACATGAGGGCAGCCGCACTGTGCACTGGTGACGGGCAACAACAGCTTTACACAACCCATAGAATTACCTGTGACTTTCACTGTTTTAGCCAGCTATTCATGTATCTAAATGTTTTAGTATGCTAGTAAACTTTCTCATTTCAGAACCATTTGCAAGTTAAGTGTAATTTGGTTGATATGAAAGTCAAAGGATGTGTGCCTACTTTGGTAGATTACCTCTAAGCATTAACTGGCTGATTCTTGCATATATAGAGAGAGGAAGTCTTAAATCTTCACTACATGGAACTTTTCTGGCCAAAGTTGTACAAAAGAAGCCAGCTGTATTTAATTTGAGAAGAAAAAAATGTTTTAATCTTGCCCCTCACCAGTGTCACTTTTAAAAAAGAAAAAAACACTTAAGTCCAGTATACTTTATATATAAAGAAATTGTAGGGAAAAAGAAAACTAACCAATTTTAGGATTATGTGACTGCAATTTTGACCTTCAGAGATCCAGTCTTTCAAACATTAGTGGTTTAAAATACAAGCTGGCTTTTCAGGAGTATAATGTATGCACTACTGTTCTATAATGAAATATTTCATTTTTCTATGAAGAGCGTTTTATGTGTTGAGTGAACTGTTAGACTGTAGACCTTCAATTGGTTTGGAAACAATGTAGCCATGTAGAGTAGCCAAGTAGTATGTGAAAGTGATCTCAACTGTAAATAATAAACCTGATTAAATAAATCTCTGTATATCCTCCCTATAAACATGTCTTGTTTTCTGTTTAAGATTTCAATGTGTTTGGTCCAGTGGAGTCTGGGTGTGCTAGATACACAAACTGTGTGAAAACAACAGTTTTGGGTGGCTTCAATAGATCTGTATTTATGGTTTGCTGGAAACCTGATTGTATTGTGTTTGTTCTTTTTATTTGAAACAATAGCAGTGAAACATAGAACAACAAACTTGGCTGAACTTGATGGAAAGTTAACATCTTGTGCATACAATTAAGGAAGAATCTGTTGTTGCCTCCAAACAGTGGGTAATGAATAGTTTTACTGTAACTGCTGTATGTTAATTATGTTTTAGTGTGTCTTGCATTATTCACATACTTAGTCACTGCACTGCCCTACTTTCAGTGTCTTCAGGTTCTTCCTCCTTTGCAGAAGCCAGGAATGCTCAGAATTTTTACCCGTTGCTTATGTACAAAGCAGACGTGCTCAGCTAAACTGACCTCAAGATAATCTCAGGTAACTAAAGAAACATCCTTCAGAAAAAGAAAATTCTGATGCGTACACACTGTTGAGGTCGGTGTGGTTAATTGTGGATTTTTCTCAGTGTTGTTAACACTGCTGTAGAAGTGTACCTGTGGAATTCTGTTAACTTCTAAAGGTAGGTTTCAATGATACTCCCTTGGGACTTAGATTTTCATTCTTAGTACAGCCTATGCCTCAACCCAGAGACCTCCTGACTGTGGCATCAGATTTCCCAGATATGGCAGCAAGCCTGCTCAATGCATTTGATTATCTTCATTTTGTATTGCAGATTGTAAATATGGAACTAGTAAGATTGAGATGACCCTGACTTGTAAAAATCAGTGTGGAGAGGTTGTATGACAGAGCTATGTTGCACAAAATAAGGCTAAGGATGCTTAAAAAGGTGGTCAGCTCTTAGCAGCTGCAAGGCAGAAAGAAACTCCAGTCATGAGCCTGCATATGCCCCTTTGAAATGAGGATAGCTTGGGGGAGATAACAGTGCTTGTTAATCTGGCTGGAAGACGTGGATTTGAAGTACAGAAGACTTGACAGTACTTGCATGTAAATGAAGGAAGTCTGTTTCCTCTTTAAAAAGCAGAATATTTGTCTGGAATGTGGAAACTACTCAATATTTTACAACTTTTTTATAGTCTAAACAAAGCCCAACTGAACTTTTAACTGCTGTGAATTAGTTTTTTCTAGGAACCTTCAATTCAAGTGACCTTTTTGAATTGCAGTTTGTAGTAGGTCTTGGATGTGTGAATGAAGCTTCGGTGGCATTTGGGTTTTCTAAAATACAAAATCCAACTTCACGCATCCCCACACTCTCCCCCCCAAAAGCCAACCAAAGACAGACTTGCAAGGGTCTAATACACCACATTTTGTGTGGTTGACTGAAGCTGGGAACAAGTGGTGTAGGTCTGTGCCTTCCCTTACTGAACAAAATGCATCAACTTTGGCTTGCATTAGGCAGGAGTGTTGGTGTGGCTGTAGTTTGCCCTTCCTAATTCATACATTCCTGTCTGGCAGTGCGTTTTAGGGGACAAGGGCTGATTTAGTTTCAGCTCTTTTTTTTCCTTGATTCCTCTTCCTTTAAGTTCCTGTATGAATTTCTTCTTGGCTCTCTTGTAGCTGAGGAGTCTGAGAGGGCTCAGACTGCACAGGAAATCGTTCAGACTGAGCGAATCTGTGTATGCTGCATTGAGCACACAGGCATGGAGCTCTCCTGCAGCCTGATCCACTGGGGTTTAACACAGGAAATTATAATTGCTTCAGGGATGTTTTTAATTGGGTTTTGTTGTTCTCACTGCTGTTAAAGTGACTTAAGTACATTGCAGTGCAAGTCCTGTGCTTTACTGCCTTTCAGCACCCTAACAGGAGGCTCATGAGAATAGGAGGGTCTCATTCAGATTGTTGTTTAGTAAGGCATGATCATCTCTATTTGCCTTATTAAACAGAGAAGAGGTGGTCTAGCAAGCTCAATTTAACAAAGTTAGTGAAAATAGAAGTTTCTGCCTTGATAGCCACAAGAGGACAGCTCATGAGATTCTTCAGTGCTACAGTTTCAGATGAGATTTGAGATAAGCACTTGTGATATAGTATCAGTGATAGCCTTCAGAGGACAGTTAGTGAATCTTGTAACTGACTTAATCTTGGGTCTGAGACAAATCCCTCTGGAATTCACAACAAGTCTGCAAGTGCAGTGAATCTTTGGTGTTCTGTGTGCTGTGTCCTGCAGCAGCAGCACACCCTGGGATGGCTGCAGTGCTTGGAGAATGCCACCTGAGCCTCTTCCCTGCCCCTTGCAGTCTTTGCTCTTGGGTGCCACGCCTACTGACTGGGGCAACTGTCCTTGCTACACATAATAAGTTTAGTTTTACTTCTTTGGGCCTCTCATAGCTGATCTGTTCCCCTGGAGCTGCATTGAGCTGTTGGAAAGCTCTCTTGGGGGTGGCCTCTTTTAAACCATGATGTAGGCTTGGGCTTTTGCTAAAAGGCACAGAGCAGACTTCCATCTGTGCTACATCTGAGCTGATGTGAGCACAAAGCTTCCTCTGCCAAACTGTTGATGTGATGCAGTGCCTATGAAGTGGTTGCTGTAGGCTGTGCCTGGCTGTGGGAAGGTAAGGTGCTGGCAGTCTTGGCCTGTTTCCCACTGTCCTACAGATCAGTCCCCTGTTCCTGGACTGCTTCAGCATGGATCGCTCATGTCTGTTGTGATAACTGGGCTTGCTATTTGTCAGTCTCAGTTTTGAGAATGATTAGGATAGAGCAAACTCATTGGCAGGTAGCAGAATTATTTTGCTGCTGATCTGTTGAAAGTCTGGGTATGATGTGATTTTGATGGGGCAGTCACAATTTGCCTGTGCCCTACACAGCAGTAGGTGTAAACCTTGCCCTTCTACCGCCCCATGAAAGGATCATCTGCAAAAAACCTACAAGATTATAGTCCTGAGGTAATCCTGTAGCAAGTTGTGTTTCCTTCTGTATGCCTTAACACAAGGTTTGGCGTTTAAAATAATGCCAAATTGCAGGACACTTGTTCCTAGGTGGAGGAGGAGGTGCTGGGGGAGCACAGCTGCTCCATGGCCATGTGCTGCACCCTGGACATGTTTAATGTCCTGGCAGCTGCCCAGGGTGGCAGAGGTAAATGTTAGATTTGTTCACCCACTCCTTTATTTCTTCAGTCTGGCAGTTGCCTTCACAATGCAGGTTTTGTGCTCACAATACATATTTAGTCCAGGCATATGCCTTTGATTTGGTCCTTGATATGGCTGCAGTAATCCCTGCTGGATCTGTGCCTGGCAACAGATGTTGCTTCTTTCAGTGTCTGCACTCCAGGACAGGAGTTCGGTTGTTCTGTGTGGGGTTACACTGTAGGTGAACATGAAGTTTATTCAACATGTAAAAGCAGGGCAGAGTTTGTAGATTAAGTGTGGATGTGAACTTAAACCTGCACAAGTGAGAGACTGTCAGAGCTCCTGTCTGGGGACCTGAGACTTGGTGATCCTTCTGGAGCAAGCAAAGAAGCACTTCTTTCTGGTGATGTGCACTGAACCACATATTTTCTCTCACCTGCTTCTCTTGACCCTGAATGCTAAAGCTATGTCAGAACTTTTGAGTTGAAACTTCTTTCTTTGCCAGAGGAAAGCCTGCAAACTGAGTTGCCTGGGGTAACATGAGCCACAGCAGTGTGGGACCATGGAGTTGTTCCTGTTGGCACTCCAGAAAATAGCTTTGCCTGCAGTTGGATGTGTGGTGCTTCAGCTACCAGCTCTTTTCACCAAAGGGCTCCTGCCCCATTTCAGATAATAATTTAGGCATTTTCCAGGATAGCTGTCCTGTCGGACCTTGGCTAGGTCAGGCTGTGACTGACAACTGGAATGCACTTCCCTCATGCAAATAAAACACTTAGGCAAACCACTGGAGTTGTGGGGTTTTAGAGGATTTAAGATGCCTTGCATGCACAAGCAGTCTGCTCTAGAAAACCACTTCTGAAATGGAGTTCTGAAGTTTTTCTCCCAGCTGGACAAGGGAAGCAGCAAGCTCTGCTCTTGCCTGAATGAGTCTGGCCTTGAATTGCATTGAACAAGTCTGCCACACATGAGTATGTGCAGGGGTAGTGTTCATACATTCTCAGCTGAGAGGAGGAGAGGGATAAAGCCCCTGTGGAAAGGTGGCATTGAGTCCTGTGCCAGCCTTCACCAAGCACCTCACAGGCAAGAGGCAGGACTCAGCTCCCAGTACACACTGCAGAACTGAGCACTCCTTGGACTTCCAGCACCCTGAGAATGCCCCGTCCTTGGGAAGCGTGCTTGGTGCAATAGCTTTGCACTCTGTAAAATGTCTTTGCCCTTCGAGTGCAATGGCAATTTTGAAAGCTTAAATCCAGCATTTATCCTGATAGCTTTGTTTCCCCCTGTACAGTAACACCTTCAGCATTGAAAAGTGGTGCACTGAGGATACATTACAGACACTGAGGAAACACAAGTTAAATTTAGAACTTGTGCTGATAAGTGCTGTGATTATAAAAGCTGGCCCAGGACCCTGCAGAGCCAGGAGGATGCATTTCTCCAGATGCTTTCTCTCCCTCTTTGGTTTTGCATCCTCCCATGGCTGCTGAATTGAGCCGTGACCCAGCGAAACCTTTAGCTGCCACTTAGCGGAACAAAGTCACTGTCACTTCAGTCTCCCTTCCTCAGCCAGGGCTCAGACACAAGAAGGGCTGTGCAGCCTTTCTCTAAAGACAAAGCATTTCTCACGTCTCTCAGTGCATTGAAAGCTTTCCCATTCACACTTACATTGGCATTCTTATCCTGGCAAGGTTAAAGTTCACCACTTTCCCAAGAAGTTCCTCCATGGACTGTTCTCGGCTTAAAAATTCAGAACAATCCTTCTTTGGATGCAGCTGTTGAGCATTTGTATCCTTGTAGAGTGGAAGGGAATGCTCTGAACTCCCCCACAGGCTCTCTGCACTGAGTGTGAGCATTATCTCATTTCTGCACCACCTTCCTCAGAGCCAGCCAGTCCTGTTACAAAACAAGCACTGCGTACACAATGAAATTTGTCCTTTCGTACGAGATTTTCCATTGCAAATATTGATCCGACCACCACCCTATGCTCGCTTGTTTAGGCTGATCTGAGATTGAACAATCACGAAAATGCTGAGTGTGCCAGGAGGATTTTCAGCTCGGTGTCAGAGTGGATTACAACCCCCCCACGATGACTGGAGAAGTTGAGGAGTGAGGTGCGACTTCTCCAGTCATACCTTTGCTTCACGAAGCCACTGATTTATTCAAGGATTTAGCCTGGGCTGCTTGAACAATCCGAGTGTGTAATCCGACACGCAGGAAATTTCATTCAAGTTCAGGCTGGAATGACTTGGGCTGTGCTGTATGTCCATTTACCCTGAGGCAGAGGCAAATGCCTGCATTTCAGTAAAGAGAATTTCTAAGCACCACTTTCGCAGCTGTAGCTCATTCAGCATTGCACCCATTAACACACTGGTTACTTCTCTTTATGTCTGCCTTGATTTGATGTTCGATGGAATTCTGGTAAGGGCAGCAAAGCTGGGACTGTGCTGGTTTAAGCTTCCAAATCTGGTTAACAATGGCTCTTTTAGATCTGGTAAGTAAAATTCCTCCTGCTTTCAAACATCCTCTTAGGGTATCTGTTCCCACTTCACCTCTGCCCCCAGCTGTTTTTGTACCCTCAGTCCTCAGGATGATATGTGGAATCCCTGGTTGTAAACTCGAAGCTCTGCTCCAAGCTGAGTTCTGTTGCCTGGTGATTTTGGATGATACTGTCTCCCTCCTTAGAAATTTCAGGGATGTCAACGGTGATTTCTGCCGATTTAGCTGGCAGTACACGGTGATTTCTGTTAGAGTTTTCTATCTAAAAGAGAAATTTAGTCTGTGTTTTCAGTCAGAATAGTACAACTCAGTAAATTTGCCTTTTGGGCCAGTGTGTGGGACAGAATGGCTGCAGCCACATGTCACCCAGCAGTGATAGGCTCCAAATGTGCTCTTAATGGTGCCCCTGCAGCTTTGTCCCAGATCAGGTGTCAGCCATCCTTTAGCAGCTGGTAGAAGGACAAGTTGAGCCCTGTGCCACGTGGAACTGGCTAATTTGATGGAAATATGATTATCCAGCTATTCTAGAAACAGATCAGATTTGCACTGTGCAGGATCCAGGAGTGCACAAATCTGGAGATAACTGTGGCTCTGACCAAAATGTGAGCTGGCTGCTGAATTTAGGTAATTGCTAACAAAGAATAGATGATGGCTAACAGTTTGAGTAGTTATTTGCTCTCTCAAGTGAATGCAGCATTGGCATTTTGTTAATAACATAATCACAGGCAGGACACTAATTCCCCTTCCAGAATCTCATTCTCTGCACAAGCATTCTTCCCCTACAAAACCCAACCCATCAGCCCTGGTAGTCCCTTAGCAGCCATTTATTTTCCAGAAGGCAGATAAGACTCAGCATCACAACTTTGTTTCCTGTCTTGCTGACCAGCTCTGAGTGTAGTTCTGTGTAAGGACATGGAAGTACTGGTATTTGTGTGGCTGCTGACTGCTCTTGTGTCCGATGTCCCAGCCCTGCAAGCTGGAGAACAAGAAAGCCAGGGGAAAGAGATGGTGCTGAGCAGTCCAGGCTGCTGTTCAGGCCTCTACAGTTTGTCCTGTCCCTTGCAGAGTTGTTGCCACTCCACACTGGACGTGAGCAGTGACTTTTCACACTGTGTTTGGATAGCACTGATGTAGAGTGCCCTGTGCTGCACAGTTGAGCCACAGCACAGTGATACTGCCAGGGGTCTGTGGTACCCCAGAGTGTGTGAGTTACCCACCAGAGCTGAGCTGGGTGTTCCTCAATGCCCACCCAGGCTCCTGTCGGACACCCACCTGGTGCTTGGCTGAAATGATCTCCTCTTGGATCCATGTGCTTCCACTTCAGCTGCATTCAGTAATCAGTGAGGGATGAGCTGCAACTGGGAGAAAAATTACCTCTGGAGAGGAGACTCAGACCACGAGTTCAGCTCTTGAGACGGGAAGGAAGCCAAGGTAAGAGTTTCCACTGTTTATGCCCATGATCTGTTACCACTCTGGCTGATGTGTGCTGGGCTTGTTCACACTACAGAGCTCAAGCCAGGAGTCCTGGGGGAGGTGGCAAACACTTCAAACCTTGATCAGTCACTGTGCTCCTGCTGTTGCTACATGCCCACCTGGGAAGAGGTTGATTTCTTCCTCTTAGCTGCCTGGTTGTTGGAAATGCTGGAAGCTGGTTGGCTCTATGGATCACTGAGCTTGGCAGGAGGCCTGGCTGTGTTGGCTGTCCAAGAGTTGGGTCTGTTGAATCTCTGTTTCTGGTCTGATACTACTTTGTTGTTACTACTGGCTTGTGGGCTCTTAATATGCAGAAATCTGTTCTGTGCAGAGACGGACCTCGTCCTACACTTGCAGACATTTCCCAATTACGTGTGGTTGTCATTGGTTAAATGTTATTTCATACAGATTTTCCTGCTCTTCTCCTTAATTGGTACTAAATGGTAAAAGAAACAAAACACATTTTGACTTTAGTATAAGAATGCCACTGGAAAGGGCCCATTTCAGCTTCCCACCTTAGCTGAAAATTGAATAGTAACTTGATTGTGTCAGTTTTATTGCCCAAATGTTACTAAACTGGAGAGGAAATGTTAATAAGGGCAATGTTATTAAGGCAGTAACCTACAACTGACCTTCCTGTTTTTCCTACTGCTGGGGGTGGGTAGATGGATGACACCTAAAATGTGGCTGTTCTCAGAGGGTGTGGGTATTCCTTGATATCTCGGTTCTATTTGTGACAAGTGCTGCCATGCAGATAGGGCAAACTGAAGCATTTGGCTGATAAGTAGTTCCAAGCCACATCTAGACAATGTGAAGCAGAGGATTCATGAGAAAACACTGCTGCTGCTTTTTCATTTCCTGAACAGTCTGGAGTTACCATGTGGGACCCAAATGCTGTGACACTGGGGAGATTTTGAAATACCTGTAGCCTCTTGCCATTCAACAGTGTTTACTTGCCAGAGGAAGAGATTGGTAGAAAGGAAATTGGTATCCTGACTTTAACAGCAAAAATATGGAATGGTTTGATGGGAGAGAAAGAGCAGCCACCATTCCACCAGCTGTCTGTTGGTGATGCAGACCATGAGGTCCATGGAAGCAAGGATGATCTGCAGTTGGGTCTCAGGGCAATCCAGACTAGGCCCTGCAGTGCCTTGTGTGAAGTTGAGCCCCCAGGGAAATGAGCAGTCCTGCAAAATCTGTGTGTCCCACATCAGTAGAGAAGGTGCATCTCAGTGGTTTTGGTTTGGTTTTTTTTTCTGTTTAATTAAGATAATCTGCAAAATATCCATCTAAATTTATTTATTTATTGGTTCATTACAGTTGTCTTTGTGGAAGATTGAGTGTTCAAGAAGTGAATAGATTAAATCTCTTGTGCTTTTGGTTTCCTCTCCTGCTGTAGCTAAGAAGGGATGCTGTGGTTGTTGGGCAGCCCCACCAGTGCTGTCCTTTGTGTCACCTGAGGTGTGTCACAGAGGCCTCTCCTTCCCCTGCCAGCCTGGGCAGTGCTGTCCTCACTCTGCTGCCTTCAGTGCCATCCCAGCCCTGAGCCTGTGCTGGTGCCAGGGGCTCAGGGCCCTCCAGCCCTGCTGTGGGTGTGCTGGGGGAACTGGGGAGAAGGACAAGGGCCTGTGCAAAGCACTGCAGGCAGCCAAAGGGAAAGGGCCTGAAACTTCTGTTCCATCCTTGAAGGCAGAATTCAAATAAGATACTGCAAGTGCCTCTGACCTTCTCTGTGTTTCATTTAAGAAAAGATTGCATTGACCATTACACCTTTTTCTTTTGTCCTGATTTCTCTTGTCCTTTTTGTGTGTCTGAGCTAACAGTCCCTCTCTCCTCCATGCCTTTCAGGTAGCAATAGGATTAATTTTCATTGTCTGGATTCAGTTTTAAGGCCTGAAACCTTGGCAAATGGTCATTCTGCCCCCAGAAATAGTTTGCTATGATTCAAATTAAATCACCAGCTTTAAAATTTTTTAAACTATCCTGAAATACTGAAAAGGGAAGAATGGCAGAAACTATCCACCCATTCCTTGTACAGTACAGTAACAGTTGGAAACAATATTAAACTAGAAAGACTGATAGAGCTGAAATCTGTGAAATACAGTGAACCTGCACAGTGCAACACCTCTGAAGAGGTTCTGTTGCAGAATGAGCACATTAGGGGTGGCTGGAAAGGGCCCAGGGTGTCCCTGTGGCAGCAATCACAGAGGAGCAGAGGCTGAGGCAGCACAGGGAGCCAGAGCAGCCTGGGCAGGAGGGGCTGAGCACTGGAAGGGAGGGGAGGCTGCCCTGCTGACATTGCAGGGGAGGTAACTGGCAATTCCCTGGGGTCAGAGGAGAGGAATCAGAGCAGTGCAGCACTGCTGGAGGCTTGGCTTAGCTGCTCTTTGTCTTGTTGTTGTATTTTTAAATTTCATAATCCCAGAGAGGTGTTAGGGAAACCTTCCAACCAAGGCCAAAGCAAGCCTTGGGCCCATCATCTGTCCCAGAATGCAGAGCAAAGCAGAGCCCATGGCTAGCATGGATTCCATTGTGTTAGGAGATGGTTGTGATGGGGAGTGCCTCAAGTTTTCCTACTGGGGATGTGTCCTGGTCCTTCAGGTGCTCCTCTCAGGGTGCATTCACTGTTTTTTGTATTTTCATCTGTGACTGATAAACCATCCTCTGTCAAAAATGCCAGCATGGGCTGTGCATGGGGAGAAAGGGATCCATGGCAGAGAATGTGGCTGCCATGACCATGAGAGTGACTCCCAGGCTGCCTGGGGACAGTTCTCCAGCCTGCAGAGACTGCACTTGCTTCTGTGATCTTTCCCTTTGCACAGCCGAGATCTGGGCAGGATTTTCCTCCCAGGATCACCAAGCTCTGAAACATTGCTGGCAGCACAGTGTGCTGAGTGACTGTGCCAAAACATGCAAGTCCTAATCTCTCAGTTTTTTCAGAGAGTGGAGGCCAGGAGAACAATGGGATGAAGCAGGAGCAAGGGAGAGAAAAGCATGGTCAGTTGGTTATTTCCTGACTGGTGGTTGTAGAAAACATTATTATTATTGGGATGCTCTTGGTCAGCTGAAGCAGACCTTGTGTGCTGATTGTTTTCAGTAATAGAATATTTGTAAAGTCTGAGGACTGGGGCTCCTTGTCATCAAAGCTTCTCAAGGTAGGAGCCTGGCACGAAGCCCCTCTGGCCGTTCCTTTCTGCTGTCCACCAGCCGTCGTCGTTCTCCGCAATGACAACCACGGTGTCCCCCTCGCTGATGTCCAGCTCATCCACGTTCTGAAAGGAGACAGGGAGAGAGATGGGACAGCCTGACAGCACAGGGGAGCCTGAGAAGTATCTGGTGGGGTTTTTTAAATCCTGCTCTTTATCAACAGTCCTGGCTCTGGGATTAAGCATTTTGGCTATTTCTTTAAGATGCTCAGATTTCCCCAGGCTCCAGGGTGCCTCCTCCTGCACAACCTGATGGTTTTATCACTGGGGAAGTCCAGAAAGGGTTAAACACCACTCTCCTAAAGCAGCTCACCATGACCTGCATAGTCTGCAGGTGTTGCTAAATAGAGCACAGCTTAATTCCTAAGGGGGATAGCAGTGCCTCTGCTAATCCGTGCCTGAAATAGGTCTGTCAGTCCTTTTAGCAGGGGACAGCAGTGACCAGTGGGGGACAGTGACTCTTGGGCAGCGGTGACTTTCATCCCCAGACAAATGCAGTAGTTGCAAATAAGCTCTCCCTGAGCTCCCAGGCAGCCATCAGTGTTCAGTGGTGCTATCCTATTTTCCATAGGAAACCACTTTGCTGCCCACAGTGTAGTAAATAGAAAACAGCATAAGGGAGGCTTCCAGAGATGTTTGAGGTGTCAGCTAAAACTGAATTTAATGCACCTGAGTCGGTAAGAATGGACTCAAAAATGAGAGACCTCAATGTACAATATACTAAAGGTAGTAAGAGGCTCTTTTCTCAGCAGGGAATATCCCTGTGTGGCACAGTTTTAAGGGACTCCTGGAGAAATGAGGTGATCCAGTAGTCTCCTTAGGGGAACTGCCATTAACAGTGAGGTGCTTTCAACTGTGCTTGCATGAAATTTCATGTAAATAATAAATGAAAGTTTAAAATGAAGCAAAAAAAAAACCCAACATTGAATAAAAGGTGTTGGAATACTGCTGTACCTAAGGGAAAGTGCTCCTTTTGAGCTTTTTCTCTGTTTTCACAATTTATCTGGCATTTATCTATTTTGTCACTATCACATTTCCTCAACATTGGCTGTTGGTGGCAGGTCCCTTGGTGTGAGGCTCTCTGCACTGAGACATCAAACATCCTGGATGCTGTTTCTTCTGCTGATCTAAAGCTAACAAAAGGAACCTTTAAACTCACATGTAAAGCAAGTGGGGTTAGAGTCCAGGTTCTGGAGTCCATCTGAATTAGCAAATATTTATAACCAGTCCATTCACAACCTTTTACTAATGGTATTCTGCCTAGTTAGGACTGCAGTCAGGGAGAGTTCAATATCCCAGTTCAGGATGTAGGTTGTTCTCTTTAAGCTGGCAGATGAACCCCATCCACTGTGATTCTGCAGCTTGCACCATGGAAGTACAGGAAGGAATGTCCTTTATGGGATTCTGCCCTCTCCAGCATGGAGAACCAGTGTGCTAAACTGGAGCAGGACAGACCATGGCCCTGGCTGTAAGATGACAGTAACATCTCCTTCACAGAATTTACACTTCCAGGATGTTTCAATCAGCATCACTTATTTTAAATATGACTCTCTGGAATGTTTCTTTTGAAGCCTTTTTTACCTGGGCTGTGTAGTCATAAAGCACTCTGTAGTCCTGTGATGATGTGATCTCAGCTTTTTCATTTACAAAGATGGATGCATAGACTCCTTCTGTTCTCTCTGCAAGGGGTGGGGGTGGGAAGGAAGAAATACCCAGCACAAAAACAAAGAGTTCAGTTGCTAGTAAAAGCATGGGATCATATGCAAGAGTTCACAAATACAAGGCTTTCTGTTCTCTCTCTGCCTGAAGATGCACACATATAGAAAAGCTGCTGTGAGCTGTAGGTAAATCTTGCACAAAAACTGTCCCCCATTGATGGGATGACAATACACCCATTGAACTTTGTGGGAGGTCGGAAACGAGCTTCAGCCTCAGGTTGGGAAAAAGGTTTCCCCTGGTAAAATCCAAGTCATCCAAGGAGGGAAACACTGATTAAAATTGTTTAACAAGTTGCTACTGGGGGTATAAAATTCTAGCAGTTCCCTGGCTAACATAAGATTTTCCTTTTCCCCTTGAGAAAAATGGAAAATACTGTGCCAATGGGTCACCAGACATTTTCCAGGGGTTTATACAGTTCTCACATAGCTATTTGCTACGGACATCACTGTTTTTTGCAGATGTTTTGTTTTAATACAGCTTGTTGTAATTAGGGAAGCTTCTCCTTTCTTCCCAGCATCTGTCTGGGGACTTCCCCTGCTGAGCACCAAGTGCAGCAAGAGAGAGTCTGGGCTGTGCCTCTGGGTGCCCAAGCAGGCAGGGCTGGCAGAGGCAGTTTGAAAACAACTTTTCTTTTGGTAAGAACTACAGTTAAAATGCTTTTGTTTACTATCCACTCAATAAAAATGTCATAAAATGTTACCTTTTACACAGTCAAAATACTGTGTTTTAAATATCATCTGATCAATTCCTAGTTATAAGGATTACAAGACAACAGTGTCACTGTGAGGTGAGATGGATAATTGTATTAACAAACACATGCCTGGTGTGTTAAAAATTGTATGTATTCTGTGGGGTTTTTTAGTAGTAGTGATGGTACACAAAGAGAAAACTAATAGCTATGTCAGACTGCTGCTCTGAATGTACAGGCCCCCCCGCTTAGATGGAGGTTTTGAAGACTCTGTGGATTATTTGGCACTTTAAACTGGGAAATTTGTTGATACACATCCAAGCAAAATTAATTTCCAGACTACTCTTGCCTGCCAACATGTGAATATCTGCTGTAGGCTTCTGCTCCATGTCAAAGCCTGGTTTAGCAACACAATCTAAAACAAACACATCTGGTAAACTGATTTCCTGCAGAGCATACCCAGAGGAGGGGCTGAAGGAGTGGCAGTTTCTGTGTTGTTTTTGCTGCTCCCATGCAGTAGTCCGGAGAATCTGCAGAACCAAGAGAAGCCAAAACCAAAATGAGTGAACAGGCCTGGGTATGAGCATTCCTTCATCTCAGCTCTGACTCAGCCTTCCCTCCATCTGCTTCACAGAGTAGATGTCATCTCTTTCCATGGCCTTCTATTTTGTTTTATGCTATAGATATATTTATCTTCCTTTAAAAATGTGTTTTTAAAAATGCAGCAGACTATTGAACCATCAGCCTTCACTAAATTGTGCATGAAATGCAGTAGATAATTTTTTTTTGTAGAGCCAAAGGCTCATGGTGTGAAACTCCAATTATTCCACAATCTTAAAATGATGAAAATTGTCAGTTGCTTATAAGAGATTAACATCTCTTTGTGTTTAAGGAAAACCCTGATACAATTTAAAATACAGAGCTTGTGTAACAAGCCTTTCTAAAAGCTGTGAGTTTAAGTGAATTTTTATTTTAATCTATCCCTAGTTATTTCCTATATCACAGCTGGGTACTGAAGACTAAGCAAAGTGAGAAAATGGGTTAGGATTCTCAAGCAGAGATAGAAATAGCATTGCATGCTTAAGGCATATTTAAAGGGTCTGAGTTTTCAGCTAGTGAACATTCAGTTTTTCTGGAAAATGGATTTCCTCTCTCAAGAGTTCCTGAAAGACTCAGGCTGAGTCTCTCCAGGCTCCTTGCCCATGCTGTTCACAGTTGTGCTCTGAATGGCAGGACAATTGTCTTATGTAACTGCACAGGATGCAGCACTGAATTCATTATTAGAGAAGATCCAGTTTCCAACTGAAAAACAAAGCCTTGTGTGTAACCCTGAGCACATCCCTGGCAAGCCTGGACCACATTCCAAATGGGAGATCACTGCCTGCTCCTTGTCCTTGCCATGTCATAGGGCTTGTTAAATTTTAAATCTCTTCTGCTTTAACTGTGATGCCCTCCCCACCGTGAATTTGCCATTTTAGTATAAAATATTTAAACCAATAGAGACACCATGCTCTTCTGCTGTTATGACTGCATCCATGTTCTAACATTTACTAGCAGAAATGGATCAGAATGAGGAAAATTGCCTCCCTGATCATCACAGTTTTCCACCCTGTGTTTTCCCCCTTGGATCCAGACAGAGAGAGCAGCTGTTCTGCTCAGCAGAGTGGTGCTGTAAGCATGGAGGAATGGCCCCAAAGGAGGAATGGCCCCAAAGGAAGGCTCCTCCAGCCTCTGCTCCCAGACACATTCACCTTCACCCTCCCTGGAACAAACTGGTTTTGTTGCTACGTGCCCTGGCTCAGTAAGAAAGAGGAAACTCTGGCTGCTCCCTCCCCACTGCTGGCCCAGTAATTGTGTGATGAACTCATCCCCTGTCCCTCCTCCCACCGGGGCACGCCAAGATCACTCTCACTGCATTTCCATGCCTTCACTTCTTCTCTCTCGTCACACTCACTGCTACCTACTGCCTCTTGCTACCCTGGAGAGAGGCTACCTACTGCCTCTTGCTACCCTGGAGAGAGGCTACCTGCTGCCTCTTGCTACCCTGGAGAGGCTACTCCTGGCTTCCCAGGAGTGTTTTGTGCCCAGGCAGGGCTGCTGCTGTGGGAAGGGACCCCTGGCCTCACCTCTTGATCATGCCACAGGCCGGGCTGGGGCTGGGGCTGCTGCTGCGCTCCCGGCTGTAGTAGCTCTCGTAGCCTATGGCATCTGCACGGGGCAAGAAAAATGAGGTGTTCAAACAGGAACCACTGAGAAAACTCTGCTCCCTGCCACAGTGTGCCCTGGGGCTGCTGGAGCAAACTCAGGGGAGCACCTGCCTGCCCACACCTGTGTTATAGATGGATAATGAGATGATTGCCTCTCACAATTAAAAGGTAACTCATGTGTGAATATTAGGAGAAGCTTTAGTGGTGTATAGTTATGTTATTTTAGTTTAGATGTCCTCTGTTCTCCCCATAGTTCCCTTTCCCCCCCTGTATAGTTGCCATGAGACAGCCTGGGCTGTCTAGAACAGGTAAAGGAAGGCTGCACAGGTGTCCCTTGCATGGGGCAGTGGGGAATGGAAAAGCTTGGTGCTTAGAGGGTAGACATGGCAACACCTGACCTCCAATCCAGTTACAGAGCAGTCTCCACTGATAAATGGCAAAGAAGAGCTGACTGACAGACTTTGGGAGGGGTCAGGGCTGGCTGATGCCACCCCCAGGGGTATAAAAGACTGAACATCCATCTTGAAGGGAACTGGCCACATGGTATGCATGAGGGGCAGTTCCCAGGGTTGCAGCTTTTTCCTAATGTAGTCCTTTGCTGTATTTTTGTTAAGGTTTAATAAACCTCTTTAAATTTTCAAAGTGAGCAGTTGTCTCTCACACCTGGAATGAGGCTGGAGCAGCTCAGGGGAACCTGGGGGTTTGACAGAAGCCATTCCAGTGGCTGTGAACAGCCATGGCCCTGGTGGCCAGGCACCCAAGGCCCATTCCAGGAGCTGTGACTGCCCTAATGAGGAAGGCAGTTTCCTCCATGGCTGTTTCTTCTCTGGCCTCAAAGCTCAGGATTTAAGGGGGCAGAATATGGTCACTGAGTGCCCTAAACCTGTTCATGACAGAATTTGCTGCAGCGCATTTTGTTTCTTCTTTCCTCAGTCAGGAATTTTTGCCAGAGCTGGGGATGTTTCTGAGTGTTATTGCCTGCAGCAGTAACGAGCAATTTCCTGGTGTTTGCTTGTGTGTTTCCCCACCTCTCATACCTCCCCCATCCACCTCCTGAGAGCTTATTTGCTGTTTACTCAGAGATATTTGGGTTTTGTTCTCTCAAAAACACTTAGGTTGCAGTTCCTTCGCTCTCCCCTGTGGTGTCGTTAAGGGTGAAATTCAGACCATCTCCAAGTGTAACTTTACAGATGAAATAGTCACAGATGGATTTATTTGTCAGCTCAGAGCTCCCAGTGCAGTTTTCCAGCTGCTGGCCACACAGCCTGCTCCAGTGAGAGCCAAGCAAACACGAGTGAAGCCTGTGATAGTGTTTTATCTCAGCCCTGATAGCAGCACGGTAACAAAGACATTAGACCGGGGCTAAAGGTTCTGTTGACATTCTCACACTGCGTCAGCCAGGTTACTGAGCAGAACAGGCACCCAGAGCTAGGGAGTGTGAAGAATCCCTACATATAAGACTCACAGTAATTAGGGAGTTTTCTGACCAATTTAAGGGTCTCCTGTTGCCCTTCTGCATTGTCCCCTTGGTGCAGTTTCCAGTCTAGAGGGCATTGTAAGACTGGCTAGAAAAGGAAGTGAGCAAGACCATCAGGAAGGTTTGGTCAGGGTGAAGGTCTTCTGCCACACAATGCAAAATGACACCTGGGTTTCCTCCTGCCTTTTGCAAATAATAGCACAGATCAACAGGTCACCATGTGCTACAGTGCACACTCATTAACCAGAGCTGTGGAGAAATTAGGATATTGCTTCCAGAACATTTTCTGTCGTTTTCTAGAAGGTGACAAAAATAAACAACAAAAAAACAAGTTAAAAAACCAAAAAAACAGGTTATTCTTTGCCTTTCATAAAGCTCTCAAGGGTTTTTTCCACCTAGTTCTTATTAGAAACAACTCTGACATGGCCAAGAGCTTTCTGTAGAAATTTCCTAGGTGACTGGAGAATGACAAACCTTAAATAGGAAAAAAACCCCAAAAACCTAAACCATGAAACACCAGCTAAGAATTACACATTCCTTAGTATACAGAAGTGGTTTTACACTGTTGCAAGGCACAGTTCTCCTTTCTGCCACTGAAAATGTAATTTTTCCTGGGTAAATTCTCCTTATCAGTGAATTTAAATCCCCTATGTGAAGAAGAATAAACTATAGCAGCAAAATGGCATCCAGTGCACCAGTATCAATATACTAGTTTTAAAAAATTCCCAAAAACCCCAATTTTTAGCCACTGTAAGTAATGGCAAAAAGGCTGAGTGAAAAGCAGGCCTCAGATAGCTCAGTGCTGAGTTAGTGGCAGCACCCAGCTCTGCTGAAGAAAGGCCTGGGGTGCAATTCCTGCCAGCTTTGAGCTCTGCAGTGAAATCAAAGGGTGGAACTTGTTCTTGGAGGAGATAATTATCCCCAGGGATCAGGCCCTGATTTTGTACCTGTACAACTCCTAGCATGAAGGGTTTTATGTTTTATGTAACTCTCTTGTGCTGCCTGTTGAAGAACAGGTGTGGTTTGTGTCTGGCCATGTGACACATCAGACGGCTCCTTTCCTGCAGGATGTTTGGAGAACTCCTACCCTGGAGCAGCAGGTTTTCATTCTCCACCTGCTCTTGCCTCATGCTGGGTCAATCTCCATTTCAGACCAGAGGTTTTGAGCACTGGAGTCAAGGAAAAAGCAGCTTTGGCTTGAATGGGCAGAGCCTGACAGCAGTTCTGTGTGCTGGGGCAAAGCCAATTTCATTCAGAATTTCTCCCAGCCAAAGTCTTGGCTTATGCAAACTTCCTGAGAGCAGAAGATTTGTTATTCCCCATTGGGCACGTGGAACAGAATAGAAAAGTTCTCTGTGCTGCAAATGAGGAGGCAGCACCTCTGCCAAGGGGACACTGGGGTGCAGTTACTGGTGAGGTGGCTCTGTCTTGTCACACTGCAGGAAGCTGAAGTTGCCATTTCTGCAAGGCAATTTGCCACCTCCTTAGCAGTGTCAATTCAGCTGTACTGTGAAATGAGCCTGGCTGCAAAGCCAAAACAAGTTTTTTCTTCCTTGGAGGGTTATTTTTAATCTGGATCATTCTGCTATCCCACTTAGAGCATCACTCAGGCAGCAATGGCAGCACAGTGTGGGGGAAGTGAGCCATGGCAGGTGGGAATGAAAAGTTGGAGCAGGAATTCCTCCAGCTGGTTTCACCTCCAAAGGATGTGTACTGCACAAGGCATCTGACAAGATCAGTAGGAATAATTACCTGGAGGTTGTGTTCCTGTCATTTTTTTCTTAATGAAGTAGTCTATGTCTGACTCTACAACACAGTTCTCCAAGCTGACCCGAACCTCTTCATACATCTACAAAACAGAATCCAAGAGTTTAATTTAACTTTTAACATTTCACGTTGAATTAACAAACAATGCTCTTGTAGTAATTGTTCCCTTAAGAAACACTTTATACTTGGTAGGTGTCTGACCTGGCTGCTCTTCAGCCTGCCCCCTGTACCAATATTCTTGTAAACACATCTGTTTATGCTCTGGATAGTCTTTAAAGAGAGCAGGACAAAGGCAGTCCAGAACTTTTCAATAGAGAAATGAATAGCAGGAATCAACCATTCAAGGTCAAATCTAGTGTACTCTTTACATCTTCCACTTTTGAGGCCATGACTGGATGCCTTTTTTGAAACTGAGTCAGAGCCCAAGTACACTCAGCAGTGTTTTGGGAGCAGGGAGCATTCCCCAGCCCACCAAGGAGTGCCACCAGTGCCACCAAGTGACACAGCTTGCAGACATGCATCTGGATGGCGTCTGGGAGAGCAGGAGTGGACATTTCCCTGCAGGGCAGGGCAGGCTGTACCTCGTCATCCTTCACACACTGCAGGGACAGCTGGTTGCAGTGCACCCACAGCGAGTTGCGCAGGATCGTGATGCGGTCGCACTCCTGCAGCTGGAAGACCTAAAACCAAACAGGAAACGTGATGGAGCCTGGTGGCATTGAGTTCTTGGTTCTGCAGGCTGGGACAGGGCTGGGGATGCAAACCTGTGCTGAGGGCACCATGGTAAAGGATGTTTTTTCAGTTGGTGGAGAAACTATATCTACTGTTCATGCTCAAAAATTTGTTCTAATTGGTTGCACCAAATTAAAGTTCTATTTTAGAGACAAAAACAAAGCAGGGGAGAGGAATCCAGATCTGGATTTGACTGCTACCTCTGCTGTTGAGGATTTCAGAGTCAGGGTCCTGTCTGCCCATCACCCTGAAATCTGGATTTAACAGATCAGTAGAGTACTGGCTCTGCTGAGGGGGTTGTATTTTGTAGAAATTTCCTAGGTGAAATAGGAAATTTTGTAGAAATTCCCTAGGATAGTTTTGCCTCTACCTCTAACATAAATACAACCCTCTATGAAAGGGTTGTGTTTATGTTAGAGGGAAAACTATCCACCTCTGCCATCTAAAATATCTCTGTAAACTTTTCTCTTTTGTAAGTACTTGAGGCTCTCTGGAGTTGACTCTGCATATCAAAGGTTACTTTTGTGGTAAAGAGAATGCAATTTTCTGTCTTCAGAGTTATTCCCTTCCTTCATCTGTCTGGCTTCCTCATGTTGCTGCACTGCTTAGGGAGAAGGAAGGGGGCAGAGAGAGAAGTGTGAACCGATTTGGGGAAAGAGGCAGATAAGCTCTTTCTTTAAAAACTTGAAAAAAACCAAATCACCCTGATCTCTACGTTGTACTGTTAAAAGTAGAACAAAGTTTTGGTTTTCTATGAGGTGTGAAAATCTCAGATGCTTCCAGCCATCTGTCTCCATCTCTATTTGCTAGTAATTATGTCCAGAACACCACAAATGTGTACAGAATTCAGCAGAACACTCAGTTGGGTATGCTTCCTGCCATCTAATGACTTACCAACTAAAGAAACCCAGAAAAAGAAATCTGTCAAGGGAGCAAGCTCTGTGGGGACTGGTTTCTGGGAGTAAAAGGTTTTAAAGAGAGCCTGCAAGGTGGAGGATGAGTATTTGGATGCTCGTTCTGACAGAAAGCCTTTGGCCCTTGAGGCTGCTGAAACAGCACCAGAGCCAGCAGGGAATTTTCCAGATAAATGGTGTCCTGTCAGGAAATGCAGTTAATCCAAGGGGGAAGTGTGGTGACTCTGGCCTTTCAAGCCCTTGTCAGCACCCAGAAAAGCCAGAAAAGCACAGCTGGGTGCTGTGTTTGGCACAGCCCTTGTGACAAAGGCCACCCCAGAGCTGCCCCTTGCCAGCCAGCACTTTCAGGCTGGGGTTGTCCAGCACTCAGTTACAGACCCAAGCAACCCCAGCACTTCCACATTCCCCACTATGCAGCCACAAGTGTAGGATCTTAAGCTGCTTTTTGTACTAATTTTTAGTTTAAAAAAACCCCAAAGAGTATCAGTTCTTCTCTCTGCAAGCACTTTTAAAAGAAGGCACTAAAGATGCCCTTGCTTTATGAGTGGCTGTTTGGATTAAGCAATGGTCACAAGCTCTGTGGGCTGGCCAGGATTTAGCTATATGGGACAAAAAAGAGTGTGAGGCTGTGGAATGCTTCACTGGTTTGTTGGCTTTTTAAGAAGAGAGAAAATATGCATCTTTGGAAGACTAAGGCTTGGCATAATATCTGTGGAAATGTCTGTGCCAGTTGTGGGGCTTTTCAGTCCTCTCAGGGAATATTTAAGAGGAGGCAGAGAACTGGAAATGTATCCTCCTGGCATTTTGTTTTATGTGGAAATAAAACCTGCAACAAGTAAATATAGCAAAATCAGACTTTAGCAGATGGGCAAATGTACTTGAAGGATTACTGTGATCAAATGAGTGGCTGATTTGGATGCCAACCAGTTCCTGTAAATTGTTGTGCAAAACTTAATAGCCAAATCTCCTTGTCCATCCTCAGTAAAATGGAGACAGAGACTTCTCTACCACTGCCTTTCATCTGAAAGATTATTTCATTGCAGAGGACAAACATTTTTGCAGGTGAATTTAAAATGCTATGAAACATAAGAGTGATTGGGGTATGTACCAGTTCATATATTGCTCCTCCTCTCCCACCTCTGCACTTATTCCCCTCCTTTATTTTTACATAGCTGTGCTGACCAAGCAAGGAGAATGTCAGTGATACAGGAGCAGCTATGTCTAAATAAACTCTAGTTTTTGCAGTAATTTTGCAAAGACATCTGTTGGAACTCCACATAAAGCAAACAGCAAAACCCTTGGGGTGGCATTTCAGGCCTTAGACTGAAATCTTCCAATGGGATAAAATAAAGAGTGTGCAAACATCTCTGCAGAAGTCAATGTTTACCTCACAGGTTTTGATGTGTTCCTGCTCCCACTCTGTCCTGACCTTATCCAGCTGCTCGATGTTCTGCTTGTAAACGTTCTCTGTAAACACAGACACAGAACACAACCCAACAGTCAGGAAAAAGTGCTACAGCCTTTCTCTCTTTCCTCCTATTGGGCCTTCCCTGTGATTTCCTATACTTCAGGCCTGTGGTTTGCTTGAGTATCACAAGAATATGTGAGCTTGGGACAGGTGGGGCACAATAATTATTGGGTTTTTTCTTTGTAGCTATGTACTAGAGTAAGGATTCTCTCTGTGTGGTTTACAGCTATAAACTTTATGGTAAGGATAACACAATTCAGAGATGAAGAGCCTGGACCTTGCTTGGGCACTGAGCATCCTGAGGCTCTCTCATTCCCAGCTGAGCCATGTGATTTGGTGGAAGCTGTTCCATGGGGAGGGAGGCACAAGCCTGAGCTCCTGAGCCAGCTCAGGTTGTGCTGGCCTGTCCTGCTGGCCATACATACAGCTGTGGCCGGAGATCACTGCTGTGCTCATGCCCATGGGGATGGGAGATGGGATTTGGGCTCTCTCAGGGCAATTTGAGCTCTACTGTGCTTTCAGACTTGCTTCAAGAAGAGCTTTTCTTCTCTGGGTGAAGTCCCTAAAGGAAGTCTTCTGTAAATTCTTTAATGCAAGCAGGACACTGGCATTTCCACAGAGGGGAGTGATTGCCAGTGACTGTCAGGTTGCTGCTCTTTAGAGGCTTCTTCATTAATATTTGGGTAGGTGACTCTGGGAACCCTGGCAGCCTGGGTGATTTGGATGTGCTCTATCAAAATCCTGTGCTGGTAGATCTTTGCTGAGGAGACTCAGTTCAGCTGCAAACAGCATCACCTGCTTCATTTGCTGCATCTCTGCACTGCTTGGCTTTGTTCTGGCTCTGAAACAGGAACAGAAACACCCCAAATTAACTTCTGACATATTTTTGCTTCTGCCCCAGTTGGTTGTGCTGCCTGCTCTCTTTTCCCCCCAAGGGGAAAGGCTCTAACTTACAAGAACTTCCTGGCTGTCCCCCCTTCATGCACAGTTCTGCTGAATGGAGAAGGGACCAGAATTTCCCAGGTGCAGCCACAGGTGCAACGACTTCAAGGGAAATCTTTCCATTCAGACATCCCTGCCAGAGGAGCTGAGAGCCAGGGTGATCCAGCCTGAAGCTGTGCCTGCTGGCTGAGCTGTTTTTTCTCAATTGTTTGATGTGCTTCTCTAATAGATATTTATAAGCAGAAATAAATGGCAGTTAAAATTCTCATGTAATACTCAGATGAAAAGCACACAGCTTTTAAAATACTTTGCAAATGCCAGATTTTTTCCCATAACAACTCAAAAGCCTAAAAGTGAAATTCACTCTAAGTAGAAGTCCTCTGTTTTAAAAACCTGCAGCTTTTAGCAAATGAGAAAACAGCAATCAGTGACAGGTCTGTACTCTCAGGTCCTTCTGCACAGATGGGGTGACAGCACAGTAATGCTCTGCTCTGGACATCAGAGTCATGCATTCTTCCCCCTGCCCTTGAAGACAAGGCTCAGGTAGGGGCTCTTATGATCATATTCCTCATCACAGCTGGCTGGGAAATGTGGAGTAAGCTGGGAATAGAAGTTTCATTCTTGTTTGCTTCCTGGCCCAAACTGTTTGCAAATGCTGAGCAGAATTAAACAGCTCGAGCTGCCTCTGTGCATTCCCAATGTGCTGGCACGTTCAGGGAAGAGCTGGCAATGGAGCACCCTGGGATCCTTCTGCATGGAAGGAGCTGGGTCAGGTTTAGCTGCCATTGGAGCTGTGAAATGTTTGGTGTCATTTTGGCAGGGCCAGGATTCCATCCCCTCTTTGCAGCTAAGCTGCAGGGGTTTGCTTATCAAAGATTAAGGAATGCTGGAAATTAAATGTAAAGTTCTGATGCTGTTTTTAGAGTCTCCACACCACCACCCCCCTCTCCTTAAGATGATTTTTGATCCTTTTTGCTTACACTGCACTGATTTTTATTGAGCCAAAGGGAGTTCATTTATTTTGTTTGCTCCATCTGTTTCACTGTAAAATGTTCCCATTAAAAGTTAGTGAATTGTCAGCTGCAAGTATCAAGACGATGCAATGAAGGACTGCAGTGCCTTAATTTCCAACGATTTATTTTTGAGTCTGTAAATTTAGTTGAAATTAAACTCACCATGAGGAGGAAAATGTTGAGAAAAAGATGCATTTTAATGTAAGATGCTACACCTACTAAGTGTAAGAGACCAAAAGGCAAAACTAACTGCATGACATATTTTTGACTTGTTTCTTTTTTGTAATGAGTTATTTCAGAGAAAAATCCCATTCAGTTTCCTTTCAGGATTCATAGAGCAATTGGAGCACAGCCTGGCATAAATTAATTAGATAACTTCATCCCTTCCCAGAGGATTCTTTGGGGTTAATTTCAAAACAAAGCCCCTGGCATCCTGTAGAATGGATTAATTGTATTCTTTTGTAGCTGGAGAAGGTAAACCCCCATTTTCCCCCTGGACAGCTGTGTCCTGTCAGGTACCTTTTCTGTTTGCTTTGGGTTGCCTGTGGCGCTGATGCGTTCGAAGGACTGCTCGGCCTCGTCCGCCTCCCTGCACTTCTGCTCGTAGCTCTTCTTGGACTGGTGCAAAGAGATCACACATCAGGGGGTGCCTGGGGCAGCAAGGCTGGATTCCCCCCAGAGCTGTTCCAGCCACTTCCTCCTCTGCAGTCTGGGGCAGCAAATCAGTGCCCAGGGTGGGCAATAGAAAAAAATCCCAATGGCACCGTAAGGAGGCAGAAAAAGAGAACTGAAACATTGGAATGGAGCTGACAGCACAGACTGAATCCTTTTCCTGCAGCCCTGAAATTGCTTGCTTTGTACAACTGCAATTCCCTGCAGGGGTCAGGAGTGCACAGGCTGCTCTACCACCACTGGTGCCCCAGGTATCTGCCCAGGAGCCAAGGAGAGAGGAATTTGGGAGCCCATGTTCCCGGGGTGGCTGTGGGGTGGGTGGTCAGGTGTTGCCTTGGCCATTGCTCCAAGCTGTGAGGCAGAGCCAGCACCCCATAGGCAACAGTCTTGGGGCAGTTCTCAGAAGCAGGAGAAATCTTTATTTGCACCAAACATCTCTATATCTTGGAGATGCACTTAGAACCACCACATTAAAAAAAAAAAACATTAGTACACCTCCAGCTGTAGCACTAACAGGTCTGCAGCTACTTTCCTTTAGAGGCAGGTTTGGAAACCAAACCCAGCTGCCTGTAGTTTCTGTACCTGCAAGCTTTCCAGATGGAGAGGATTCCTCCTGCCTACAAGATTCCCTCACTGTTCTTAAAATTGTACTTACACACTGAAAAATTACATTTACTCCTCTAAGCACCCTTGCCTAGAGAGAATGAAATCCTGTTTGACCTGGGGCACCAGGTCAATTCATCCTGCATTAACCTTCTGGAGACTTTTCAGTGGGCACAGCAGGGAAGATCAGCTTCCTCCTCACAGCAGGAATGACAGCTTCCCTCCCTCACACACCCTTGCACACTCACACTGCTTTGACCTTTCTCTAAATAGAGGTACACGTGATACAGATTTTACTGGAACCAGTTTGCATCAGGAAAGCTGCCCAAGCCCTCCCTGCTTACCTCCATGGTTTTCTTATAATGGGACAGTTTGCTCTTCTGCATCCTCTCCATTGCAGACTCGTACTGTAAGAAACACACACAGGTCAGCATTTCTTGCTTTGGACTTTTCCTCCTCTTTCCAGCAGCAGGATTAGGAGAACCACAGTCAGGGCCTTTCTATAAGCCAGCTCCCTGTGGGCAAAATTACTTCACTCTGCTTTTATAAATGACAGGTTTCTAAGTGATACAGAGAGCATCAAAGTGCCAGGTAAAAAAATAATCCCAGATAATTCTGCCTCAGTGGTTTCCATTAATAGCAGAGAGGATGTAGATCTTCATTGTCTTCCTTGCCTTTTTTTTTTGTTTGTTTGTTTGTTTTCTTAAGGAGATGAAATGCTGCAGCACCCAGTCACAGTGGGCTCTGCCAGCAGGGCTCCTTTGCTGCTGCCAGAGCTTGATCCCTCATCTCTGCAGACCCACAGAGCACAGGTAGTTGTCCATTTTCAATCCAAACAATTCCTGTCTCTTTTATATTCCACTGGTTCTGGCACCTTTATGCTGAGTGTGATTTGATTTCCATGCTGGAGTCATCTGGGCAGGGTTGCAAGGACAGTGCTGGATTCTCTTCCATGGTTTTAGCTGGGAGATTCCCAGCTTTATGTGACAATGAGATATGCTCCTACTGGCAGGGGATGGCTTTCTTCAGGGAGACTTTTGGTCCTTTAATCTTGACATTCTGCTCAGGCAGAACTCTCTCCAGGGCTACCCAGATGCTTGTTTCACACTGGGCACAGTCCTGAGACAGCTACAGCTACAGTGCAACACAAATCACAGCATTTTGGGAGGCTACCAAAACTGCTGACAGCATCCAGCATGTCTGATGCTGGCTTCCTCACATGCTGGACAGAGAAAAAAGCTTATCTGAGACTCCAAAGCAGTTTTTCCTTTTTTTTTTTTTTTCCCAGGCCCCTCTAACTGTTCCCAATTGAGTTACAGGCTTACAGTTCTCAGCAGGAGGGAATCTCCCTGCACATCCCAGTGGCAAAGGGAATGGGGGACAAACACTAATGAACCTGGTGCCCACTGTCTGTCTTTTAATGCATCATTTAGTTCATCAGATCACTGTCGTCTCAGATCTCAGAGCAGCACTGGTTTCACCCACTTTCATATTCAGAATTCTTTGCTATTCCAAGTTCCTGTGTGTCAGGGGCTTGTAGAAACACGATTTTTGTGGCACTGGATACTGGTTACATGCATTTTCACCTGTTTAAAATTAGCAAAGAAAGGAATATTTATTTTACTCCTCCATCACTCAGTGCTGTCAGAGTGAAGGGATGGTCCTGTCTTTGTCCTCAACCCCACAGACTCAGAGAAGGTGTGAGAGTGGTCCCTGCTGTCTCTATTGAGAGATATTTTTCAATAGACTTAGGGCTTGATGAGGTCAAAGGGGATGAAAGGGCCATAAATATACTCAATTTTTTATTATACAACATCAATTAGATGCTACTTATTCCGTGTATTTGCAGTTCAGCATATATTGCTCTTGCATCCAGCATGATATTAATTTGCTTTCATGATTTTAAACGTTTGTGTTATGCCTTTAGTGCGTGTTGGAGATTGTGCAGGGTCATATCAAAGAAAAACATTAGCAAGGGTATAAAAAAGAGAAAAGGAAGGATTAAGTTCTTATAGAAATAATAACAACAGCATCTGCAGTTACACCAGAGAGAGTAAAAGGGACTAAAGCCTCTGGCTCCTGAGTTCAGAGCATTACTTTATTTCCAGCTGGGATCAGAAGGAGATTTTTGTTCCACAGTTAGTCCATAGAGGGAGCAGGGCATGCTGGTAATGCTTTATGGTCTTTTGCACAACTCCCAGCCTATGGCAGGAGACAGGTCATCAGCACAGCCCACTGACCCAATCTCTTTCAACATTTCTCTGGTTTCTCACCTTTTTTCTTTGCTCCTTCTGCCTTTCTCGGAACTCCTCTATTCCTTTCAGTTCTTCCTTCAGCATTACTGCCAGCTGGATATGAGAGTTTCCAACACTTTCAATTTCTAAAGCAAATCAGAATTCATATTCAGTCAGTGGGAAAGTCTTTAAAGTCACATTTTTAGGAGATATTTCTGTGATGTGACTGCCTTATGAGTTGTCACAAGCAGGACAGCCTTAAAAAAGGTTTTTGTGTTTCTGCATGCCCTGACATTGCTGAGGGCTCAAGAGCAGAGTTTCTTCATGGCCCCATTTACCCCAGCTGCCCCCCTTCTTTGGGATTGAGGGCCAGGAGTTGTGGTGCAGAGGGAGGGAAGGAGCTCTGGCCTCCATCATCCCTGGATGTGCTTTGCCCTGGCTGTGCTGCTGGGCTGTCCCTGCTCTTGGGAGCTGCTGCCAGCAGTGGCCGGTCATTAGATGGTTGCATGCTGAGAATTTCCAAGGATTAGCCAAGATGGATTGAATTTCAGAGCACCTGGCTGGTGCTGTTCTAAATGGCTGGGAACTGCTCTGCATTTCTCAGCTTCAGTGCCTCTGAAATGGAACCCTGCATTTTCCAGAAATGCTGAACTGCCCCACCCAGGCCCTAAAAATATCTCAATCCAGCAGCTGCTTTTCAAGAGGGAGTTTTGGTGTAAACAGCAGGTGCCAGTGACCAGGTACAGTGTCCTATTGGCTCTCCTGGTGCTGCATTTTGTGTGTGTGAAAGGGTTTCATTGAGCCTTGGGCACATTTAGGAAGCTGGTTTGGTGTCAGTGGTTTGCAGAAGAGGGGACAGAGTTCATATCTTGTGACTGGATCCAGATAAAATTTATGTGAAGAACAAGCCATTTTCTTGCCACCAGATTGAGTAGGCACCCTTTTTCTCCCCTCTTTGCACCACGGGCTGTGAAAGAAAAGCTGGGAATGGTGTGGGGAACAGGATGGACACATTGGGTGCCTGCGTTTCCCAGGTCAGAAGGGAACAGGGAAATACTTACGTTGCTTGAGCATCTCAAATGCTTCCTTCAGTGTGCTGTGGGGCAGAAACAAGACACTTTATTAGTACTGGCTTCTAAGGATGGATTGGGAATCCAGGGAAAAACTTTCCCTCAGAACCTCAAAGATCCACATAGAGATAAAACCCATAATGGCCTCGTAATAAAAGCTGACCATGCCAACAAGCACAATAGCGTCAGTCTGCTACCATCAGGAAACGCAATAAAATGCTCCATGAAGCAGGGAATTGCACCTCTCCTTCTGTGCGCACCCTCTTCCCCAATCATACTGTTTGTGACCGTGAATGGTTACAGCCCTTCTCTCTTTGCACCTCGCAGGTAGATACAAAGGAAGGGCCGGCGGCCGGGGGGAATGGGGGTTTTTGGAGCAGTAGCCTGACGGGTGAAGTAGCCTGAAGGGCGGAGCGCTGCGTCCGGCCCCATTCCCGTCCTCGGTGCACGGTCCTGCTCCGCCGCAGCAGCGCCCGCAGCGCGTCAGCCGAGCACCCCCGTGCGGCACCGCTCAGGCTTCCCATCCATCCTCTCGTGCATTGCTCCTGCTTCCCATCCATCCCCTGTGCCCCGCTCCTGCTTCCCATCCATCCCCTGTGCCCCGCTCCTGCTTCCCATCCATCCCCTGTGCCCCGCTCCTGCTTCCCGCACACAATCCCGGCTCCCGCTTCCCATCCATCCTCGTGTGAGCGCTCCTGCCCCGCTCCAGCCCCGCTCCAGCCCCGCTCCTGCCGCATCCCACGCCCGGCAGAGCAGCACACCAGGCCGGCAGTGCCGCTCCGCACGGAGCTGCGGGATGGAGCCACACGGCTCCAGGACAGGGACACTGCGGGATGGAGCCACACGGCTCCAGGACAGGGACACGAGAGGCAGCCCCAGACTGGTGTCCTGCCTGTGGCCAGGGCAGATCCAGCTCTAGAGGCACCAGAGATACCAGCACAGATGCGATGAGAGGGCGCAAGGTGTGTGAGAGGCGTTTCTCACTGAATAGATTCCTCCAGCTCTGAATGTGCAGGCTGGCAGGGCCCTTGCACACCCAGCAGCCAGGGCTTGGGTGTGACTTGGAAGCTTTTCAGATCTGGAAATGATCTCTGCAAGGCCCAGAGTTGTTCCTGGAAGGAATCAGTGCTGGGCTCTCCATGGAGCCCCGGCGTGCCCCAGGCAGAGCCCAGGGAAGAGCTGGTGAATGAAGAGCCCCAAATCTCCCCAAATCTCTGTACCTGGAGAGCCCAGGAGAGGCTGCTATCAGTTCCCAGCCACGTGCACCCACAGCTGGGCAGGGAAATCTGCATCTCCTGGGCCATTCTGGGAGCCCCACAGGCACAGGAAGGACCCCAATTGCCCTGTGTTAATTGTGGCTGGACATCTGTTTGCTGATCAAACATTCTCCCAGCAGGGAGGCTGCCTTGCCAGGCATAAGAAAAATGCACAAATGAAGGGAAAGGTTGGGCCTGTCCTCAGCAAAAACTGCCTGGAAACCCATTCCAGATCTAAGTTTGTAGAAATATAAGGAAGACTTTCAGACAGAAAAGAAGAGCTGCTTGATTTTTTATCATATTTCAATAAGATTGTGGTGAATCTCCTGAGATAAGCCAGGGAGAACATTCTAGATTAAGTATTTTTAAACGGTTTCCTAACAATTCTTATACATTTGAAGTTTGTTTTGTAAAAAGTTAGTCTGGTGTGAAATTTTGCTGGAAACTAAATTTTCACTCCACAAAGGAAACAAGCAGTATTAGTTTCAGCTAATTAAAAGCTTGGCAGTAAAAGACAAGCTGAATATCAGCAGCAGAGATAACTTTTTCTAATGGATTATTTTGAAAAAATAAATATATACAAGGAATAAAATTTTCTTTTCCAGTCAGTAATTTTCAATAGGAGGTGTGGAATGTACTAACAACTTCATGCCTGAAACAGTTAAATACTGGAATTAAAAAAAACAGAGGGCAGTTGCAAACTGGGCATACTCTTTGCATTCTGTGTTGATTTCTCTCTCTCAGAGATTTTTTTCCCTTTGTTGTTCGTGATTCAAGTTATGCAAAAACTGACAAAATTGCTGTATAGATAATGAAAAATAGCACTCTCTCAGTTTATATCAAGGACAAAAGCAATTTGCTGCTTTTTTGGTTTCCAGGCCCCTGAGCTCCCAGAGCAGTTCATGGCCACAAGGCACCCATGGAGCTTTCTCCTTTTGCTGGCTCTCTGTAAGGCCAGGGGGTCTCTGGTGTGATCATGCACCTGGCTGTGACCCAAACACGGATCCATTTCTCCCCTGCATGGTCTCTAATGGCCTCTTCAGAAATCTCTGGCCTTTTCTTCCTTGTGTGAAGGATTTCTCCAGCCAATTCCATAGCTGCTGACTGGTGCAAGTAGGTTGAGATAGACTTAAGCCTTTTCCTTCCTTATTTTTATAATAATTTTCTAAAATCAGGTAATTGGATCCTTACATCCTTACAGGGTTTAAAGGGCCAGCAAATACGTCATCATGCCAAATTGTACATGTGGGTGAGAATAAATCAGTCAAATTTTGACTTGTGGATCCCTTTATGACTCCTTTTAGTCCTTTTAGGACTCCCTTTATGACTCCTGGGCTGCAGCAGCAGTGCTAGAGATTTGCTTCTGGATGTTCTGATTATATCAGTGAAATATTTCAGTGCCTCGCAGGGTTTAATGGAAGTGATTCCTCTAGCTGATCTATGAATGAGTTTTAATTCTGGCTGTGCTGGTGTGGATGTGAGGACGTCTCACTCTCCTGGACACTCTCAAAGTCTTTCACCCTCAGTAGATGCTGCTGCTTAGCATTCTGGTGCTAATTGATTTTTTTGGGGGTTGTCCTGTGGCTAAATTAGAAAACCTAGGGTTGAAAACAATTCAAGCACCACTGAAAATCTGATTTTTGATTTTTTTTTTAAACTTGTTCACTTCTGAGGTTTTCACCTACATTCTGGAAGACTGTTAAACCACTCTGGCTAAAGACAGAGCTCCAGCCTTCCCTTTGGGCACCCCCACATGGAGAATCCCGCAGGTGTCTCCTTGAAAATAAGGCTGCACACAAATTCACTCTGTGTGTTTGTTAAGCGACTCCCTGTTGTACATTTAAAGATTGGATTTGTCGAAATTAATTCTGGAGGAAGCCGGAGTGCCTGACTGGAGGAGGAGGGAGCAGGCAGAGCCTGTGCAGCAGCCCGGGGGGGGTTTGCCATCTAGTGGCTGCAGTGTTCTTACAATGTTCTTAGTCTTGCTTTGGCTTTTCGTGGGTTTCGTGCTTTTTGATGCTTTCTCTCTCTTTGTTTGTGGACCTTGTTTAGGCTGAAACACTGAGCTGTGCTGGGCAGTCCTCTGTGCCACGGGGACCATCAGGAATTGCTCTGAGCTGCTTCCCAGCCATCACAAGCAGAGTTTTGTTTCACCTGAGTGCAATCAGCAGAGCCCTGTTACTGGCAGTGCTTGGGTGACAGTTGTCCTCACCAAGTGCACTCTTGCATCACACTATTTCATCTGTTTCACTTTTTTCAACCTTAAGCTTGATAGTTTGGGCATTTTCCCCCCAGTACTTTGCCTATACACCCTGAGTTAACTGAGTCATTTAGAGAGTCCCTTTCTATCTTGCACACAGGAAGGTAAACCAGGTTCTTCTAACAGGAAAACCACAGATGGTTTATCATTTTCTTTCTTTGCTACCTTTGCTTGGTGAATAGAAGTCTGAAATAACCCCACCTTCCTTTCTGGGAGGTTTTTATTTTGACATTGGTACAATCTACAACGTTCAGCTGTTCTTGCAATTTTCAAAAATACCTTTAATGAAACTGAGAGGAGTCTGTGTCAGATGAGCCCTACAGAGAGCTCCCAGCAGTGCTGTCCCCCCTCAGCCCCAGAAACGTAGAGCCCAGCAGCAGAGCTGTGAAACCCAGCAGTGACAATGCCCCCTGAGGCCACCCTCAACATCTGCCTTTCCTCCTGGCACACAGGGAACACCCAAAATTGTTGTTTTACCAACAATTCCTTCTGTGAAGCCCAGTGGGGGTAGCAAAGTGTGGGGAGACGAGTCTGAAATCATCTGCTCTCAAAGAATTCCCACCTGGGGCTGTGTCTGCGCTGCAGAACAGAAATGAAGGGGGGATTGTGCTCTTTGCTCTTTAGCAGGGAGGTACCTGAGCACAGCCCAGTCCCAGGCCAGGCTCAGCACTGTCTCACCTTCTTTAGTGGGCATGTGGCAAAACCACTGGAGAATGAATTTTGCCAGGAGCTTTTCTTGTTCTCAGAGAGCTCTAAACAGAAAGGCAGCAGCCCTGAGTGCAGCTGGAAGGGTTGGTGTCAGCTCCCAGCTGGGCTGTGATGTGGAGCCACAGGAGCTGTTCTCAGCTGCTCAGAGGCTGCACTGGGCACCGGGCTGGGCTCAGGGACAGCTCTGGCATTTTGTGGCTTTCATGGAGGCAGCAGCAGCCTCTGTGCAGGGCTTCCCTATGCTCTAGGGGTTCACCTCCACCTTCTGCTGCTTGGACATTCCCAGGTGTGTGTCAGGAGTGCCCTGAGCTCAGGGGAAGGGGCTGTGTCCTCACTCCAGGGCTGGGCACTGGGAGCACACACATCACCCCAGACCTGCCTGGGGCAGGGGAGCAAACAGAAAACATCTCCATGTTCCTTCTCCTCCCTGTAAACCTGGCATCAAATTAGATCCCTTGTGGCTCCAGAATGAGCTGTGCCATCCAAATCAAAGGTTAAAACAGTCAAAACAAATTTTGTGCCTTTAACATAAGACTAAATTTCCTGACATCTCTCAGAAAGAGAGCAGCACTGCTCAAAAATGCCTGTCCTCATCACCAGAGAGCTTATCTAGATCAAATTGAACAGGGACTGAGCAGAGGCTTTGGTCCATTTTCAGAGTCCTGAAAGTTCAAAGTGCTAGTGTATCAAATCTGGGTGGGTTCAGAACATTTAAGTGGAGAATAAGCAACCATGGAAGGATGTGACCTTCCCCACTGACTTTTAGTTCAGTTCAAAAATGCCTGCTTTGTGTGGACTAACACAGAGGATTTTGTATATTAAGTGACAGATGCACTATTTTTATCCACAGGAAACAGCAATTGGCATTTCATTACAGATGCCCTCACCTCCCACTCACTGCAATGTTCTATTTCAGACACCACAGAGAAGAGCAGAGCACACATGGGCTTGAAGGAACTACCCTTTCCCGAGGTCCTAAGGAGGTGGTAGTGGAAAAAAGGGATGAAAAATGTAGGAAATCATATACATGAGAAAAGCAGAGCAAATGACAAAAATAGCTGTTGTCAGCCTAGGCAGAGTTTAAGCAGCTCGTGTGTGTTTGCATCAGTTATTTTACAGAAGAACAGAGCTCCCAGAGGCCCTGGTTTGGCTGAAGCTGAGCATGCAGCTCAGAACTGGGCTCTGGAGCATTTTCTGCTTTCGTGTTGCTGTGCTGAGGAGCTGCCCAAAGCCACTGCATGGAGATTCCCTTGCAGCCAGAAGGGTGATTCCTCTTAAAGGCACAAGCTCTGCTGAAAATCATCTCCAGTGTGAGAGGCATCATTGCTGTGATCTCAGTCTGTAGCTTGGCTGGAAATCCCAGTTTCTGTACATCCCCTCCCATGTGTGCACCACTGAGAGCACAAATACTGCCCTTTAAACTTCAAAACCTGTAGTTCTTTCTCCCCTGCTGGATATGGGTATAAGCTGTCCTTTGCCAAGAAAACATGGCTGTAGGTTTGTCATTATCTTTTTATAATTTCTTTTATGAGTAGAGACTAGGAAATGGTGATGCAGATTTAATTTTTTTAGTTTTAAAAGTGGGATAACAGGCATACATTGCTTTACCTATTGACTCAGTGGATGCTGAAATGTTTCAGGGCTTCAAATAAAAACAAGAAAACAGTGGAGGCTATTCCTTAGAAAGCTGCTACTGGTGTGGCATCCTCTGAACTTACTGGTTGCTATGGCTAGGAGATTATTTAGAAGAAATATCTTTATATGCTTGCCCTGTTGTTCTACCCTTCCCTTGGGACCCAGTGTTGGGGACAGAATACGAAGCTGAAGGGGTTGGTCTGAGCTTGTGTGATCCTTCTTGCAGCCTTAGATTGAAGTGTGTGCATTCTTCTGTGCCTTGGAATGGGCCAAGGCCTGTGGCAGGTGCTGAGTGAGAGCTGTGCCCTGGGAGGGAAGAGGGAAGGAGTTTGTGCCCCTGCAGTGCTGTGGGAAGGAGCAGCAGCCTGTGCAGTGCTGCTGCCCTTTGGCTGTCAGCACTTGGAGGGAACTTTGACTTCCTGAGCTGGATTTGTTTGCTCTGTCAGTGCTATCCAGCACCAGCTGCTTTTAGAAACCCCATCCTGGCTTTTTCTAAAATAAGAAAAGGTTCAGTGTGTCTGCCTTGCTGGTTTTGGTGCTGTCAGACACATTCTGAGCTGTGGGCTCCCAGGGCCAATCCTGACCCTGCTGTGCACAGGAGCAGCGAGGCCCTGGCCCTGTCACTGCTGGCTCTGTCCCTGCTGGCTCTGTCACTGGTGCAGCAGCATCAGACCCTGTCCCTGCTGGCCCTGAGCTCAGAGTGCTCTCACATTTCTGCCCTGGGGAATCATCAGAGCACACAGCCCCTCTCTGATGTCACTGCTGGTGCTAGGCCTGTGTGTCTGGCCTGGGGCTGTCCCTGCCAGGCTTGGGACAGAGCTCTCCACCAGAGGGGATGGAGCCATGGGAACACCCAGGGATACAGGAGGGCACAGGGATACCCCAGGGATACAGGAGGGCATCCTGCTGGCTGCTGTCACCTGCAGTCTTCTCCAGTCAAGAGAGAGTGGCCCCAGAGTTGCTGTTACGTTCCAGTGAACCCTCCCTACAATCTTTGGAGTCAGCAGCATATTCCTTCATCTGTGTCTCTGGTGAACAAAAAAGGGCAGTAGAATCTATTTATACATTTAGCTGAGTTCAGCATTTGCTCCAGCTGAAGCAGAATCTGGGGAGAGAAGGAGCAAGCCTGAAAAAATATTGAAATTGTTCTTTTCTTTGATTCAAACATAAAAGCATTTAAAATATAGGGGAGGCTTGGGAGAGAAGTGTTTTCTGCAGCAATGGCCACTCCCTGGTGCAGTGTGCCATCACCTTCTCCAGGCTGCTCTGGCATTTGGCATTCACTCATTTGCTTCTTCCCTACCCCTTGTTTTGTGCTATCCTGACTGTGCTGAAATATCAACCTCAGCCTTGCAGTTGTTTCTCTTAAGGTCTTCTGGGAATTTTCTCATACTGGAAGCTTTTGGGTGTTTGTTGTGGATGCAATTTTTATGTTCCTTTTATAGATTTTTTGAAAGGGTATCAGGTATCCTGATATTAGGAACTACTGTGGTGTGAATTTCCCAGGAGAAGTGACAGAAAGCCTCAGTATCTGAGATACTTAAAAGGTGGCTAAATTTAAGACTAGAGGATAATAATTTTGTATGAGCAAGAAAATGACTGAGTGATTTAAAATTAGTAATTCCTGCTCCTCTTCCATACATAGCATGGCACTGGAAGTCTGCAGAAACACCCTGGAAGCTGCTTTTTCCTGGTGGTTGTCAGATGGAAGTTTTAGGTGCAAATACATTAGACTTTAAGAAATACTGCTACCCAAAGCTGCATTTGAAGAGGTGAACAGCCCTGCTCAGCCTATCAAGTACTTGTAGTTCTATCAGGACTTAGTATGCTAGATGAAAATAGGAAGTCCTATAAAGAGGAAACACTTGGGAAAATGCACTGGCACAGTGCAGCAGCATAGTCCTTTCAAGCTTTTATTATTATAGGGAGTACATAGATTCCCTCCCTCAAGCCTCCCTGGAGGGCTGACCTTGAGGGCAGAAGTGCTGCCAGCAATCAATGTCATAGAAACAGAAATTTCACACTGAGGAGAACACACAGACACAGAAAATTCAACAATTTTAAGGCATCAAAAGCAAACACTGCATTTTCTTGTGTTGTTCCAGCCCTGGACAGACTTTAGTTTTCTCTGATTTTTTGTTTGCTCTGGACAAATGCCCTTCACTCTCTGTGTATTTCCTTAAACAATCAGAGGATGCTGGATGAGAGAATGAAGTGTCCTCTCTGCTTCAGACCAGGCACAGTGAAACACTTGCTCTGATAAAGGCATCAGTACAGAGCTGGTCTCTCCCTGGCCAGGTGTGGCTTATGGAAACAGTAACTCAGCTCCACAGCACAGCTTTGTTTGTGTGCTCAGCCTTCCCTCCATGCCAAGCTATAAAATTGCTGGATCAAAGTGGAGCTGGGCCCAAGTGCAAACTTCCCCCAACTTGAGGGGAACTTGGATCCATATCCCAACACCGGGACTTGGCTCTGCTTCTAAATCAAACTCTCATAATCTCTTGAGAAAAGGCAGACCCATGAATTGTCACTGAGCTACTGAAGGGCAGCCAAAGCTGCTTGTTGCTGAACACATTTGCTCTGCCTGCCCTGTGTTGCCACTAAAGGAGTTGAGGTGAAGCCTTTCTTTGATCCTGGAATGCTGATCTTAGCCTTTGGGTTGAGAAAAACCCATCCATTCTTAACCCTGATGTTTTCACTTCAGAATATTTCTTTTTTTCCTTCCTTTTCCCTCCCCCACGAGGTCAGTGAACTGAGGCACAAGGAAGGCAGAAGGCATCTCCTGGCACTGAGGCATCTCTGGGTGCTGCTCTGGGTCCAGGCAGAGCTGCAGCATCGGCAGGGAAAGCCTTGCACAGTCCCCTGGCATTCCCAGCACTTGTGTCTGTGCCAGCCTTGCTGTGGCACCTGCCTGCCATGGCAGGGCACAGCTCTGGGTCAAGCTCTCCCATAAACCATGGACAGAAACCACTTGCACTGGGAGTGATAAATCAAGGTGAAAAGGAGACTGCAATTCAGAAATGAGCTATGGGATGGAGGAGGGGAGCAGGCCCCAGGGATCAATAGAGCTGGTGTGTGTTTAGATTGAGGTCCTCTCTTTCAGGATTGTCTTCTGTGACCCCTCATCTTCATCCTCTGCCACCTTATTACTGTATTATTACTTGTTACAATAATGACAAAATGTCTCATTATTGCTGCTGCCATCAATAATAGCAGCAGTTTATCAGCAGTGTTTATTAAATTAAATTCCATACCAATATCTATCTTCCCTCCCAACACAATTTATACATAATTTAAGATAGTAATGGAGGAGACAGAGAAAAATATATGTCATCTTAGTGTATTTCAGTAGTTCCATTGAATTATTTCAAATTAGGTCCCTTCAAAGAGATTTCCATTTTGTATTCCTAAGGTAAGGCTTTTTTCCTGCTGCAGAAACTGATTTTTGGGGTCTTTGTATTTGTTCTGTCACAATCTCTCAGTGTTCACCAGCTTTCCAGAACTGTCAAGCCCCCATCCTAAACATTTCACAACCTTTTCCATTCTCCTTTTTCCCCTTCACTTGGTCTGCTTTTGGAAGCAAATATTAAACATTAAGAATCTTGAAATAAATTTTAAAAAATCTCAGGAAAGGACCTACTAGCAGTTTCTAAGTAGAGACTATTCACAAACAGTGAATCCCACTGTGAAGGACTGTGGTGTTTCCCCACTTCCCTATACATTGTGAAGAGCTGTGCAATGCACTGAAATGAGTGGTTGTGACCTCATCCACAGGCAAAACACAGGAGTCTGGTATTTCTTCCAAAATCATTTTGTTTGCAGTAATAATAAAAGAATTCCTTACTTGATTTCTGTTTGTCCTCCTGCTTTTCGGGCGATTTGAACCAGCTCTTTCCCATATCTCTCTTCTGCTTGTGCTCTGTTAAAAGAAAAACTTACTCAATTTCTCTTAGTGGTACCAGGATCACATTTACACAAATCCTCTAATTGTATTTGAGGTGCAAAACATCAGAAATGCAACTTAGTTGATTTCTCTATCTCCTCAATCCTAGTGGTGTTAGTTAACCTCTGAAATACTTTGGGTAAGTTATTTCTGGAAGAAATGAGATAAAAATGAAGCCCCTCTTCATGGCTTTGATTCCTGTGGAATGCCATGTTCAGCTCTGCCCCCAGAACATGGGTTCATGGGAAGGAGGAGGTGAACAGAGATGAGATGAAGGTGCTCAGAACAGAACAAAAGGAACCTAAAAATGATGGCTGACTCAGTGCATGAAAACCATGGCTGTGAGGGCAGTGAAGAGCAGGTTCCAAAGGATCCATTCAAGAGATGTTGGGAATAAATGGGAGCCAGGGGTAGCAGGAGTATTTCCATCCATTGGACAGATGAGGCACTGGTGAAGAGCTGCCATGGAGGCTGAGGACAGAGGAGCCCTGGTGGTTGTGTGGTGAGGCTGGGGCAGCTCTGTGGAAGGGACAACCTCACCTAATGGGGAACTGTAACTGGTGACTCAGGACAGTGGCTCTGTTTCTATGGTTAATAAAGAAATACAAATATTTCCTTTGCTTTCCCTTCCCCCAGCACTGGAGGAAACTTCTATTCTCTTTAAAAAAAAAGTATTTGTACTAAATGTGTTACTTCCTTTCTCCTGAGTGCAAGACCAGGGTGGAACCAAGTTGTCAGTCTTGGAGTAGCTGCTAAAAACTATGGAATGGTCAATAATAAACAATGAACAGATAGCCTGGTGCTAGCACCTGGGGGGAGGGATGATTTTGTTCAGGGTCCAGTTCTGAAAAGCAGTTTCAAAGCATTTCAAACAGTTTTGGCCTGAAACTTGGCACCTTAGAGAAACGTACTCTTTGTTCAAAATCTAATTTGGTGTGGGTGCAAGGCCCTACAACCCTGCTGGGTTTGAGTCCCATCAGTCTTCCCCCCTGGCCAGGAGGTTCTTTGTATGCCTTTGCTGAGTTCCAGCAGTTTGAAGCTGCTCTTGCAGTTCTGTCCCATGGCAGCTGCTAGGGTGGGTCCCTGAGAGGGTCCCACAGCCCCTCCTGCTGCCTCTGGGCTCTGGGAGCAAATCCACATCTCCTGGGAGCTGAGGCAGGCTCATCCCAGACTCTCCCCAGCCCAGGATGTGTCAGGCACTGGAGCAGCAGTGCTGGCCCTGCAGCAGGAGCAGAGTGCTCCTGGCCTCTGCCCATGGCTCCCACTGCATGTGCTGCCCTCCTGCTCTCAGAACTGCTGAGTTTCAGTGGGCTGTTCCTACATCACTGCTGGCATTCCTGTTAGAGCAACAGGGTGCAAAGTATGGTGACAGGCCATGCAGAGGCACTGCTTCTTTCTCATGTTAGATGAATGAAATTTCATCAAAATGGAAATATGCTCCAGACACATAATGCTGCAGAAGAAGAGTAGATTAATTTTCTTCTGATTTCAGTATCAAGAAACACTTCTGAGTCAGAGGCTTTGCTTAGTGCCAGTGCCTGTGCAGCAAAGAAAATTACTCCAGTAATTACTCCCACTTTTCTTGCTCAGTACACAAGTATCTCATGGGAAAAAAGCATGGCCAGCTTCTAACCTGCAGTGCAGTTCTGAGCTCTGTGAGGTTTGATGTTGTATTTGCAGGGACCCCCATTGCAGGGAGGAATGATGCATCTGACTCCATGTCCTCAGAAGGCTAATTTATTATTTTATTATCTCTGTTATATTAAAGAATACTAAACTAAACTATACTAAAAAACACAAAAAGGATACTGACAGAATGCTAAAAAGATAATAATGAAAACTAGTGACTCTTGCCAGAGTCCCAACACAGCTTTGCCCTGATTGGCCAGAGTGAAAACAACTCGCAGCAGAATCCAATGAAACAATCACCTGTGGGTAAACAATCTCCAAACACATTCCAGATGAGCAAAACACAGGAGAAGCAAATGAGATTATTATTTTAATTTTTCTCTGAGGCTTCTCAGCTTCCCAGGAGAAAAACCTTGGGCGAAGGGATTTTTCAGAGGATGTGAATGCCACAGTATGAGGCCCAAAGGAGCTGTTTTAAACACTTGCAGCTAAGCTGCCATGGGGCAGATGTGACTTCAGGGTGGTGTGACGTGTGCCAATACCACTGTCTTCCACTGGTGGTTGAGAAAAGCAACTTAAATAGCTTCAGGTTTTGATGGGAGACTTCACAGGTCGTGAAATGGCCACCTTTGAGTCTGACAACTCACACACCCTTAAAAGTACCAGGGCTTTAAAATCAGCCTTCAGAAAACCACCCTAAACCCCAAAAACCTAGATGGGGACAGCATGGGAAGAAAAAGCAGGAAGGTGGAGCAATATTCATAAGGTGACAGTGCTGAGATGAGCTGCTCTGAGATTGCCTGCTGGATATATAATCCATATTTGTGTGTGGTCTTTCCTACATGTCACACCTGAGTACGGGTGTGCTTTATGCTACATGCTGAAACTGCTGAAGCCACCTAAAAACAGAACCAAATTTCAGAGCTGTTTTTCTAAGTCACAACTACAAAAATGAATGGCAAAGGAGCCAGAGCAGCAGTGTGATACATATTTTCTCACCCATAAAGTTGTCAGCTGTCCATAGTTGCAGTTGAGAAGCACCAACAAGCACATAATCAGGAGCATGAACTACAACATCGTTACTCAAAGCCTGCTAAGGTTGGTGTACAACAGGGGCTGGTTTGGGTGTCTGGGTAAGGCTTTAGGTAGCATTTTATGTAGCTTTGTATTTGAAAAAAGGTCTCATTTTTGGCAGGAAACTGAAACAGTGCCTGTGGCAACAGCATGTTCAAAGAGAAACAAAAATGTGCAAGTCATTTTTGCCCCGCAAAAGGGGAAACTTAAAAATGTTACTTGTGAATGTAGGTGCTACTGTGTACTTCTGGACCCATAATGAGGGGTCTTAGTGGAGCTCTGGGTTCCTGACTCTTTCAGCCTTCTCTTCCCTTCTCAAGTCTTTGAGATTTCTATTCATCTACCTTCACATCACAAGGCTGGGATTCAAATAGGCTTTTCTATGTAAGCTCCTAACAATATCAAACTGAGAAACAGCCTGCTATTCCCTTCTGGATGCCAAATGAGACAAAAAAGGAGGCTGTTCACACGTTTTCCACTCTGATTTTCATACCTCTGCTTGAGCAAATCCTCCACATCTTTGCACATCTTCTTCCCCTCTAGCAGCCGCTGAACGAGCACCTCGTAGCCAGTGTGGAAAGTGAATTCCTTGCACTGAAGACAGAAAGAAAAAGGAATAGATGTTCAGCATGTCAGCTCCTCTTACCTTAATTCTAATTCTTATTTCTTAATTCCTCTTACCCTCTTTCTAAAAAGAAAGGTCAGAGTCAGCTCAGTACCAATGTCAGCCTGTGGGGCAGTGACTGTGCCACCTGGTCAGTGGTGTTTTCATGGGAGGGCTCATAGCACAGGCAAACAGGATTTCTGTGTTCTGCTCCTCCTCCTCCCACTGCCTCACAACAGGATCAGGACAAGCCATTTTTCCACAGGGAGCCTGAGTTAACCAGCACATAGTGATAATGCTATTGAAAATGTAGTGGTGAATGTTTTCAGAGCTTTATGTTACAGCATTATGGTAAAATCAAGGGCTGTGAAACCATAAAGGGAATGAGTGTGTTCCTTCCCTCAAGCAGTTTATCTACAATACAAGCCCTTACATATGAACTGAATGCAGTTTATGCATCCATCCACTGTCCCCTAAGCAGTTACCATTTAATAAATGGGTTACTTTATTGCTTTCCACCACCACTGTGAAGACAACAGCTGTTGAAGTTTTGGTACTTGGAAAAGATCCTCTGGCAAGCAGCTGCTGGGCACTTGAGCTTGTGCCTTTGCTTCCTTGTTGCTGGGACTGGAGAGGAGCAGGGGAGCTCTGGGGATGAGTGGAGGTGGTTGATGGCAGCCTCCACCAGGTGAGGTGCTGCTCACACTGCCCTTGGGGCTTCCCAGGAGATTTATAGATCTAGGAACAATTTTTTTTTGGTTCTTCAAGAGCTAGGATAAATTTCTGCAGACAATCCCTGTAAACCTACAGGCTGTAGTAACATTTCCAGTGCTACAGTCCATTGTTAAAGCCATCACCCCTCAAGAAACAGGATCTCAAGCCCAAAACATTAGTTTTCTTAATGTTTCCAAAGGCAATTTACACACACATCACAGGAAGGGATCCTGCTGTGAAATAAATGAGAAGCAGCAAGTTTTGCCATTCAGAGAGAAAAGTAGGAAAGGTTCTTGATAATACTCTGGCAATGGACTCAGCACTTTCCCCCTCTCTCTTTTTTTTTTTGAGGACATTTCAATGGCAGAAGGCGTCACTGCTGTAAAAAAATTACTATAAATGGCTCCCTCTGCCTGGCAGAAACTCTGGTCAGATGCTCCACAACCAGTTCACACCCCCAGCATTTTAATTGTACATTTTCAGATGCAATCAGCTATATCTCATAGCTGTGTACACAGCTTTCTTGTCCCAGAAATGCTGCCCATGAGGTAAGTGAAAATATCCTGTGGGTTGGTATCACCACAGCAGCCACTGCCACAGGCAACAGAGGCAGTGATAAGCTCACTGTGAAGTTAGTCTGCCTTTCTGTTCAATATCTCTCTTTGTTCAGTAAATGCTAAAACTCAGCTGGTGCCTTTCCCCACCTCTTTTAAACTAGCACAGTTGTTACACTGAAAGGATGACAAATTCTTTATGTCTGAGAGAATGCTTATTAAATTCCCTAAACAGAGAATGCAACCCTAACTTTTTATCAACCCAAACCCATGCACACAACTACAGCAGTGTGCTGGGGGCAGCCTGATGGGCTGAGTCCACTGGGAATTTCACCAGGCCCCTGGAAGCATCACTGCCTGCCAGGCTCCTCTGGGCTTTGCTCCCCTGGCTGGCCCTTGTAGAAAGGAGAACTCCTACTACAGACACTCATTTAATCTATCTTCATTTTGGGGGGCATTCATCTCACAATTTGCTTTCTTGTCCTCCTCTGTGTTCCCAAAGAATGTGGAGGCCCTGTTTCAGAAGCAGCAGGGTCAGAAATGCAGAGCAGGGCTCACAGGCAGCAGCTCTGGCTGTGCCCTGAGCAGCTCGTGCCACCTGCAGAGGGACAGGAAACGCCACAGCCAGGGTGACACGCGTGTGAGCTGCTCTGGTCACTCACCCTGGAGCACTGCTTCTTAATTTCCAACCACAAGGGAGCCATGAACCACTCAGGCCTCAGCTTAGTTGCACAAATGTTTCCCTTTCATTTCACAGCTCTATTTCTTCTTTCATGTGCTGTACAACTGCAGCCTCTCTCAACCTCTCCTTGCATCCAAACAAACCTCCTCTGCCCTTTCCTGACATTCTGCTTTGTCATCCCCTGATTCCCATGTGTTGTTATAGCACCTGTTCAAGGCTGAATAAATCCCTGTTGGACAAGGATGATGCTTTACCACTCCAGTAAAGACCAAGTGATGCTTTGTACCATGGCATTAATGTCAGCTCTCAAAGAAACACTTTTGGTCCATCAGAGGATGGTATTTGCCTTCTTTCACTATCAAATCACAGCAGTGGCACTTAAATGAGCTATGATCTACAGATATACCTGCAATTCTCTCCTCTCCTGCTATTTTATTCAACAAGGTCTCAGAGTATATTGGATTTTTTCACTACTGATCTCTTACTCCCATTTTGTACTTTGAAACTTTGATTTTTATCTGTATTCTGTTCCCCACACTTGAAGGTTATCAGATACCTCCTGTACAATATTTCATTCTACCTCTTTGTTTCAAGCACAGCTATTTCCAGCCCATTCTTCAGGTCTTATGGCAGGATCCAGCACCTCCCCCAGATCAGTGTCTTTGCCCATTTTAGAGTTCTTCCCCTGCTTTGTCTGTTCAGCCCTGTTTTCTTTTTATCAAGTGTCTTAAGGATTTCCTGTGTGGCACCATAACTGACCTCACATTTTCTTTGTCAAGACAATCAGACAGCAAGATTGGATCTCATTAAACAACTGTCTAGCCTTGCTAAGCTGTCTCGCCTCTATTCTATTTTCCATTTACCATTTTGTGTTATAATTAGCACCCTCATTGAGTGGTTTTGCAAAAGCTGTTAAGCTGCACTAGTCAGACAGTGCTTGGTACTTCTCAGAAAGGATTTTGTTATAATTCTAAGAACTAATGAATAGTCAAAGAACTATTTTATATTTTTTAGAAATTAGAAAAATGCTTTAATTAGATAATAAATATAGGCATTAAATGTGTAAAACCTCATTTGCTTATACTAAAATCTAGTTGCTTGGAAGAGGGTGATTTGACTCACCACCAGTAATTTCTCTCATGGCCAATAAAGGGATTCTGCTTAGTCAAAGCGTGTGTGGCTGTGAAAGAGGATTTAATCCTTGTTGCTAAAAAAGTTTAGTTATTCCTGGTTGTCCAACAGGCCTATAATTACCAACAAGAAAGTGCTTGACAGGGATTTCGGTGTTGTGAGCAGAGTTGTGTTGTCCTGAAATTCACTCCCTAACTCTGCACGTGTGCTCTGCTCTCTGCCTGGGGATTTTCTTGTTTTCTTCCTGAAAATCCCCAGTAAGGAGGGACAGCCTTTCGTCCCCTCTGCCCAGTGACAAACGTTTCTTCCCTCCAGTGCAATGAGCAGCACTGTTCTTTCAGAGACAAAAGAAACATGGAGGGGATTATAGGACTGAAACCCTATAAACCCCTATAAACTACAACACCTGTGCTGTAGTTTAAGCAGAACAGCTTTTCCTAAAACACTTGAAAGGAGACATGGAAGCCTGCAAGCAGAGTTGATGACAGTGAGCACACTGGGATACCCATTCTTCTTTCCTCTTCTTTTTCCCTCTGAGGATGAACAATGCTGCTCCCTCCCACCAACATTTTCCTGTGAGATCTGTGCCTTGGGACTGTGCCCTGTCCCTCCTGGTACAGGTTTCTCCATGGTTAACCACCCAGGCAAATGCTGGCAGTTAACTGTGGCAGAGATCATTCAGGGCTGGCTCTGGGCTGGTTCCTGCAGCCATCAGGGAGAGGCTCTGAGGATTTTGCTTTGGTAATGAAGGCTGCAAGGGAAGACTGGCAGGGTCAGTTCCCTGCCCAGAGGGCAGGAAGCACCAGGATTGCTGGGGGGGTGACAATTTCTTCTTACCTTCTGGTGGCACCAAGCTGAGTAACCTTGTGTCTTTAACTCCCTAAGGATCAGCCTTATTCCAGAACATTCCTCTGAGCCTCATGCTGCTGGGTGCTCAGAGGGAACTGCAAGGCTTTTTGAAGCACAAGAGTTTACATTTTGAGGTGAAAAGGCTCCTATTGTAATAATATCAAGGAGGAAAGCCTAAAATGCTGTGCTCATTACTGAAGCAGCTGTCAGTAAATAGCTTTTCCAATGGACTGAACTGAAGCAAAACCATCCAAACCCATGCACAAAGCACTCATGGCACACCCTGCATGTCCAGCTGGTGATGGTCACAGTGACATGAGCTCATCAGGCCATTGTGGCCGTGGTGAGACAACTCTGGGCTTTTCTGCTGTGGCTGCTCTCCTTGGAGCATTCCTAACCATGCTGGCACCTGGCTTGCCCACCCAGGGCTTTGTTTAGAGGCATTTTACATAGCCCAGCTCAGAGCTCTCCTTGCTCCTGCAGGATAAGCCAGATTGGCAGCACCTCAGCATCTCCCCAGGGCAGCCTGTGCTGCTGAGGCTGTGTGTCCTGTCTGGGGAGTGCCAGAGCTCCACCTGGGCTTGCTGCAGGGCTCTGGGAGCTACAGGGCTCTGGGAGCTCTGCCTCTCAGCAGGAAAGGGCTCATCCCAGCATCTCCAGCTGCAGGACCTGCTCAGCTGCTTTCTGTAGGGAGCCGGGTCCAGGAGTAAGAGGGACAGTAACCCCAGGGTACAGCTGGGCAGTGGCACCACCCTGATGGGCAGGAAGGGCTGGAAAAGGAAAATCTCCACAGCAGACACTGGGTGCATTGCTCAGTACCCAGCAGGACAGTGCTGAGCTGTTGTGGTGCTAAGCAGAGCAGAATCCACCCCAGTACCTGCTCTGCCTCTCAGGGGGGGCTGGCACGAGCAAAGACACAGCACAGATCTCAGGGCTTCCTTCAGCCTAATCTGCCCTCATTTTGGAATTATTTGAAATGTACTATCTGCTAATATTAAAAAAAAATCTTTTAAACCCCCTCCACTTTCTCCTAAGTTTCAAAGTATTTAGTTATTGAAGTTCATTCCTCATCTTAGTTCCTAATGATATTTTTCCAAAGCTTGTATCAGAAGTGTTCTCACATGGTTGTGGACTGAAAATGCTAAATGCTGCTACCTGGTCCAAATAAACTATTAGTACATATTTTCAAAGAGAAAAACAAATGAATCTGTTATGGGTATCTTTGGGATTTTTCTCTAAATCAAGCCGGTTTTGCATGCATATCTTGTTTAGTTGTAACAGTTTTAGTAAAACAAAAACTTAAGATCCACTTTTCCAGAGTTAAAAAGGAAATAACTACTGGTGTGAGGAGGAAGTTTAGAGAGAACAGGGCACAGTGAAGTTTTGAACAAGCATCATTTTGACAATATCTTTTTCAACTGTCAGAAAGAAATCCTTTCTATCCACAGTGGTATCACATATGATATCTCACTCCTGGACTGAAAGTAAGTTGTTCTGACTGAGTTAAATCAATTAATTGTATTCTTGCATCATACCACTGGGTACTGACCCTGAGTGTTTCAAATCTTGTTCCCTTGATCTGCCAGTCTCCTTGTCAAGTGCTCTGCCAAGGGCTTTGTATGTGTAGAGGAGCAGCAAACAGACCTAAACAAGACTTAGAATCTCCAAGTACCTTGGACTGGATATTTCCTGTCATGGCATGGCCTTTCACTGTAATTCAATCACTTGTTTTATGTTTGGTGGTTTTTCCCCTGGTACACTTTAAAATTTCCTAGTGTTTTTAGAAATATACTCCTGATACAAAGTGTGTTGGGAAGTTTACTGCTGCCTTTCTGCACATGCTCTCCTGGAATGAACAGGACAGCAGTGAGCACGCTGCTCTGTGTGTGCTGCAATCCCCAGTGCAGCTCTTATCTCGGGGTGCCCTGCTGTGATAAGAACTGCTTTGCTGCTGCTTCCTCTTCCTGTTCCTGTTGCAGGGCTGCCTCCCAGCCCTGCTGCACCGCAGGGGCACTCAAGGAGCCCTCTCCAAAACCAACCCCAGCTTTTCAGCCTGGCCCTCCTCTGCCTGGCCCTGGGAAAGTGCCAGCAGCTGAAAAGGCAGCTCAGCACCCCCACTCTGAGCTGAGCACACACGTGGGGGAAGGTCACCATGCCCGGAACAGAGCAGGGTCACGTCGGAAACCTCTGACCAAAACCTTCTCCCCTGACCAGTGCTGGGTGTGATATGAGGCCTTTTTCACACATGGTCATGTCATAATCAACTGCTTAGTGGGTTTAAAAGCATTTGCTCATACTGTACTGTGTAAGAGTTCCTTCTTTCTACTGGCTGAAATCAGTTGGAATGGATGGGAATGTGATGGGTGCTTGTGCTTTCCAAGACTGACTGCAGAATTTATACGAGCTTAAAAAAATCTATTTTTTTTAAGTATTGATTTTTTTCCCCCACATAAGCAAAAAAAGCAAGGAAGAGTAGGTGGGTTGAAGATGGCTGTACAAGATTTCTGTCACTTCTTGTAAATTCACTCTTTGTGTATCAGAAACATAAATGTTTGCTCAGGATGTAGGTAGGGACATTTTGGTGATAATTCCACGAGTTGACTTGGGCATTTTCCACAGGAGCTTAGTTTGCAGTTTTGCTGCAGTCTGTTACCTAAATCTGACATGCAGTACCTTTCATGGGCAGCAAATGGTATTTATTGTCAGAAAATAGCATAGAGGTGAACCTTGAATGGGACCTTCATAAATGAAAGGGAAAACCACTGCCTCTGCAGCATTCCAATTGCTGGGCTGCTGGGCTGCCTCTCCCACTGCCCCTGCAGCGAGGTTCTCACCAGACTTCAACCCTGCAGCAGCCAGGATAGGCAGAGGTAAAGCTGAAATTGAGATCCACAAACTATACAGGAGCATGTAAATGACACTGAGCAGAACAGTAACTCCTCAGTGGTCTTTTGCTCTTGACCCTGTGGGTTTTCTCTGAGAAGGAAATGGTTGATTTCGAGTTCTGCTGACATAGGAATTTGCTCCTCAGCTTCCTGAGCCCTCGCCTGTAGCCACATTTCTCTTCACAGAGAAAAGCAAGGCACAATTCTTCCCAAGAATATTTCTGGGTTTCACATTCTCTGAACCTCAGAGAAAGGAAAAACAATTCTTATCATTTGCTGTGCCTATGTTTGTGCCAAAGTATAATGCAATATGGAGATTCTTTACCCAAAGTGATGGTGTTTTGTTTCCTTGGCCTACCAGGGCCAAGCATATGTGTGCATGTGTGTGTGTGTTGGGACTGTTGGTCATGAGATTCTGTGCAGTGTGTGCAGAGTTGAGTGCTGGGCAGTTTAGATTCAGTTAGCATTCAGTTTAGATGTAATGTAACATAGTGTAATATAGTGTAGAATAGTATAGTATAATAAAGTAATTAATTAGCCTTCTGATATCAATGGAGTCCTCCTCGTCATTCCCTCCTTTGTCGGGGCTGCCCTGCAAATACTCTACTCACCCTCCTCCCTGGCATCCTGGACTGCTCATGTGTTATGTATTAGGCATTCTTACAGTCACAGCATATTGTTTGGCTCTCTTCATGTTTTAATTTCCCCCCTGATTTGCACAGATCCAAAGTGATGGCTGCACAAAAGCCTGCCTCACTTTTGCAGCTGGTTTGCTGGCTGGCAGACTCATGGCACACAGGGAACAGCCTTGGAAAGTCTCAATTCCTGTCTACTAAAAGGACTCTGCTTGTGCTTATTACCTCTGTTTTAGGTTATCTTCTTAATAATTTGATTAAACATTGTTCTGAGTGCAGTTCAGAGCCCCAGTGCTCCCATGCTAGCAGAAGGAGAAAGGAGCCAGCAGACAGATATACATCACAAGAAAAACCATGACGAAAAACTAGGAATCCATTCAGGAAATCCATATAGAACAAACTTCTGGAACACCTCTGTGATGGGGATAATAAGAAATGGGACAGGAGGCAGCAGAATCCCTCACCAGTTTTTAATGGGAGCTTGATGTGGCTACATGACACAGGTTTGAGGTGGCAGCATCCCTTTGTATTTTCTCCATATGACTTCAGACAACAGCTAAATCCATAAATTAAAGTGGCTTCTCCTAGGGAGCCAACAGAGAGGACAGAAGTGAGGATTTGCACCTGTCTTTCAGAAGGCACAGCACTGTTGCCATGGTCCTTCTGAAACATGACAGATAAACCTGTCAGTGGTGAGATCAGATGTTCCTCCAGTCTCCTACTGAGTAACATTAGCTACACAAGAGAAACTGGAAGAAAAATGAGGAGAAATAGAATCTTACAAGTAGAGGATACTTCTGTTTTACACAAAATAATGGTCAGAGATTACTTTTGTTTCTATTCCTCTTTGGTTCATCCACTTCCAGTTTCCTTCTCTGTTATAAGAGGGCTCCTCTCCTTCTACAAGCACTGTGAGCTCAGTCTCAGACCACTGTGAGTGAGACTGAAACAGTCCTGACTTGCTCAAGCACAGAGATAACTGTCCACCAGGTCTTACAGAGCCACTGGAACGAGACCTGCTTAGTTAGTACACTAATTTATTAAAAAAAAACTATGTGTCTTTCTCCTCCTTGTCTTAAAATGCTTAGAATTGTTTCCTGTCAGTTCTGAAAAAGGCACTTCATAAAGTCACTGCTGAACCTATGCTCCCTTTGTTACTGGTGTCCCCTGGCACATGGGGAAGGGTAAAACTTCAGGAAATATTCCCAGAGTCTTGCTGTAGAAGGGGAATGAATGAAAGATTAACTTCCCTTCTTAGTAAAGATTATTTCAATATCTACATGTTACCAATTCCATTTCACAAGAGATCTTCGCCACCTAAATTATAATTTTCAACATATCCGCTTACTCAACATGATGCAACATACTTACATTCCATTAGTGTCTGATTGAGACACCCCTGCCACAGCTCCACACCACCCCCCATGTGCTGCCAGTACAGAGAATGGGAGTTGCATTTGAGCATCTTTCTCCAGCTGTTTTATGTGGGGGTGAACCTCGTGGCACAAGGACTCCAGGCTGCAGGCTGTGGGCAGGGAAAGCTCCAGTTCCTGTTCCAGAGTGTGCAGAGCTCCCAGAACCAGGGGGCTTTAGGAGCCTCTTCTCCTCCTCCTCCTCCTCTCTGCTTAGCAAATGCACCTTCATTCTCCATTGTCACCCTGGTTTTTTAAGATTTTCTAAGCCTTCTGATGTTGACATTCTTGTAACAAACTTTCTCACACACTTGCTGTAAATAACTCATTGTTTTGCATTCCTTTATGGAGGAGGAGAAAGTTGATGGACTGTTGGTTTGACCAGTGTCATTGGAGAGGTGGCACTGTCACCCTCCAATCCACTGTCACTCTTGTAAAACTATAAATGTTAGAGTCAGAAAATAAACTTCCCTTTTCTCTTCACCTTGAGAACAGCAGTGTGCACTTGTGTTCTGTCATGTCCTATAGCGACACTCCATCTCCAGAGAAAGCCTTTACCAGGTGAGAACTTTTTCATCAAAGCACAGCTTCATCTTCCAAAACAGCACCCCTACTTCCATTAAAACCGTGTTTTCCCACAAAAAAAAGATTCTGTCAGAAACCCACGACCTAACCAAATGTTCATCCAGGCTCTTTCAATGGCAGGGCCCTCCTTTCCTTCTCCTGGTGCTCCTGGGGATTTCCATCCCACTGAGCAGCAGCCCCAAGGCTGTTTGTCAGTCCTGACTTGTTCATAACCCTTCAGTAATTACAGCACCTACTGCAAGGAGCATCAAGTGATGAGACTCAGACCTCAGAGCTGCTGACCACCTATTTTCCTTTTTGTCTTTGTCCCCACCCTTTATTTTTTATTTTTCTTTCATATTAGGAATACATTAGGCCTGAGAGCAGCACAAAATAACTTCTGGATTTGAAAAGCTCTTACATTAAAGGAAAAATGCTTGTGTTTATTTATTCATTTGCTCTGAATGGAACCACAGGAGTTGGTATCTCTAAGCTAGCCTGAGCTGGTACATTTTCACTTAATTCCCAAGACTGTTGCCTTTCATTTCAAGCAAAGATAAAATTGCATGAGGAGCTATGGAACTTTTCAATTCCTCAGTCTTGTTCAGTGACATTTTTCCACCACTTTAAAGAAGTACTAAACTCTATGTACAGTAAGGGAATAATGCTCTGGAGAACTGAAAAGCTATTGGGATCCAGATGTGTATTTTCAATGTGGGCTTTTTTCTTCACCTTGGCACCCTGAGCAAGGTTGAGTGATCGCCATGCAGAGCTGTTCCCCTAGCCCTCACCTCATCTCAGCCCCAAATCCCCAAACTCTTACTGAACAACACAGCAAGCTTTGTACATTATTGAACTCTGGCTGCTGAGAAAAGTTTTATTACAAAACCTCGATTAAACTGGAGATGAAACTAGTGTTTTCTGTGCCAAATGCCCACTCGAATCTACCTTGCTGTGGCAAGGTAGGCAAATGAAATCAGAAAAAGGTCTTCTTGAGCTAAAGGAGCTGAAATATAACCAAGCAGCCTGACTTGCCTTCCATTCAAGCATGCAATGAGTGTTACTGGATTGAAATTCCAAGTGTTCCGCTGCGCCTAGGAAGCAGCCCAAGTTCAGTGTCTGCAGCCAGTGACTGAAGAAAGAGAGGCAGCTCTGCATGAGTGTGAGGAGTGTCAGCCCAGAGGGAGGAAAGGGACAGGCTGTGAATCACCCAGTCCTGCCAGGAAAAAATCTGTTGAAATGAGATTCCTAGGGACACTCTGCGATTCACCCTGGAGAAGCTCTGGTGGGAGGAGAGGCTGAGGGCTGGCACTGCTCAGCCTGCAGAAAGGTGCTCAGTGTGTTTAAATTCCTGTGGGAGGGAGCAGGGGAGATGGAGCCAGTGCAAGGGGCACCCAGTGACAGGGCAAGAGGCAACGAGCTCCTGTGGAAATTCAAGAAGTCCTGTTTAAGCACAGGAAGGTTTTTGCTGAGAGGTTGTAGGGGGATACAGTATGGGTAAATGAAGGTAGTATAGAATGTAATCTTATCCCCCAATGAATTGCAGCTGGACCAATTACTAAAGATTAGGAGCTTGCCTAATCTTTAGTAATTAGCTACACACCTGTAGCCAATAAGAACAGTGTTATAAAAGAATGGATTGGTGGGCTCTGGAGTCAGATGGCTGCTGGAAGGACCAGGAAGAGTCAGTGCTTAGAGGAGCTGCCTGTGGGAGACATCGAGGAGGTACGAGGCTCTGGTGATATGGAATCCTTGCACTATAATGATAATAGAACTCTTGTTATATAAGACAAGAGGTGGTGAGATGCAGTACCCATTTGCCCAGAGAGGCTGTGGAGTCTCCACCTGTGGAGATGCTCTGAGCTCTGCTGTGACTGGCCCTGTGCTGGGCCAGGTGAGGCTGGAGATGTCCAGAGACCCCTCTCAGCCTTGGTCATTCTGGGACTCTGCCTCAGAAAATGCACCTCAGTGGGCTGCTCTTACAAGCCAGAGGACACCCTCTGATCTCTGAGTGAGGCTCCATTTCAAGCTAGGTGTGACAAACACTCTTTAAGTGGTGGTGGTTAGATGTAGCTGTGTACATGTGGGCAGAGTCCATGACTCACCTATTCCATATTTAAAATCCGGACTCATGGCACGCTTAAAATTGGCAGAAATAAGAATCTTCGCCTTCCCTGAGCCCAAGTAAAACTAACCAACTTTTGCAGAGCAGGATGGATCAAAACAAACCAGATACAGCTGTGTAAAAATATTAACAAAGTTGTCACAGTGACTTAATTCATCGATCAACCCATTTTAATATTCAAACCTCTCAATTGCAACATGGTCATCAGAAAATTATAATCAAGTGTATTTAACTGTCTAATTATTTGAGTCACTGACCCAAAATGAACTCTCTGTAAATCCATTCATCTAGTGTTAGTTCATTTGAGCTTCATTTTAGCTGCTGTGCTCTGCTCAGAAGTGACTTGTGAAGCACCAGTGTTTCCATAGCCACAATGACTGCTCAGGTTTTCTACTTGTAATTTCCTCTGGTTTCAACGACTGTTGTGATTGCTCCCCCTCCACCCTCTGCAGGTGCTTCTCGTTGCCTCAGGGAGCCAATGTCCCTGAGCAGCTGGGGAAATGGAGGAAGAAATTACATGTAAAAAAAGAGCAGAGCAGCCTCTTCTGTGGAGATGAAGTCAACCTCACAACAAACACAGACATCAGGTGGGCAACCAGTCCAATTTTTCCAAGCTGGTTCCCCCTTTATTCCCCATTTCCACACATCCTGCAGCAATGACTTGGCCTGGATGTGACCAGCACTGTGGGCATCCCTCTGCCTCTGGAGCTCAGGGAGTGCAGGACCATGGCCACACCTCTGGAGCTCAGGGAGTGCAGGACATGCTGACAGCAGATCCCACCTGTGTGCTGTTGTGCAGGAAGATGATTTATCTTAACCTGCCTTGTGTCCGTAGGGTCAGATGCAGCTGGTGCCATGCCATTCAAATCAAACTGGGTGGGACCCTCTTGCAAAGCTGGGGTGCCAGGCTGGAAGGTTTGCCAGCCTCATCCCTGCCTGCCCAAGCTCAGCCTCAGGGTGCTCGGCTGGCAGGAGCCTCCCCAGCTCCAGTTCCTCCCAACAAACCTGCCCAGTATCACTTCCTCCTCGCATACCTGCTGCAAAACAATGGGCCCTGCAAAGCCCAGCCTCTACAGGAAAGCAGGGTAGCTCTGCTATATAAAAAAACTTCCTATATTGAGTGAAACAATTGATGCTCTATTTCTTCAGCATGTTGCCTAATAAGTTTAGGAAATAGCTTTACTGTGACTTTTATCACCATGGAGCTCTTGTTCCACAGTTAAGAGTCTCATCAGAAGCTAAATTATTTGTGAAGCTAATTACATCTTTTTTGGCATATATAACAGACCATTGTGTGAAAAAGCTACAGTATGAGTTGAGAGGCTCATCTACAAAGTCAGCTTCACACTGAACCTGAGGTTGAACATAGCCTGAAGTCAAAGCCAGAGACATTAAGCATCTTGGTAAGAGTCCCTGCTCCTGGAGCACTCCCACGGCTCCCACTGCTGCAGTGTCTGACCACAACCATAGCTCCACAGGCAGGGATATGAAAGGACCAGCCCACAGCAGGGCAGGGGAGCAAATCCCCCCAGCTCATGTTCAAGGCCTGCTTCATGTTTCCTGGCCTGCAACTCCCCCACGCTTTTATATGTGAGCTGTGAGAATTCACAAGCCCCAAGCTCATCCCACAGCTGAGAAGGAGCAAGCATTTCACACTTCAAGCACTTATTTTTAAATCCTAAGTACCTTAGGAGCCCATGGCACATTTTCAGAATTGACTTGGCTGCTTGAGTTTGATTCAAAGCTGTATGAAGGAACAGATTTGCTCCCACTCAACTCTGGGCACTTTGGAGCCTGCCCCAAAACCAACCAGCTCCTCTGGAAGTTTCCCTCATTCCCTGTTCCCAGGTGGGTATGGCAAAGCCAGGAAGTGGTGCCAGTACCTTCCTATCTCTTGGCCAGAAATAGCTGCATTTCAGGGGCTGCAGCTGCAGTTTTGAGCAGCAGGTTGGAGGGAGACTAAATAGAAGGTAAAGGCAATGACAGAAATTGCAAAGGAAAAGCAACAATGCACGCAAGAACAGAGAATGAGAGTCAGGAAGACACTCTGTGACTGAGGGGGAAAGATTTTCTTGGATAGCGGTTTTTGTAACAAACAAAATTACTGTTGCTCTGCCTGTTAACATAACCCCATTATCATGGCACATGCTGGTGCCACACACACACTCCCATTTAACATGGGAATTTCCCTTCCCGTCTCATGTGATGCTAGAGAAGACAGGTAACATCTGTCAGGCTTGTACAGCAGCCCAGCAGAATATAACTTCATCAGCAACTGCCCTGCACTGGCTATCAAACCCCATCTGAATCCATCTCACTAACATTTTCCAAAATATTATCAGAGGATAGAAAACTTCTGCTTAAGAAGCACATTTTAGTGCAGACTTTGAGCAACTGTCCCTTAAACCATTACAGTGTGGAGTATATAGAAATAAAAACTGTAATTAAAAAATACATGGGTTTTTTGCTCGGGCCATGCTACAAAGAAAATATAAATGAAGTAAGCGTGGAAGTTTTAGTGTAGTACTATCACTGCTACATTTCTTCGGAAAAGAGAGGATAAAATTTAAACCTGTTATGAGGAACAAGTTGCATTTTCCTGGAAGACACCACACAGACACACATAGGGGGAGATCTCCTGCTTTTAGGGTTTCTTTACATATTTTACATTGAGGCAGGTCCTGAGGAAACCCTTGCTGATCCAAAAGTTTCCTGATGGTGGAGCAGGGAGCAGTTGTTCAGGGACAGTTCGTCAGGGTGCAGCACTGGAAGGGGGGCAGCAATCAGAGGCCAGGGCTCTGTGCTGAGGCGCCCACCAGGGGCAAACACCTTCTGGGTGTCCATCAGAGACTTTCTGTTCGGTGTACAGACCAAATACAGGAGATAATTGCTCGCTGAAGCAAACCACATGAATACATTTTCCTCTCACAACAGAACCTTATGAATGCAAAAATATTTGCTGATCTTGTGATCTGGGGGGCATGCTGCACGCTTGTTCTGTGTTGTGCAATATCCTGTAAGTTTTCACTTTTAAAGACTTACTGTTATAGCTAAAGCTTCTATCCTGCAACCTGATACATTTTTTTCCCTCCTAATCAATCTGAGCAGTACATTTCCAGCCAAAAAATATGAAATCCAAAGATGCTTTCCTTTAAATAAGGTGTTAGCTTCAAAGCTAAGCAAGGATTTGAGTCATGGTAATGTGACTAAGCACAGGGCAGAAGTTTAGGGAAGAAGAGCCATGAAGAACCAGCCTGGCCAGATTGTCAGCTGGCATTAATCACCCTCACACTACTGCCATAGCTTGATTGATTCTCCCTGAAGACCAAGGCATTGAAAAGTAACTACACCAAAGGTACCAGCTCTAAAAGTCAGGTGGATTGTTATCCTAGGAAGCTCAGCAATGCAAGGGCTGGAGCTCCCAGGGCAGCCCTGGCCCCCAGCTGTGTCCCACCCTGTGCAGTCAGGGTGTGCAGAAATGAGGAGAATCTCACATAGGTGTGGTCATGCACAGTTAGTCCCAGCATCAACAGCGACTTTCGTATTTCCTCATTGTATTTTTATTCTTTTTAACTGTTCAAATCTAGTCCTGCAGTGGGGGTGGGGAGGGCTTCCTGGAAGTGCCCAGAGCATGGTGGTTCACTGAAATGTGTTTTTGCCTCTGCCCTTCTGTTTTCTACCAAGAGAGGGTTTACCCTGAAGCGTGGGTAGAGAGAAAGAGAGCACAAGCAGAAAGAACAGCCAGGCAATGGCAGAAAGAATTAATTCAGCTTCATGTCTTTCTTTGAGTCAGTCCTTGATGCTGGATAACTGATGGCCCAGAAAAGAGGCAACCACATAACATCCTGTTTACTCAACTTTGCAATGACAGAATTTTGATTTTTGAACTTTCATTATCCAATTGCAAGAGAAACTGAGATTATCACAGAGAAATTACTAAGGTCCTTTTACCTTGTAACTGCAGGGAAAGAGCTTGCAAACAGGAGACCAAAAGGATTTTCAAACAAAAGTCAAATAACAGGTATGGAGCAAATCTCCTTGTTTCAGTATTTGCTGGTTTTAGGTCAGCTGTGAGCGTTTGGGCTTAGCTGTGGAGTGTCACTGCTGGTCCTTTCTGACCTGTGCTGCCTCACAGCTCCTAAGCTCTGCCTGCCTGGGAATGCTCCTGGCAGCAGGGTGGGAGCCTGCAGGGAGCTGAGCAGGAGCATTTTGCTCACAGCTGCTGGCTCTGTTCTTCACCAAACAGGAGGGAATTCAGCCTATAATTAGCAACAGCTCACCTGGGAGCCACTTGTAGAGCTGAGGACACTCACTGCAAGCAGGTTCTTAGCACTGTGACACAGACAAATCCAAGTCCCTTTCAAAAGAGGCTTCTGGCCCTAGCACAGGAACTGGGAATGTCAGTGGTTTTATGGGACTGGATATATTCTTTACACTGCACCCTTCTGCCCAGGATCGAACACACTACTAAACACTATGTTTTTGCTTGGAGAGAAATTTGGATTTTTACTAAACTAAATTGAGAACACAGAACAGCATTAAATTAGGTTTAAACTATATACAGAACCAAGTTGTATTTTAAAAAAAATTAAAACACAGATACATTGAATATAGGAAACACATAGTAAATGCTCACTCACCCAAAAAGCATCTTTAAACTGCAGCTGGGTCATTGTTATTGCTCTGTGGAGGGGTAGGAATCCTTCAGCAAGTCCGTTGTGGGGTGAGAGTGGCAGCAGGCAGAGCTCTGAGCCTTGTCACTGCACCCCAGCCCAAGCAGAGAGTGCAGCACATCCACAGACCTGTCCCTCCTGAGGTCAGGCGGGTGCCAATAGCATGGGGCTGTCCCAGGCAGCTCAGAGAAATGACCTGTGGCTGTGAGGGACAGAGGGCAAAAGAGCTGTTGCTCATACACAGAGACAGGCTCAGCACCCGCACCCCAAACCTGTTTCTCTTCTGGTAAACAGTTAATATTGAAATGAGGAAGCAAGGAGATGTCAAATGGTGTCAGGCTGCTCCTTGCCATGGGTGTGTGTGAGTGGACAGGAAAAAAATAGAGGGGGAAAAAAAAAGGCACTAGGTTCAGTAATATGATTTGATCAGCTGCAGGAAGAGAGAGGACCATTACAGTGCAAAAGAAACCAGCACAATACAGAGAGACAAGCTATTCTCTAATGCTGTGGTCTTGCAAAGAAAAAGAAGCAAAAGAAACATCAGTGCCCCATTTCTGCAGCACCTTCTGGGGCTAGCAGGGGCCCATGCCTTTGCACACGAGAAGCTTAGCTCAAAGCTGCATTTTGCAGCTGGAAAGGCTTTTCAGGACTCGGGTTAAATTAAGAACCCTGAGAATTGTGCAGGTGTCTGCACACATTTAGATACCTGGATGTCGATGTAGAGAACAGTCCTGATTTGCATGCCCTCACATAAATGTTCATATGAATATGCAAGATATGTGAAATTTAGAAGTAAAATCCAAAGTCTTGAAAAAGAAGAGAGCTAAGAGTTTGCTAGCACCAGGACCTGAGTGAAGCCTCACAGACCAGTGAAGGAGCAGCACCCAGACCACACTCAGCACACTGCTGACACCAGGTATTTCAGGCAGCTCCTCAAATCAACTCCTCCAGTTCTTATAACACAGCTGCAAATACCTGAGCACAGGGGAACACTTCTGAAGCTTCCCTGAAAGCCTCTCCAAAGCACCTGTCCTCCAGGTGAGGTTGCCTCTGTTCACCTCCTTAGGATGTTTTAAGCATTCTTAAATACACACTCACATTTTTGGGGTGTAGGAAAAGAAAAATAGTCCTGTGGTGGTTGCCTATATGAAAGCTGTCTGTCCTCACCAAGAACACATCAGGACTTACTGATTTCCAGCTGACTGACTGACTGACACTGCTCTGAGTGCTGCTGTTCCCTGCTGCCCCCAGCAGCAGCCCCGGGCAGATCATTTCCGAGTGGGGAACTCTGGCAACTTCCCTGGGCTCCAGCAGGACTCAGGGCTCTGCTCAGAGAGCTCTGCAGCAGCTGGGGGCTGCAGTTATCCCATCTCTTTCCATGGGCAATCTGAAGCTGGTGTTTAAAAGAATTTGCAATGTCCCTTCCTGATGGTCTGAAGAAGACAGGGAATGTGCAGGGACTTTGTGAGGGAAAATGAAGCGCAAGCAGAGGAGGGCAGACGAGAGTCTGGAGGGTCAGAGGTGTAGCAGGAAGAAAGCATCATTGCATGAGAGTGGGAGGAGAAATGTGAGGATTCACTTGCAGACAGTGTTGAGGAGAAAGGAGTGAAGCTTTCTTCCAGAAGGGAAAATTCCTTGAAAAAATGTATTTTGAGTGCATGGGCACTAGTCATACTTGATCTGTATCCAAAAAGAAAAGGATCTTTTTAGAGTGCTTTATCTCAGTCCTTCCAAACCCAAATGTTTCCTGTTACTATTTCCAAGTTACAGCTGTGTTTTGAAACCATCTTTGCTGCTGTTGGGGTTCAGAAAAATAAACTGAGTGTGTTTTAGCCCTCTCAAATGTTACGCTACTTTCCTGTTATTTTTAGTTTGGCCTCCAGCCACAAAGCCAATTATTTGACTGAACCTCACGCTGGGCTGAGCCTGCATCCATCCCGCCCAAGAGCTCTGGTGCAGCACAGTCACCTCCCAGCAGCTCCCAGGGACACTCTCTCTCCAACACCATCAGCATGGGCAGCTCACTGTGCTGTGGGCTATAGCTGATATTTCTGCCCGACATCCGGGAGGAATGATGAGGAGGACTCCATCTTATCAGAAGGCTAATCAGTTACCTTATTATACTATATTAGATTACATCTAAACTGAATCTGCCAAGCACTCAACTGTACAGAATCTTGTGACTGTCACGACACACACACGCTTGGCCCTGGTAGGCCAAGGAACCAAACCACCATCACTGTGGGTAAACAATCTCCATAGTGCATTCTACTCTGGCACAACACAGGAGCAGCCAATGAGATAAGAATTGTTTTGATCATTCTGTTCTCTACTTCTCTCACTGCTTCTCTCAGGTTCAGAGAATGTGAATCCCACAGTGGGTGAGCTCCTCAGAACAGCCCAGAGCAGGTCTCCAGGCCGGGTACTTTGATGAGTTGTCAGAGCAGCTGGTGTGAGTCCCAGCCCCGGCTGTGATGAAGCACATTTGGTTGATTTGGGTCCCTGGCCCAGGCCCTGGTGGTGCTGGGTTATGTGCATGGGGCGCTCAACTAGGATGCCAAGCAAGACATTCTTCAGAGGAAATGTTTCTGATTTTTGGGAGTCTGATCAAGTAGAAAGTAAACCTTTTATTCTACACAGCAAGAGGATGAGGGAGTCCAGGAAAAGCATTAAGGCAGAAGACAAAGAAATGCTGAATACTCAGATAATCCCAGTGTTGAGATGGTTGTAATTGTCAGAAGTCCTTGGGTGTATTGTGGTCCCTTGGAATGGTTTGGGAAATGCCAATGGAGACTGAAGGCACTGGTGCAGTCCTTCCCAGCCTCCAGAACCTTATATCTGAGATACAGCTTCCAAACATGCCCAAACTCCAACAGCCCAGCCCCCAGTGTCCATGTGAGCCCCACAGCCTGGGCACAGCAGCAGCAAGGGAACCACTGCCAGAGGAGAGCCATGGCTAAAATAGACACAATTCAGCCGCTGAGCTGTGCCCGCCGTTCTCATTCCATA